>NC_088369.1:32720699-32738199 GCF_034508935.2 Berghia stephanieae | reverse complement strand
GCAAGATGCCAACGGACTGCATCCCGAGAAAAGCAGTACGCTGGATTCCACAAGGAAAAATGATTCGAGGTAGAAGGAAACCCGGAGAAGTACAGAGAGACCTAAAGCCCAATGCCTCGGCCTGCAGACCACAATCCATTCACCGAAAGACCGACATTATTGGCAATCGCATGCTGTTGTCTCTACCACCCCACGGCGCTGAGAGGATGAATTGAGTGAGTATATGCTGAAAATGGAATTCCTATTCAATAATATAAGACTTGAGCTTTTATTGGGGAGAATTGATATAGCAACTCTAAGTGATATGAACAAAAACTTCAAGACATTAACACCACTGAATCTATTTGAACGCAATGAGTTTAGAACAATGACCTCTCAATATGCTCAAAACGGTCCTTGGTCGACAGCAAAACGTAACATGTAGGACAAAATGTGACGCTGGTAAGGCGCTTTTACATTCTTTTTTTTTTTAGATAGAGATAGCATTGTTGCCAACCGCCAGCCATATAGTCTTTTTACACCTGAGTATGTTGACAATGTGAGTAAAGAATATTTGCCAAGGATTATATAATGCGCCCCGGGAGAGGGATTCAAACCATAAACCTACATGCTAGAAGCCAAATGTCAAACCTCATGAAATGCACAAACGATACCAGCGTTTACCCACTGGGCCACCATGCTATTCCTGCCCTAGAGGTGTCGCAGCCAATCAATAACGGTTATAAACACAACCCCACCATTAGTCTGGGAAAAGCTCGGGGACTTGGAGGCAATCAGTTGACTAGTTTGTTTCACCGGCCATAAATTATTCACGACAGATTCCACCCTTTTTAAAGACTGATTTCAAAAATAAAAGAAACCCAAGTCACGTCAAGCCAAGGGAAATATGAAGAAATAACATTGATATAATATACATATTTAAAGGGTGCGTTACCACCATGCTCAATGGCCTTCATTTATACCTATGGCAGGTAGCAAGAGACCACATTTCCATTTCACATGGCATATAGGACTATACGTCACTGTACAAAATCTTTTACAGCACCGGTCACTGTCGACAGCGGCTCATTCACATTTGAATAAAGTGAGTTATATTATAATTCAATTTCATGAATGAAAATGTTCATGTTCATTTCTTTGAGCTAACAATAGTCAAATGGAATGAAAGCTTCAATTTAATTAACAAAGACAGATAATGTGGACGTTTCGGGTTTCCCCTTCGCTTTCAAACATCAGAGAAAGGCAGATCTGCCTGTTGGTCGACGTCGTTGGTCGACGCCCAGAAGCTAGTTCACCATACATGATGTCGTTGGGTATGCGCCCATCGTCCATCCCGTGTACGTACCAACGTGGCCAAGCCATTGCAAACCAAACGCCGCTGGCAGAAGGAGTTCGATCGTTCTAGCAATGCGGTGTTGGTGAATCTGCCTTGTCCTGCCACTTGATGCCGAGAATTCGTCGTAGACAGCGAATGTGGAAGTTTATCAATAAACTGACCTGTGACCTATTGCAACTATCAGTAATTTGTCTTTTGACCTATTGGATGATAGAAGCGACTTGTCTCGTGACCTATTATTGGCGACTACCACTAACCAGTAAAGGAATGCTACTAGTGACACATGGAAGACTAAAGTTAAAAATAGTATGCCTCATAACCTGTGACCTAAAGGATTGCCATTACATTATACATAACTGCCTGGTTCTATGGCTAATGAGGCGTAGTTGGCCTAATTATATCTAATCGATTTGTCAACTTTGTTTTGTTTTTTTCAATGTCTTTATTTTTATTGTTTCTTTATTTAATTTCAAAACTTTTTTTCCATTTGATATGATGTATCTGCCATCGATTTTATGGATAAAGGTTATTCAAACATACCAACTGATTGACGGGAAAACGTTTATGTTATTCTTTTACACAAAACAACAGAAGACGCGCATGAATATATCTATTGACTAACATTTGGTTGAAAAATGAAGTGTTATGGCGGATTTAGCGATATACATAAATGAGTTCTTATATATATATATATGTGTGTGTGTGTGTGTGTGTGTGTGTTTGTGTGTGTGTGTGTGTGTGTTGGTGACACAAAATATAAGGCTTTGACAATAATTCGGACAAAGTAAACACTTGACATCGGCGCCATAAACGTGTGTTACAAAACTTTAAACTTGAGCTTTTGTATAGCGCATATATCCTTTAAATATTCTCAATGCGCTTTACGGATATTCTAAAACACAATACTTAACAACAAGGAAGAGACATGATCAAATCACAACCTGCCTCGATATCCGTATTATTAAAGTAATAAGTAAGCTTCAATTTAGTATACGAAAACAGATCAATTAAAACACGAAACATCCATATGATCTGTTTTCGTATATTAAATTGAAGCTTAGCCATTCAATTTCACATTGTTAGTTATATCTTCGAGCTTCGAGCAGCAGCATTTACATTACCCAGTATTGTTAAAGAGACAACAATAATGGTCTGATAGGACGCCCAATTAGTAATACCCACTTGATATTTTCTTTAAAAGCCACCAGTTTGTGGGAGAGTGGTTTGAAAAAAAAAAGAAAAATACAACTCTCCATAGATTCGAATACGGTTCATATGCATTTATATAAGTCAAATTATTTGTGCCGTGAGCATTTCTAGGGGCCTCTTATATTGTCAATATTAACAACTAGGGGCCTCTTATATTGTCAATATTAACTAGGGGCCTCTTATATTGTCAATATTAACAACTAGGGGCCTCTTATATTGTCAATATTAACAACTAGGGGCCTCTTATATTGTCAATATTAACAACTAGGGGCCTCTTATACTGTCAATATTAACAACTAGGGGCCTCTTATATTGTCAATATTAACAACTAGGGGCTTCTTATATTGTCAATATTAACAACTAGGGGCCTCTTATATTGTCAATATTAACAACTAGGGGCCTCTTATATTGTCAATATTAACAACTAGGGGCCTCTTATATTGTCAATATTAACAACTAGGGGCCTCTTATATTGTCAATATTAACAACTTGGGGCCTCTTATATTGTCAATATTAACAACTAGGGGCCTCTTATATTGTCAATATTAACAACTTGGGCCTCTTATATTGTCAATATTAACAACTAGGGGCCTCTTATATTGTCAATATTAACAACTAGGGGCCTCTTATATTGTCAATATAAACAACTAGGGGCCTCTTATATTGTCAATATTAACAACTAGGGGCCTCTTATATTGTCAATATTAACAACTTGGGGCCTCTTATATTGTCAATGTTAACAACTAGGGGCCTCTTATATTGTCAATATTAACAACTAGGGGCCTCTTATATTGTCAATATTAACAACTAGGGGCCTCTTATATTGTCAATATTAACAACTAGGGGCTCTTATATTGTCAATATTAACAACTAGGGGCCTCTTATATTGTCAATATTAACAACTCGGGCCTCTTATATTGTCAATATTAACAACTAGGGGCCTCTTATATTGTTAATATTAACAACTAGGGGCCTCTTATATTGTCAATATTAACAACTAGGGGCCTCTTATATTGTCAATATTAACAACTAGGGGCCTCTTATATTGTCCATATTAACAACTAGGGGCCTCTTATATTGTCCATATTAACAACTAGGGGCCTCTTATATTGTCAATATCAACAAACAAAACAAAACAAAGAGAGTAGCCAAATAAAAATGTTATGATGAACATTTCATTTTCATAATATACAAGTAATGTTCACCAATGATAGGAAAGGCAAAATGGATAGATATCAAGTGTGAGTACATGCGTAGCTGTAATCGTCTGCAGGTTTCCTGCTATAATATGTTTATCTAAGTTTCCAGATTTCCTTGAGGGTATTCAGGAAAGGTCGCGAATTGGAAGAGTTGCCAACCCAAAATAAAAAAGTAAACCAGGATTTGCCCATTTAACCAGGTAGTGGCTAAGTCCCAGGTTTGAGAGGTTTTTTATTGTTGTTTGTTTTGTTGTTTTGTTTGTTTGTTTTGGTTGTTTTTTCTGTTTTTGGGGGGCGGGTGGTTTACTTATTGTTGTTTTGTTTATTTTTTGTTTTGTTTTGTCCCAATAACTGATATGGTAGTGACACTTTATCGCCATAAGATGTCTCACATTACCTGTATATCACTAAATCATCAAGGAATTAAATCATTGGAACGAATTGGATATCAAAAGTCATGACAGGATCATTAAAGACTTTTGAAAAGAAAATACAATCGGAGAAAAATGGGAGTTGGCAGCTCTGAAATTGTAACCGACAAAGACATTCGATGTTGCGTCGTAGACATTCGATTTTGCGTCGTGTTTAGTCGATATGAATAACAATGTGAAATTGAATGTAAGCTTCAAGTTCATACTCGAAACATAAAATGGACGTTTCGGGTTTCCCTTTTAATTCCTGCTTCCTTACAAAGGAACATACTATTCCTGCCCATCAATGTGTTTGTTTATTCAGCTTAACGACGCCACTACCACATTATCTCATTCTCGTCTGTTGTGTTTCGTTCATTCTGTTTTGTTGATAAAGGGGAAACCAGAAACGTCCACTTTATCTGTTTTCGTATATTAAATTGAAGCTTACATTCAATTTCACATTGTTAGTTATTTCTTCGAGCTTCGAGCAGCCACATTTACATTAGCCGATATGACGTGTTATGTCTTTCGTTTTCTTTTTTACTCAATGAATTTTACCAAAATAAAATGTATTTATTAGTTTCCAGTTTTGTAGATCATTTTACAAACTTGAAAAATCAACACATTAGTCCATTTATATGCTAGATTTTTCTTATTGATTGTCATTTAAGTGGCTAAAAACAGTGGGTTTTCATATTATTCTTTTAGTTCAACCAGGATAAATGTCTTGATGATAATGACGATGATGATGATGACGACGACGACAACGATTATTATTACTATTATTATTATTATTATTATTATTATTATTATTATTATTATTATTATTATATTATTATTATTATTATCATTATTATTATTATTATTATTATTATTATTATTATTATTATTATTATTATATCATTATTATTAATATTATTATCATTATTATTGTTTATTATTATTATAATTATCATCATTATTATTATTATCATCATCATCATCATCATCATCATTATTATCATTATTATTATTATTATATTATTATTATTATTATTATTATTATTATTATTATTATTATTATTATTATTATTAATATTATTATTATTATTATTATTATTATTATTATTATTATTATTATTATTATTATTATTATTATTATTATTATTATTATTATTATTACGACTGCAGTGTTTAACATGAAAACTGTGACAATAATTGTGATAACAATGGTACACAATACAAAGAATAAAAGAAAAAAACAGCCGTGTTGGGTTAGTACAGTACCTACCCCAAACAATAATGCAGAGCCTCGGAGCAAGGACATGGAGGTGGTCTCCACTGTACCTGCCTCCTTTCCCACAATTCCTCCTCACACTCCTGACGTCCCGGGTTGCCCATGGTTTGAGTCCAAACAGTGTCATGACGGCAAACCATGTATAGACATTATTCCTAACACTGCAGCCCTATATTATTTTCCATTATTTCCAAATCCAGCAACGCATCAGAAAACCATGCGTTTCTTAACATTGTCCAAAATCGAAGCGTTCCTTTCTGATACACACACAACTATTCAGTATCATTACACATAATGTCCAGATTATATCGTTAAATACAAAATCATATTTCCAAAGAAAGCGAAGACGATATTCCACGAATTAAAAATGGTTTAATCCTGTGAAATAATTGACCAATGAATTACAGTCCACAATATTTTCAAATTATCATAATATAATATTATGGAGTGTCTACTCTTATCCATGACACGGGAAGGGTCTACTGGTTACCACCCATGAACACGAATAACATTATTGGAATAACAGTACATATGTTTTCAACATTGTATCAGTATAATTGCGTGTTTGAGTGTGTGTGTGTGTGTGTGTGTGTGTGTGTGCGCGCGCCCGCACGCGCGTGTTCGTGTATATGCATATCAATACATCGTATTGTGTATATTGCTTTTATATATTCAAAGACAGATTAAATTTTAAAATATAAAATTCTAATTTTCCATCAAGAAAGAGAGAAGAAAAAAAACCCAAAGCGCATCACAATGATGCTGCCGTCCCGAATCAGATTAAACTTTGGTAAATAACTCTTCATGACGGGTTTTACTTTTAAAAGAAATGTCCCGATTATGATCTGGATAAGTGATTAATTGACACAAGAAATGTCCCGATTATGATCTGGATAAATGATTAATTGACAGAAGAAACGTCCCGATTATGATCTGGATAAGTGATTAATTGACACAAGAAATGTCCCGATTATGATCTGGATAAGTGATTAATTGACACAAGAAATGTCCCGATTATGATCTGGATAAGTGATTAATTGACACAAGAAATGTCCCGATTATGATCTGGATAAGTGATTAATTGACACAAGAAATGTCCCGATTATGATCTGGATAAATGATTAATTGACAGAAGAAATGTCCCGATTATGATCTGGATAAGTGATTAATTGACACAAGAAATGTCCCGATTATGATCTGGATAAGTGATTAATTGACACAAGAAATGTCCCGATTATGATCTGGATAAGTGATTAATTGACACAAGAAATGTCCCGATTATGATCTGGATAAGTGATTAATTGACACAAGAAATGTCCCGATTATGATCTGGATAAGTGATTAATTGAAACACGAAATGATCGACGAACGTGGATACTATGACGCGCACTCTACCTACCTTTAAATAGCATTTCGTTTGTATTCCAATGCGTATTTTTGACTTATTAACATAAAATTTTTGAACACACCACGTGCCTGTTTAGTTGCAAAAACAAAGCAAAAAAAATTTATCAACGAAAATATTCTATTATTTAAATCATAATTTCATTAGTGCAAAATAATATGCCCACGAACACCTTTACAATATTTATAACTATTTCAAAACGTTATAGAATTTTCAATGTCTTGGAAAATATCCTTTAATGAACGTTCTTTGTTTTAGGTTGACGTGGTGTAACGTCCATTAGTATAAGATTATTCTCTATTGAATCTCAATCGACATTTGATTGTCTGCTCATCGTGAATGGCAGACAGAACCTGTAACAATAAATTGTTGGTACCACTCTATCCTTTACATCTTTATTTGTTTTTCACATCATTGAGTTGAAAGTGCGTTTGAACCATGACCTCAGAGACCTCATAATTGGTTCAAGCCAAAACTTAAAGCATTTGGTATGTTTCTTTTTCCTTGAGCAAGACTATAAAACCGAAATTTAGACATGTCTGGTTGACTCGTGTTAACATATATGTAGTAACCTACCGCCTCAATTCCGTATCATGTCGGGTTAGACAAGAAACTCTGAATGATTTAATTTTAACTTTAAAAAAAAATTAGAATTACAAAATTTGAGACCCGAATAGATTAATTAATAACATTCATACTGCTCAATGGAACGGTCAATTAAAAAATAAAATGACATATTTTGGACCTTAAGGTCAATTTTCAGTCTCCAGTTCACCGAATAGAGGCGGTAGGTCACACATTGATTTTGTTTGATGGATAATCTGTATCGCATCTAAGTACGCCAAGGTGTCAGAAACTGACAATCTCGTGAGAAAGGGCTATATTGCATCTTTTATTAATACATCGCACACATTCCCACCACACGTAAACGACGAAAGAATTCATTATAGATCCCTTATCCTTTCCCAATCCACGAGCTTATCCATGTAATAATTGTAGTGGCTTTTCGAGATCAACCGAAAGCGCTGTACATAATCCATCCAATAATCCAATCATAAAATGATGAAGAATGATAAATACAACCAAGTAAACTCGTCCTTCAATTTTCGATCGGTTTAAATGACTCTCATCTTGGCAAAAACTCTCAAACCTTGAACTTTATAATTTTACTGTTAAATAGAAATAGAAGTTGGTTCGGTTATCTGTCGCACTTTCTTCGACAAGAGATGGTTTTCACCTTAAGTAAACTCTGCGTATTCTGACCAAAAAAAACCCAATAAAACAACAAACTTTTACTTCATACTTCGACCTATTGAAATAGCCCCCCCCCCCCCCCATCTCTCTCTCTCTCTCTCTCTCTCTCTCTCTCTTTCTCTCTTCTCTCCTCCCCCCCCCCCCCCCCCCTCTCTCTCTCTCTCTCTCTCTCTCTCTCTCTCTCTCTCTCCGTCTATGAAACTTCAGCTCACGAGATGTGCCGGTAAAAATTCACCAAACGGGAAAACAAAAACCCCCCAAATACCGTAGAATTGCTACGTAGCAGTATATTATTTAATTGAAAGAAAGCTATTTTATACATCACCTCTCGCCTCGCCTACATTTTAAAATTTGAAAAGACCCAAAACGTGAACCCCCACCCCTTAAATGGATTGGTCAGATTGCAAGCCTACCCCCCCCCCCACCTCACCTCCCACCCCCTCCTTTTCCATTACTACTCACCCCCTTCTATTTGATTCACTACACTGGAGTAGTTTTTGTATTCACGTGATTGCACCAATTATATTACATACCGAATCCGGTTTTATTTACAAACAAAATTGAAAAGTGTAAACGAGTTAATGGGAAAACTCATAAGTTTCCGACGAAACATATTCCAGTCCTTCACAACACAGTGGGAAAAACAATCGATCACAGACGCTACAACAAATTATTTAATCCATAATTGTCTTCGTCCAAAGTGGTAATAATGTAGCCAAATATGTAATCAAACTTTTATTTCTTTACATTTCGCACATCCAAGTCGTTATTTGTTCCGATTTATTTTTGTTGCCCCCCCCCCCCCCCTTATCAATCTTTTTATTCTTATCTTTATATATAACCGTGCAGTGTACATGGGTGTGTGTGTGGGGTGGGGGGGGGGGCGGATTATTATAAGAATGCGTGCTTCTATTTTTAAACCATAATTAATTCCAACAGTTGTCTTGCCCTCTTGTTGAAATCCTAACAAGTAAACAATCTGACATTATGTAAATCACCGAAGTCATTTTGACTGCAAACAATGCATACGTTGTTATGTAGTTCAGTACATTTTATTTCTGAACAAACTTAAGAAACGTGAAAAGCATGAGTAAATATCGCTGGTTATCCATAGTCGTGTCAGTAAAAAATAAATATAACTGCTTATAAACATTTATTTCGGTTGGCAGTTGCGGAAGCCGCGTCCAGAAGGGACAAGCCATGATGATTATGACGATGATGATGATGATGATGATGATGATGATGATGATGATGATGATGATGATTGTGATGATGATGATGATGATGATGATGATGATGATGATGATGATGATGATGATTGTGATGATGATGATGATGATGATGATGACGATGAATGATGATAATGATGGTGATGATGATAATGATGATGATGATAATAACGATGATGATGATGATTACGATGATGATGATGATGACGATGATGATGATAATGATGATGATGATGGTGATGATGATGATGATGACGATGAATGATGATGACGATGAATGATGATGATGATGATGATGATGATGATGATGACGATGAATGATGATGATGATGGTGATGATGATAACGATGATGATGATGATAACGATGATGATGATGATGATGATGATGATGATGATGATGATGATGATGATGATGATGATGAAGATAACGATGATGATGAATGTTAACATAACGATAACATAGCAATAACTAGACCGTCGTATGCACACTTATTACCGATTTCCCAATACTCCACAACAAATGATTATTATTTTCTTTGCAAATGATAACAATACGCCGTGAATGATTATCAAAATACTTATTATATATATATTGACATTTATAAAAACAGAAGACAAACTGTAAGCGTATCACACTTGTTGTAATAGAGAATGTTTGGAGATGGTTCACTTGTTCTGATACGTACTAACCCTTTTCACCAACCAAAACTACAATAACTCGATTCGATTCTGATCTCAAGCCAGAGAGCATCGCTACCTCTGCTTTCCATGTGATAATGGTAATATTGAATGAGGATAAGGTAAAATGGAACACCGTCAGTAAATAGTTAAAATATTTTTCACTTAAAATAATGAATGTTAATTAAGCTATCGTCAAAATGGGTTATCGAACTCGTAAGCAGATGAATATTATGAGCACGAATACATTTGAAATCCGATTCGAAAAGTAAACCTCTGACAAGTATAAAAGGACGTGTTGCAATCAAACGATAGATGCCTATACTGTATTATATTATTAATAACAGCCAGATAAAATACGCATCAAGTTTATGAGGATACAAAGTGTCTGAAACGTTTTCATAATCTGGGTAGCCGAGAATTTCAACTGGTATCAATGAAATAAAGAACAACGCAAACGATTGAGAGGCTTCGTATGGGAACAAATCAGACAATGGACGTTTCGGGTACAAACCTTTCGTCAGCACAACAATACACAAATTAACGTGGAAAACAAATAAATTATAATGCAAAATAACTTGTATCATCTGTACTCAATGGTAGTTGCAGTATACAGATGATACAAGTTATTTTGCATTATATTTTATTTGTTTTCCACGTGAATTTGTGTATTGGTGTGCTGACAAAGGGTTTGTAACCCGAAACGTCCATTGTCTGTTTTGTTCCCATACGAAGCCTCTCCATTTTCACTCTTTCGTTAGTATTTTACGATCAACGGCTCAGGCAACCCCTACCATTTTCTACTTTTGAGCAGACTTAACCGCTTTTAATATCACAGAAAGAACTGAGTGTGAGACATGGTTATTTTTTTAAAACAACAACAACAACAACAAAACACCGAGTGTTATTTCCTCTATAAAATTATATGGGACACAATGCAAGTCGATGATCACCAAAAGAAATAGAAAAATAAGTTGTCGTTCGTAGTGCTGAATCAAGGAAACAAATTATGGTCTCGATGGTTGTATTACTGAATAAAACAAAGTTCACTTTCTTTTGGTCGTTGTCGCCTTTTATTATGACGTAAATTAGTGGGTAACATCAGGCTATGCATTTACAAAGGCTACGCCTTAGCACCTTTATAACCGTCTCATTGCGGGCACAAACAGTAAAACGGCGTAACCGCATTCTATCTGCAACTACCAGACACCTGGCACGTGAAAATATCTAATATAATCTAATTCCAACAATGAATTTATCCACGCCTCCTATCTCGCAATATTAAAAGAAAACACAAGGAAACACAACGCAATAATATTGTATCCCGTTGCTCTTATCCCTAGTGAGTGAGTCCCAATAAGACTAACCCGGACTCACTCTCATTGAAAGAATGAATACATCAATGACAACAAAAACACCTGAGGCTGAATGGGAGAACTAATGAATGGGTGAATGCCCGTGTCGTGACGGGTTAGAACGATAACACAAATATCAGGTGACACAGTTCAATACACACCAGTGATAATTTGTACACGCATATTATTATTATTATTTTTATTTTTATTATTTATCGACCTGCCACTCTCATTACACAGAACCATTTCATCTTTCTTTTGTTTTATGATTTAATTGGATTTTTTCTATTGTTTCTTGAGGGGGAAGGGGGGGGGGGGGGGGAAGGAAACCCTCTTTTTTTCAAGCTTTAAAAACTGAGAAAAGATATGGAGACGCTGTGCTAAATACGCGGCTTTGTGGTCTAGTGGTATGACACTCGCTTTCGGATCGGAAGGTCCTGGGTTCGAGCCTCGCGCTCGGCGCATAGTTGAGTACTTGGAAATGGCTCTTTACTCACATTCTCTCACCGTACTCAGGTGTAAAATGAGTACCTGGCCGTTCACAGCGTTGTTTTTGTCCGAAAAATTGTAATATCGCCTAACAGGCGTCATGCCCCGTCCTACATGTTAAATGTTGCTGTTGAACAGAGACCCCTTGTAAAGCGCTTTGAGCACATTTAGTGGATATTGCGCTATATAAAGCTCAGTTTTTAACATACGATTGGTCTTTTAAACACCAAGGACCAACAATTTGAAATAATTGACCACGGGAGCAAAGAGAGACGACAGAGACTATAACTGATTCAAAGATAGACTAAAAACATTTCTTTTCACTCTTTAATTGTGTATGGTAGCGCCTAGAGTCCTGCAATGCCCAATAACAAAATTAGAAGGGGGGTATGAAACGATCTTTGAAGCCGGAGATGACCTGACATCGTGGATCGACAAACATAATCTGGAGGTGTAGCCATACGCTACTACTACTTAGCGCCTAGAGATTGCAGTCTGTGGGGATTGGCGCGTTTTAAATGCCATCCACTGTCATTATTATTATTATTATTATTAAATAAGAACCAATGTCAAACTGACTTCATCATTATATATTATCTTGTGCGGGTTTGCAGTCTACTGTTTGTGTAGTATTGTTACCATCACGTTTTGTTGGTTTTATTTACCATTATTTATTTTATTTTTAAATAAAAATTTTTGCTCTATTCTACTCTCTCCGTGTATTTAGTTATCAAAGTTTGTGAATTATTGTCGAAAGCCTTAAAAGTAAATAATGGAATTGAACTGAATTTTTTTAATATTCGGCTTGTGACTGGATGGTCCTGGGTTCGAGTATCGCTGTGGGTGTCGAGAAACTGAGTCATTGGAAGAAGCTCTTTACTCTCATTTTCTCATCATACTCAATGCAAAATGAGTACCTGGCCGGTAATAGCCTTCACTCTGCCGAATAAAAAAAAAACTAACGCCATAATGCAAGTGTCATGCCCAGTCCTGCATGTTCAGTGTTGCTGTTGGCTTGGGACCCATACATAACCACCTTATGTACAGCTCTTTGAGCATATTTAGAGTAGATTGGGGTATATAAATGCACTTATTAATTGTTGTGTTGTTATTGTTTACTTGTTTTGTTTTTATTTTTCTTTGTACATGCATAAAAGTATTTTATGGGTGGGTGGGTGGGGGGGGGGGGGGGGGGGGGTTATTGCTTTGTTTATGTTGTTTTGTCTTTGTTGGGATTTTGTTCTTTGCTGTGTTGTTTGTTTGTTTTTTGCTTTTGTTTTTGTTTTAATGAGAGTTTTTACTTAGGGGTCATTTAAATCAGTCGATTTTTGAAGGACGAGTTTTCTTGGCAAATTTTTAATACGTTTCTTTCCAGAGTACGAGAGTTCACGAGTTAAAAACCTTGACCCCCGTTGCTAATCTTGTGCCAATAACGCATGGGTTGTCTCTCAGTCTTTTTTATCTCGGGTCTTTTTCGAGAATGACTCTAAAGAAAAAGTTTCGCGTGCGATAAAAATCTGAAATGATGAGTATGGAACAGTGGTGGACATGGAAGTAAGAAAAATATCCCAAAAAATTAATCCCAAAGAATCAGCATGCATCGAATGGGAATCGAACTTCAAACCCTCTGATTACCTGTCAGGCGTGCTACTATTACACCACAGTGGTTACCCGCCAGTTGAGATGATTTAATGATTATATTCTTCATATAGATAGAATGCGCTTGGCCGAGGAGTTCACAACATTGCCATCCGGAAGTATAACGGACCAACACACAAACTCTGTGTAACCATGAACTTTTATAGTCTGGTTAATACAGTGTAGTGAGAACAACTCACAAACGCGGATGGCAAAAACAATAACAAAGGCCTGAGTGACGTCATCTGCATACTATCTATACTTTTATCCTACATCAGCGTCTGCTCCCTAATTTGTTACGAGTACAATAAAGGAAATACCAACAACAACAAAAAAAGTACAGTTTTGACTATACGTTTACTTTAATTCCAGTTTTGTGTACCTATCTGGTACATCATTTATTTTATCCAAATGAGATATGAGTCACATGTGCATATTTATTAAGTAGTTTCAATTAGCCCTATAACCTGTAGCTTTACAATGCTCTGTTTATTTTTTTTTATAAAGGTTTATAGAAACAAAATTCAATTTCTTGAACAGAAGTCGGCTGCCCATTTGGAGCTATTTTTGTAAAGGTCTGAAAAGAGGCAAATGTGACAGTGCTCGCTAGATAAAACACAAGAAAAAATATGCCACGAAACCAGCTTTATCTTCAATACGGATGATAATATTCCCTTCCAATCCTTTTACATGAAATAGTATTGAACATTTGGCAATAAATCAAACATGTTTTCGACTATCACAACTATCGACATCAATCTTATATAGTATTCATATCTTAAAGATTTCATCTCATTGTCGATCAATTTCTTAAAATGGATCTTGTCCAGCGTTTTTTCTTTCCATGTCATATCAAATTTACTAAACGAGCCTTTCTCAACGTCCTCATCAGATAAGAAAGTCTGGTATTTTGGGATGATGTTTTTTCTTCTTGTACTTCTTAGCGGGATGGGGGGGGTTCTTTGTCACATTCACACTTTTGCAAATTTTTATCTGATCAACTCCCAATATATGAAAACAAGACAGGAAGATCAAAAGTGCTGCATTGGCCTAATCATCGGGTATATCTACTAGTAGTTTTTGACTCGTTTTCACGTTACTCGTTTGTTATGCTAACAAGGATACTGTGCCTTCAATTTTTTTCCCTCGTCATTGCATTGCTACTATTCCACGGCGGGCTAGTGGGCGGGGGGGGGGGGGGGGCCCGATAGGTCAATGGGTAGAGCACTCGCTTCACGCGCAAAGCAACAGAGACTAGCAATGAATGGGTAAATGGGTCTTTTAGAAAGCAGTTTGCGATAGACTAGCGTCCTATCCAACTGGTAGCAAGAAAATTGTTATTGTCCGTTTCACGCTATAGAAACCAGGATTTACTTCGCTTCCATAAGCCAATTGTTCTGAAGGGCCACCAGTGATAACGATTTAAGCATAAAAAATCGTGAGAACGAACGATTAACGTTCAACAGCACAGCTTCAAATCTACTGGCAGCGATTTAATCAATATTTGGAAATAATCCAGATATGATACAACTACACCGATGATAATAATAACAATCTTGTTACGTGACTCCGGCATTGAAAAAAAAAATCCTTTAAACAATTTCACACGTGGTTGGGTTGAGGAAAGAATAAGAATATCTTGCTTTATCGATTTGGAATTGATGAATACGAAATCTTATGAAACCCAGTATTTAAAACGTAGTCAGGTATTTTTGCCATCATCATCATCATCATCATCATCATCATCATCATCATCATCATCATCATCATCATCATCATCATCATCATCATCACGTCGTCATCATCATCATCACATAATCATTATCATCATCATCATCATCATCATCATCATCATCATCATCTTCATTATCATCATCACCATCATCATCAACATCATCATCGTTATCATCATCACCATTATCATCATCGTCATCATCATCCTCCTCACCATCATCGTCGTCATTATCGTCATCATCATCACGAACACAACCACCCCCTCAGCCACCATTACGCTCGATCACTAAACAAATGAAAGGACGTTATTTTTATCTCGCTTCAGGCATCTTACTTCTTTCATTTTTATTTTATAAAGACCTTTCGCAGTCGAAAGAACACACAAATTTATTCCTGCACCAAAATTATCATAATAATGTTGCATTAAGCGAATCGTGAAGTATGGCCAGTAGGCCCTTGGTTTGAGCCCCTCTCCTACTGGCTCAAAATTGAGTTCTTTGAAACGGCTCTTTAATTAAATTCATTCTCTTGTATTCGGTCAAATGTAAAATGAAAGCCTGGCCAGTAACGCTTTAGCGATGTCGGAGAAAAACGTATAGATAGTATGCGCTTGGCTAAGAAGCTCATAACATTGCCATCCGGAAGTATAACAGACCAACACACAAAACTGTGTGTATCCATAAACGTTAATAGTCGGGTTAATACAGTTCAGTGAGCATTACTCAAAAACGCGGATGGCAAAAAACAATAACAAAGACCTGAGTGACGTCATCTGCATACTATCTATAAAAAAGCCTATCAGTCGTCATGACTCGCCCTTCATATTATATGTTGCTGTTGGCTTGGAGCCCATTTAATGGAAATTGCGCTATATAAAAGTTCAACCTTTTTATAAGACAAGAAAACGATAACCGATAACCAATAACAGACAGGGTTTCAAGTCTTTATCCATGTCATTTTATCCCGCGGTGAAAACCCGCTGATTTATCTTCATATTAAAAAAAAAGAAAATAGAAAAAAGTCATTTAAAGACAACAAAAAAACATTTCTCCCTAAATTCTTCAATCGATCGCCAATAACGCCCCCCCCCCCCCCCCCCCCCACACACACACACACACACGCACACACATCATGCCCACACCCACACACCCACACACGCACATACTTGAAAGTCGGGCAGTAATCAACAGAAAAATATACTCTTTTATATTAGACGGTCTATCCTCTTTGGTGAAAACTTTAAGCACTACGGACAACATACTCTAAATCTGTAAACACGCCAAAGAATCGATTATATTTCAATATGTTACTACGTGTAAGAGTTTCCATCAATGGTTTTAATATTTTAAACACACTTTATCGTTAAACTCTCTTTCATTACACAACATTCCAAAATATTTGATTTCCTATAATATCATATCATAAATGCCAAACACAAGGGACGTGTTGTTAACCAGTTAACTACCGTACTCTGGAAAAACACGTATTTAAAAATTTGCCCAGTAAACTCTGTACCAAACGACAGAAAAGATTAAAAGAATAAAAAACTGACCCGCTCGGATTGTGTCAGAATGAATTTTAAAAATAGTTTTAAACTGAGCTTTTATATAGCGCAAAATCCACTAAGCGTGCTCAAAGCGCTTTACAAGGGGTCCCTGGCCAACGGCAACATTTAACATGTAGGACGGGACATGACACCCTGTTAGGCGGTATTACAATTTTTTTTCGGACAGAGACAACGCTGTTAACGGTCAGGTACTCATTTTAAATATGAGTACGGTGAGAGAATGTGAGTAAAGAGTTTTTTCCAAGGCGATCGAACTCAGGACCTTCCGATCCGAAAGAGAGTGTCATACCACAAAACCACATAGATGGACTTGAAATCAGAAGAAGTTTAAACTCAAAACATCATAAAAATGAAATCCTCTTATTCTGACTATTTTTAGATTAAACTCTATCTCAGTCATTTATTTCAACTAAAACTGTAGAATTGAGCATTTATAAAATCCTATCCAAAGGTTTGCAAGCAATTGTTATTTTGTTCGTTACATTCAGAAACCGGGATAAACTCCGGCTTCTTGAACCTAATAACTCCGAAGGTCGACTTGTTCAAAATATCAATACCTCGTATTTCACACCGAATCATTCATTAAAATACATTCGCCTCGTGTCGGATGATCTGTAACAATCCCAACCCTCACAATATTCCAAATGTTCAATATGCGTAAGGTATCATCGAGGGGGGGGGGGGGGTGAACTTATTGTCAAAGGTATTTCGCCTACA
>NC_088369.1:32705699-32708199 GCF_034508935.2 Berghia stephanieae | reverse complement strand
AAGACAAACACATCACGAATAATGTGTGCTCCTAAAAATTAATTCAAGGATTTGGATTTACTCTGTTTAATTGTTCATATTCATAGGTATCCAAAAAAGCGTTATATGTACCGACCACTCTAAACCATCGGGGTTGCCAGTTTGGCATTTAAATACCAAAGTTTTATAGGGATTTCTTTTAAATCGTTTGACATCAAATGATCAATTTGGCATTTTGGTACGGTCTTGTGTGTGGGCGCATGAGTGTGTGTGTGTGTGTGTGTGTGTGTGTGTGTGTGTGTGAGTGTGTGTGTGAGTGTTTAAGTGTGAATTATAGTTCATTGAGTTTCAAAACACATATTTTACATGTTCACAGCAAACTTAATCACGAAACACATTAATGGATTAAACTATATTAACTCAAAATCTATTAAGACACGTCCAGAATTGGGGAAAATAGAAAATAACAAAAGATATAATAATATTTCAATCTAAAAGAAAAAATGCTTTGAATAATGCTGTAATTTAATCTCATTTTTTGAACAATTTGCTATTTTTCTTGAATATTTGTTTTTAATTTTTTTTTTTTTTTTGGTTTCTATTTTTCTTTCAATAAACGATCTGGCAACTAAGTGTGCTATTCATTCATCCATTTATTAATAGTTTCTTTCGTTCCTTTCTTCGCCTACAACTTCATTCATTCGTAGAATCCTTAACTTATTTATTTATTCATTCAATCAATATCCATTCATGATTGTCATTTTATATCAATAACAAACTCATAATGTTCCCACTACAAAACTAGATATCCACAAATTGTACTCTTTGTTCAACAACATTTTTATTTCTGTTAAAATCAATATTTTAGAAGAATACGAACAACGGGAATTGTTAGTACAGCACGTATTGCCATGAATTGTTATCAATAAAGGGGGAAGTACTTAATTGACCAAAAGGAAAGATAACGTACTGATGGTTTGATGGGCGAAAACGGAACATCACGTAACCACTTAATAATTGAAGGAAGGGTTAAGAAAGATAGATGATGCGAGGCGAGAAGAAAATGTGAAGTAAATGCCAAATCAAGTTATAATATGTGGTTAAGATACCAACATTACAACTCCCGCTACCAACCACCTTACCCATCATCAAATGATGATGATGATGATGATGATGATGATGATAATGATGATGATGATGATGATGATGATGATGATGATGATGATGATGATGATGATGATGATGATGATGATGATGATGATGATGATAATGATGATGATGATGATGATGATGATGATGATGATGATGATGATGATGATGATGATGATGATGATGATGATGATGAGATGATAATGATGATGATGATGATGATGATGATGATGATGATGATGATGATGATGATGATGATGATAATAATAATAATAATAATAATAGTAGTAGTGGTAGTAGTACTAGTAGTAGTAGTAGTAGTAGTAGTAGTAGTAGTAGTAGTAGTAGTAGTAGTAGTAGTAGTAGTAGTAGTAGTAGTAGCAATAGTAGTAGTAGCAATAGTATTAGTAGTAGTAGTAGTAGTAGTAGTAGTAGTAGTAGTAGTAGTAGTAGTAGTAGTAGTAGTAGTAGTAGTAGTAGTAGTAGTAGTAGTAGTAGTAGTAGTAGCAGCAGCAGTAGTAGTAAACGTTTTAAAACAACAAAAGAAAAACATCAGCAACACTTAATTAATATGCAGGACCTATTGGCGTATGGCATACCACTAGATCACACAGCTGCATATTGCATATTTGTAAAGATCCGACAAGCATTGTTGCAGTGTGTTGCATTCTAATGAAATGTGAAATAAACAATATTGTAGGAACAATAGACACGAAATAGATAATAATATGTATCTGTTGTTTTGTGAGCAACAGCCGTATTCCTGTGGTTGTTACCAGTAGTAATAACAATAATAAAATGTATAACAATAATAATAGTATTTTAGTTTTCGTATGTAAAAAAAATTGTCATAATACGGTCATTATATAATGTGAAATTGAATGTAAGCTTCAATATAATATAGGAAAACAGATAAAACGGACGTTTCGGGTTTCCCCTTTATCAACAAAACAGGATGAATGAAACACTACAGACGAATGAGATAATGTGGTAGTGGCGCTGTTAACAACGCCACTACCACATTACCTTATTCTTCCTGTTTTGTTGATAAAGGGGAAACACGAAACGTCCATTTTATCTGTTTTCGTAAATAAATTAAATCAAATCTTACATTCAATTTCACATTCTTATTTACTTCTTCGAGCTTCAAGCAGCAACATTTACATTAATACGGTCATTATTTATTTCACACATTGCAATCAACAGTAAATATTTGAAAACGGATGTCAGAAATGGATAAGGGATAACAAGTTAACCTAACCTGATCACCGCTAAACCGTCCATTTTTATTTCAATTTCATTTTTTTTTTTAATTGTTGGAATATGCTGCATCTTACCGTCGTTAATAGTCTTCAATAGTCGTAACATCACT
>NC_088369.1:32688199-32700699 GCF_034508935.2 Berghia stephanieae | reverse complement strand
ATGTTCTTATTGATTAAACAAAGAACATTGTGATGTACAAAACAAATCTTAATAAGAAAAAGTGCATATTGTGACGAACCAAATGTGACGATTTTACTATAGGTGGTAAGGAGAGTGTTAAATGGATCGATATTTGAAGAACGAGTTTTCTGGCCAAATTTTCAACTACTTGTCTTACCAGGCTTTGGCAGTTAACTGGATAAAACTTAACACTTCCCCTATCGACCGATGTCTATGCATTAGAACCTCAAAAAATGATAACCAACTAAGTGCTTACAAAACATAACATCATCTCGTGCCACATTGACATCGATGACCGAATTGGTGAGCTGGTATCATGTTTCGTCTTGTATCAAGTAATTGGAGGTCGTAGTCAGTGGCTACGTCAGTGACAATAATCGGATCGGAAACACTATCGCCCGACATTGTCACCTTAAGAGTAAATTAATGTGTTTTGAGTTATAGGGCAGTGACGGAGATTGCAAGAGTATCAATACACAAAATGGTGCCTAGCGTAATATGTCAGGTACTATAAGGGGGTAGCGTAGTTCAGCGGTACGGTCTTTGCTTCATACCCGAAAGGTACCGAGTTCGATCACCCGCCGCTGCGCTGTGTGGCGTTGAGCAAGCAACCTCGCCTTAGCTCAATTTGCGGCGCTGCACTGCGGCTGACGCCTGGGTTATTCCAGTCTTCCCTTGGAATAGACCCTAGAGACAAATTTCCCCTACGGGATGAATAAAGGGAATTTTATTTATTTATTTATCTAATTATATTATAAAAATGAATATTTGGATCATTGAGGGCTTGGCGTGAAATAAATAAGGCAACCAAAGTACATTGGGCATGCTAAAACAACTATTATTCTTCCCATCGCCATAAATAGTAACACGTGATGATATGAAGTTGACAATAATAATTTGTGACGTCAGATTATCACGCGTTAAATTTCACTAGAATTAGACTCTTAAAAAGACGTATTACGAGTATTTAAACGTTCTTGAACGCGTCTTTTATTCAAATATGGCGAAATATAAATTGATTTAGGGGTATCTAGAGTAAAAGATTTATCACACTCTTACGTTTTGGAAATCAAACTGTATTCCAACGCCCACTCGCAAGCTCGTATAGCGGTTGGGAGTAGGTCCAGTGTAGAATGATATAATTGGCATCCTTCCGTCTCAAGAGACGATGGTTTGCGCGCTGTATGGCTTTGGTCTCATCAGTCTTGTTGAGAGCAGCGACGTGTGTTACTCAGCAGACCAATCCTTGCATGGCAGTCTCTACCGCAGTTGTTGCACACGTAGTAATACTGTGTGTTTGGTATTTGGATCTGCTGCCTCTCTTTCCTCCTTGCTCTCCTCTCCTCAAACTTCTTCTTCCTCCTCTCCTCATCTCTCTTCATTCCCTCCATCACCACATATCTCCAGCCTTGCGGTCGTCAGCAATGATACAGTGCTCTATAAAAGTGTTCACATACGATATTTACGACAGATTTTTAATCTCATTCTGCATCGTCAATATTATAATATTATTGTTACACGTGTGTCATTTTACGTTTTAAACTATTAATGCTTAGGCAAACACGATTCTCAGCGATCTCTATGGAGACACAAAACAGTGTCTTTGTTTTTTCATTCTGTTCGTTTTCAGCGTTCAACGTAGTTCAAGAGCAGATTGATCGATGACCGATGATTACAAATCGCATCGCCTATAGAGTGCTAACGTGAAGATTTCTTAACAACTTAGCTTAACGGATCGGAGAGAAAAGCCATTATAGGGGCCACTATTATAACAGTTTTAATAGGATTCTGTGATACAGCGGTATGGTCTTTACTCCGTACGGCTATGTGGTCTAGTGGTATGACACTCGCTTTCGGATCGGAAGGTCCTGGGTTCGAGCCTCGAGTCCTTGGAAAAGGCTCTTTACTCACACTCTCTCACCTTACTCAGGTGTAAAATGAGTACCTGGCTGTTAACAGTGTTGTCTCTGTCCGAAAAAATTATCATATCACCTAACAGGCTTCATGCCCAGTCTTAAATGTTGTGTTGCTGTTGACCAGGGACCCCTGTAAAGCGCTTTGAGCATGTTTAGTGGATATTGCGCTATATAAACGCTCAGTATTTAGTACCCAGTAGGTACCGAGTTCGATTTCCTGCCTCACGGTTAAGACATTTACTTGGCACCTCGCCTGGTTCTCGTTGTGGCGTTGGACTCTGGCTTACGAATGGCTTATTCCAGTCTTTCTTTGAAATAGATACTAGCGACAAAATTTCCCTTGGGGGTAAAAAAAAAAAAAAGGGGGGGGGGGGATTTTTAAAGTGTCTTTTAAAATAGAAGCCTTTCAGATTAATCCCCAATTTCTCTAAGTCATAAAACAGCCCCAGTAACGAATTGTTTGCTATATTTTGAGTTACCCGCCGAACAATCGGAGGGGGTCATCCGGAATATATAATATAGACCTGTAAATGAGCTCTATAAAAATTGACTGAAACTCTTCGACAAACTGAAGATTCAATTATTTATTTTTAAAATAAGGGCATCATTGGAGAGGAGAGTGATAAATACAATATATCAAAATAGTGGGTGTTATTTCTTACTGGAAGTATGACTGCCATAATTTGATGTAGAAGGAATGCTAAATAAGCATGTCATTCATATAGGTAAAGATGACTTCATCAAAGTCATATTCCTGCCTCTGGAATTTTTTTGACATAGAAAAATAATGGTAATACTGAACCAGTGCGGTCCCCAGTCCTTTGTTTACAGTGCGGCCATATTGGATTCCATTTGCCAGGTTGTAATTGTTTACAATCATGGTTGGTTGGTTCCCCCCCCCCCACCCCCTTTAATTAAATCTCCAAGACCACTCTTCCTCTTGTCAGGTAAGTTGTATGTTACTGAATTGGCTAGAAATATGGCAATTTTTTCTCTCTTAAATTTATTTGCGAAACTTTCATTTTTTGGCAGAATCTGGCCACCCGGATATGGCAATGAATGCCTGGAACATCTGGCCATCCAATACGGCCGCACTGTAAACAAAGGACTGGGGACCGCACTGAACCAGTATTACCAAAATAATCACCATTATCATCTTTAACTTCTAGCCATGACCAATTGAATTTATTCCTCACGGGACTCACATCTTTATCGATGCTCGACAAGTCTGAATTGCGATCCACGAACAGCTCAGCCATTGTGAGAACATTAGAATAATGTAGCAATGAGCAAACTTGATTTTCAATCAGTAAATGACAGAGAGAGAAAAAACTTAAATAAATATGACTTCAGGCCAATACACTGAATTATTAAGTAGAAGTGAATTATCAAGAAGAAACTTCGGCAGGCGTAGCGGAAAAATTCAAAGAATCGAAATGAAGGTAAATCGCCATAAAACAGCAAGCTCGCTTGGGCTTGAGCAAAACAATGCCAGAAAACGTCCTGATTTGCACGGGAATTAATTAGGCTACTTACCATTGTTCCTTATGATCAGGTACTCAATCAGTGAAGAAACGGTCAACCAGTTTGTTTACAACGTGAGGCAATCGAAATGTGCTTGTAGCAATCTATTCTACCTTTCGATTTGAAGATGTCTTCATAACGGACTTGCGGCATTTCGCAATTTACTTTATCATAGTTTTGAGACTCGAAGGGTAAATGTGGTCAATTTTGGCTTAGATGAAACAGTGAAATTTATCGCTCGGTGGCTCAGTTAAAATTGGCTACAGTTGGAATCACGACGGAATGGAAAGTGAAAAAATAATTTAACGAAGGATGTGTGAAAATACCCAGGGAAGTGTTCAGACACGCCTTTTATAAAAATCGTCGCTTTGTCTTGGCAATATATACATCGTTAATATAAACGGTCCCCATGAGCTATGCGTAGCGCTGTGGAACACTCCTAATTATTTTACGGACATTCGACTACGATTTGTGAATTCTTTCTTTTTGTATTTCTTTCCTTTTTTAAATATTTGAATTTGACAAATTGACTGATTTCAGTTAATTGACTGAGAATTTACAGGTCTAATAATATGTATTATTCCACACTATATAACAATATCGAGAATGGTTAAGGGTGAGTTTTGGAATTAAAGCATTAGATGCACGAAGACCAAAGTATGCAATGTGCAGTAAAAGCAAGACAATTTGAAACGGTGTTTTATTTAATCAGTTAACTGTATTATGTCGAAAAACTGAAAATTTAGAACGTTAGCCAGAAAGGTCATCCTCCAACTATCGATCGATTTAAATGGGACCTCATCTTGGCAAAGACTCTCAAACCTGGGACTTTCCGCAAAGTACTGATTTAAGTCCCCAATTTGAGAGTGTTTGCCAAGATGAAGGACTTTGAATCGATCGATATTTGAAGGACAAGTTTTTTGGCCAAATTTTTCTACCATGAGTTGTTTTTTGTTTTTTCAGAGCACGCAAGTTAAGTTGTTATAGCGATCATATCACAATATCGCACGTGTGAACAACACAACCATGACCGACTCATTGGTTCACGGATACGCATGAATGGACGACACGAATCGATTATTATTATAATAATATGTGACCTAACACTGCAATCCGGTGTCATGTCGGGGTGACCCATGATTAAAAGTGGATCTAAAGTGAAATTGATCACACATATGGTATAGAACTTTAAATTCCTAAGACTGTATATATATATATATATTATATATATATATATATATATATATATATATATATATATATATATATATATATATATATATATATATATATATATATATATATATGACCCTGCTTGTTCAAACCGTATTATGCGGGGATCATTAAGATGCTGAAAATTAAATAATAGCCAAATACGTCATACCTGGGTTGATTTGATATGCTATATTAAGGAGAAGGAATATAGACTAGTATTTTGGAGTGATAACGACCAAGATTACATTTTTTAAATTTTATCAGTTTAACTCTAATTTGACATTCCGGCATCTGGTTTATCCCGACATAATACTGTTTTGAGACATCTGGTAATATTAAAGAAGCCAAAATCCGTTGTCACAAGGGTAATAATATTTCCGACTATGAATTCAATTTTCAACATCTAAAAGGTCCCTACATAATGCCAGTTTGAGGGGATGGGTCACAGATAATGAATGTTAGGGAGTCCTTATAGATCAATTGGTAGAGCACCCGCTTCAAAAGCAAAGAGTCAGTCTTGACCCGATTAAATCAGGGAGGGGGGGTGGGGGTGGGGGTGGGGAGACTCCAGAGCGACATGTACAACCAAGGATGATTCGGGTAGTTGGGTCTTTTAAATCTGGTGTTAAATAATTAGCAATAGACTCGCGTATTATGCTTATTATTTCTTAATCTCTTATTTTCTTGTGTATCTTTAATGTATTTTCTATTTTTCTTTGGTCAAATTCTTCTCCTCTTCTTTCCCTCTATTTCTCTTCTTCCATATATTGTAAATTGGACCCAAAAAAAAAAAAAATACCCGGTAATCAATGGCCAAATACATTTATAGTTATTGTGTACGAAACGCAAAATAAAACAACAGGAACGGAGTGAAACTTGACATTTCCAAAATTATGTGATTATGAATTAAATAGAATAGTTGTTTACGCTCAGGGAAAGACCTGGTCATTGATGTTGAATGCCATGAATCATAAACAAGTGAAAAGGTCTATTTAAACAACAATTTCGTTCTTGAATGTTCCATATCAATCGCATACATATTATTGTAATGTTGGCATTTTCTTTATCCCCGCATTGCACCCAACAGCTAAAGATTCTTCGTGGCCACGACCTTGGTTTATATCAATTGGCCAAAACCACGGAATGAGGACACGGAGTGTCAACTATTCCTTAGGAAATCCCAAAGGGATGGTCAAGTCATAGTGTAACAACTGATAGTCCTTGGCTCAGTGTAATGTCATTTACAGACTGGACTACGGGATGGTGTTCGATAGTATGGTCCCTTCACAAATTTCTCACAATAGCTTCGTCCTCTCCGTAGACAAACGAGTTAAAATATAAGGGAGATAAAGATAAAGGGAGTAAATGTGACTCATAAATAAGGGAACAACACAAAACAAACGACGTTTCGGCCTTTGGCCTTTTTTACGTTTATTTTGTGTTCTTCCCTTATTTATGAGTCACATTTATTCCCTTTATCTTTCTCTCCATTTTATTGACTCATTTAGGCACCTCTAGTTTTTGGTTTTAAAATATAAGCCCGCCAAAAAAAAAATATAAAAACAAAAAAAAACATTTTGTACAAAAAAAACTTCAGCCAGAAAATTTCTACTTCAAATATCGATCGATTACAATATTATTGAACTCTCAAGACATCTCAAACCTGAGACTTCTTTTCGATATTTGATGTAATTTTATGGTCAATTGTTGTCCTTAAAATGGGTTTTAAGAGAATTACGGCACAATTGAGCATCATTAAGATGGGAAAAGGCACATACCAATATCCGACAAATGGACTCAATTCGCTAAATAAACGGTCTCAAGCCAACAGTAACAATTACGATATAAAACAAAGGGCATGAGGCCTGCAAGACGATATTGCTTTTCTTTTCGACAGAGAGTAACGCAACTAATCGGGTACTCATTTAACACCCGAATACGATGAAAGAGGAAAAGGTCTTTTCCCCATGGTTTCAGCTCTGCATCGTCCACCGCGGGACTCGAAACAAGTACATACTAATACAGTTCTAAGCCAAATGTCATCTCGCATGACACAGAGCTGTATGATCCCTTTTAAACAAAAACTATAAGGCAATAGTTGCATCTTTTGTTTTATTCAATACGCTTCAACAGATGGTAACTTAGTAACTATCTGAACAATGGCGGAAGCCCTTATGAAATATTTCTCAAACGAGCATAACAGTGTATCCAGAGGAGAAAAACATTATAAATATGATCATGTTTTGACTTTTACACATTCCGATCACAAGACATATGAAAAGTTCTAGCCAGCATGAAGAATACACAGTACCGATTTTCTTAGTTTAGAACCAAGATGGCCGCCGTTGCTGGGCGACGTGACACCAGACTATTGAATCCAATTGTAGCACGCGTATGTCAATGTGAGATAGAGCGAGACCAAAACCATGGTCTCCATTATAATTTGAACCCTTGATCTTTTCAAACGTCCACAACTCCACGTCATCGAGTTCTACCATATAAGAATGCTTTGGGAGGCCGACCATTGTAATCATAAGAAACAATAATATTGTTTGAAACTATGTGGGTCGATTATATTGGTCATGGGCCAACAGACCGATACCGAGCCAAGAAAAGAAAAAAAAAAAAAAAAGAAAAAACATTGCAGCAATCAATGCGAGCTCATCATCATCGCCGTTGTCGTCGTTGTCACCATCACCATCATCATTATCAGCATTGCTATTGTCGTCGTCGTCATCATCCTCATCATCATCATTATCATCATCACCACCATCATCATCATCATCATCATCACAATCACTATTACTTCTCTTTATATCTTACTCGAACAGTTCGTTTAGATCAATAAAATCAATAGACTAAGTATGTGATTGTTATAAGCTCCTGGGATGCCAACAATGAGGAGGGGGAGAGGGGGGGGGGGGTTGAATTATGAAGAAAAAATAAATGCTATAGAAGAACTTCATATTAGCCATCAAGGAAAAGAAATGGTTTTTAAATATTTATATTAGACGACCAGTTCATCAGATATCGTATTAAAAAGTCTGCAGTACAAAATTTATTCAACAAAAATGAGTATAACAGATTCAAAATTAAGTATGTTTCGAGCTGAAAAAAACAAAACAATTAGCAAAATGAGGACACTTTACGTAAACCACTGATAGGACAGCACAGGAGTGTTGATAAATGATTTCACTTTTAACAAGAGGTTCTAGCAGTTTAGCAGCAAATTCAGTTTTTAATTTTCAATTATCGATCGATTTAAATCTTATGAAAACTCGAACCTGAGACTTTAAGGAAGTCTTCAAGGAAGTCCCAGGTTTGAGAGTTTTTGATAAGACGAGAGGCAAACTGACACTTGGCTCCAATAATTTGGCTGTCACCCTTTCGACAAAAGATCCCAGACAAAAAGCATTGGAATTGACTGATAAAGATTTACCCCCTTTCCTCCTCCACCAAGAAAAGTCCCAGCCAATATTGCCGAACTCTGAAAAAACACGTATTTGACATTTTGGTCAGAAAACTCGTCCTTCAAAGTCGAGCGGTTAAAATGAACTTCATCTTGGCAAAAACTCTCAAACGTATATACGTCCCCTAAATTGATGGTGCGCCCGTTACTTAGCATTGACCGATCAAAATATTTCCTGCCATTTACCCCGTTTCGTCCCCTGAACTATTAATGTCCTTATGAAAAAGCATGAGATACCCTTAGTATATATCAAACACACAAATATGTCATGCCCAGTACTCCTCTTACAGTATTATTTTGACACACTGATAAAGAATTGCATCTCAAAACCTGACGACACGATCCATTTTTTTCAATCATCTGTGATAAAATTATGATTGATGCTCAGGATCTGCGGGCCGTTTACTCCGGGTGATAGGCAAGCACTTGACTTAAGGTGGCTATGGGTCTTCAGTTCACGGTGGATTTCAGGGCCAAAATATACTTTAATTCAACTTTTCGAGTCAAAAATAAAACAAAGTAAATGTTTATTCAACTAGTTTTAATAAAATATACGATAAATGACGTAATTTTCAAAAATTAATGTATGCACTGTATGTTGATTGAAGAACTGAAGACTGATATTATAAGATAACAGTTAAAAAGGCATCGCAACAAGAGGTCACAGAGGACCGCAATGATTTGGTCCTACAACCTGTGCAGCTGTGGTGTCTGTCGCCGAATAATGTAAGATAAATCTGAAAGGTCGTATTCAGATGTCCGATTACAACAAAATGTACTCGTAAAAGATATTTAAGATTAATGTCGATTGATCCCAAGGTTTTGATTAGGTTTCGGATTTTTACTATTTCCAAGTTTGTATTATGCTTTTCTCAGCCGGGGGGGGGGGGGGGGGGGGGGGGGGGGGTTCGGTTGCGTGTGCGGGTGTATTTATATATAAATATTAGTGCTCTCTCTCTCTCTCTCTCTCTCTCTCTCTCTCTCTCTCTCTCTCTCTCTCTCTCCGTCTGCTTCTATCTATCTCAATATATATATATATATATATATATATATATATATATATATATATATATATATATATATATACATATATATATATATATATATACATATATATGTATATTTCTTTGTGTCTTTCTTTCGCTCTCTCTCTCTCTCTCTCTCTCTCTCTCTCTCTCTCTCTCTCTCTCTCTCTCTCTCTCTCTCTCTCTCTCTCTCTCTGGTAGATGCCAGCGTGGAGGTAGTTTGTGATATAAGCATATTTACGACTACGCTCATGGTTTTGAGGTATTACAGATGATGAAAAAACAGGATTTTGCCGTCTCTTGCATTAATCATCTTCTAAGCAAAATCCATTCGGTAACTTAAGCGAATGACAAGGTAGATGGAGACGTACATTAATAATTCTGTTTACATTGGTTTTATGACATAGAGTTCCGACGGTGTGAATGAACGAACGACGTATAAATACAATGTTTTAAAATAGTCCTTCAGATCGATGAGGTATATTGACCTGCAATCAGTCCCAGATTCTATTAAGTAAAACGGATGGCACCCGTGTGTTCTTATTTGCAAGTCTGATAACCCAAATTGTCATTGGCGTATTATTGTTGAAATGGAAATACCCTCAAATCCACGCAAAATACGGTCCATTGGGGCCTACAACAATGTTAAAATAAGGCCATAAATGCGTTCAGTTATCAGAACTGCTAATATGTGCACGTTGGCTGGCACTAGTCGTTTGTTATATACGAATAGGATGTAAATAACTAAAATAAAATGGAAAAGAAGTTTCAATTGATTTTACAAAGGCAAACGATGTGAACGTTTTGAAGAAGACAAAACAAATGTTTTAATAATTTGTTCAATGGTAGAAACAACGCTATCCTTTCATCTCTCGTTCGCCTTTAGGACCCATTCATCGCCTTTTGGTGACAAAAGGGAAATCCTAATCTTTCACAGCATAATTTGCTTTCGTGGATTTAAATGATCATTAGGCATTTCATTGTATTATTGCTATGTACTTCTTCGAGTTTTAAGCATCAATATTTGCATTATACTCAGAGTCATACGACACTGACCAATAATACTTTATGCCATGAATGTGTGTGTATGTGTGTATATATATATATATATATATATATATATATATATATATATATATATATATATATTTACATATGTAAATAATACCCCTTAATCACTATAGGTAGGGGAATCAGTTTAACCTTAGATACTACTGTTGAACATTGCGTAAGATAAGTACAATCCTTTGGAAAGGCACAAGAAGAGAAAAGATCAGCTGCTTATGTCCATATCCAAGACAGAGTTGAAAGCCTCTGGACAATACATCCATCAAGATCTCGAATAACGTTTAATCCATAAAGACGAATTAATGGTTTTGATTTATTTATTTTTTCATAATAATACGAATCAAAACATGAAAAGTATCACTTTCCACACCGAAACGCGTACTACTAATCACCTTAACATTACTTACAACAAAACAAGTGACCGGTGAAATAGGTATAACGATGCGTGATGGAGGAAAAAAAATATTCGATTACATCGGTATTATACAACGTTGTTTGTGGGTGTCTCCGCGCGTTAAAACTCGATCATAAAGGGAGTTAATAGTGATAATAACAGCTTGGCAAGCTCTCACTTTCCTCCCTTACTCACGCCGTCCAAAGCGATATTGGTCGCTGAATGAGTGTCCATAAAGTGAAGACCAGGCTGGATACCAATCTACTTTCGGTGTGAAAACGTGAATCAAAAAGAATTTTGCAGATCATGGGCATGTTCAAACACTGTTGCGTTCCTAGAGCTAAGAAATTATCAGTGAGGTGAAACTGAAAAGAAAACCTCAAAAGAAAAATGGTGTTGTATTACATGCCCCGATATACGGATAAATATAATTCGCATAGCGGTCCACATAAACTAAGTTAATCAAACCTAAATCACGTGTCATTTTTTTTTTTTTTCATTTCATGTTAGAGATGGAAGCAGTGTGTTGGTTTTAGATCGTTTCAAATCATCATAATATGAGACGACTGGAACACACCTGGACATTCTCAAAGACATACTATTAGCTTTGAGCATTATATAACTTTGAGAATATCCTATACAAATGGCATCTGTTAATATCAGCATCATTGTTGTTGTTTTTGCTATTATTATTATTATCATTATTATTATTATTATTATTATTATTATTATTATTATTATTATTATTATTTTTGTTGTTGTTGTTGTTGTTGTTTTTTGTTGTTATATATCGGTTATTGTTATGAATCGGTATGCTTTCATTGCAGAAATCAAGGAAACAGCCAAAGAATTAAAATCGGACGACCTTATTGGCAGAAGGGGCAAAGTTAGTGAAGTCGGTAGTTATAAAGGGTAAAAACTTCGATTTCCGCGGCGACATGGAAAATGGGGTAATGCCACAAAAACATGCAAATAATACCATCATTATGTCAAAAAACTTTCCGACTCCAGTTGAGATATCAGTTTGCCTCATAGTCGGGGGCTTGTTTGACAGATGTCGATGCGATATCTAATGGACATATTAATTCTAATGTTTTAGAACGCTTCTCAAAAGACTTGAATGAGTTTAACAACTTGGGGAAAAGCAAGACACGTTATCCATTTGTTTTTGCTTTTTGTTTTTTAATCATTTTTTTTACCAAGAGCGCGAACTTATCAAAAATTCCCCATGAATTTAAGATGGAAAGGACAGCAAAATAATCATAAGCCAGTTAACTGCCGTACTCTAGAATGCATTATAAATTTGGCTAGAAAACTCGGGCTTCAAATATCGATCGATTTAAACCGCCCTCATCTTGGCAAAAACTCTCAAAACTATGACCCACGAGACGAGGGTCATTTAAATCGATCAGTATTTGAAGGTCGAGTCTTCTGGTCAAAATTTTCAATATGTCTCTCCTGAGTACGGCAGTAAACTGGTTAACGTTGTTACTTTTGTGTGAATATGATTCGAAAGTGAAAGGAATAGTTCATGGAATGCATTTCTACGATGTCCACTTTAAGAGTTCGATGACTGCGGGTAATCATGCAACAGGTGTTAGTGGGTGAGTGCAAGTTGAATAAAGGGAGAGAGAGAGAGGGGATGGTGAATATGAAGTAGGAACCAACGCAGCAGCAAGTGCAGTGTTTTAAGCGTTGTGAAAGAAATGACAGACCTGGGTCAAATTCTGACGGCGTGTGTTGTCAGGACCCCTGTTCATTGAAGAGTCATTGATTCTTTTTCTTTATTTTCTTTTTTTTTTTGTTTTGTTTCTTTTCTTAAGCGAGTTGGTCGAATCACATAGGCAAAATGCTCTTAGCAGCTTAGA
>NC_088369.1:32665699-32683199 GCF_034508935.2 Berghia stephanieae | reverse complement strand
TAATAACAGTAACAGAGCACCGGGAGGAGATATCGTAGGTGCTGAACTCCCCAGAAAAAAAAATTTTTAAGTAATACCAATAATAAAATGGAATAGCACCTTCAATTTAATTGGCAAAGACGGGTAATGAGGTTTCCCCTTTGTCAACAAAACACGATGAATCAGACACTAAAAACAAATGTCTTTTCTTGCTAAACATGTATCGTTCCAGATAAAAATACATTATATGGAAGTATCAAGTATCAATAACTAACTTTCAATAAAGTGTGGCTTTACTGTTTTGTTTTGTTTTTGTTCTGGGAAGGTGGGGGGGGGGGGGGGGGGTCTCTGTAAATCTTTTGGACCATCAACAATAATTCTGTATATATCGATATCAAGCAGGTGAGATTATTCCCTCTACACTCCTCCTGCCCTGTATGTATTCTATTAGTCCATTTTGTGGACCATTCTTTGCAGTAAATCATCCTGTCTATTGATTCATCTGTCCATCCTTTTGTTGCAGACAGAATTGGGGAAGTAACAAGATTTATACCCGGCTCTACCTTATTATCGCCCTATTTATCATTGCCTGCATACATTTATTCCTCTTTCTACTCATGTGTCCGTTTAGTCATTCGTTCACACATTGCATTGATTCACCCAGCCACAATCAATTCATCTTTTTAATTTTCAGCAATCCACCAATCCGTCTCTCCATCCTCAATCCACCTATATTCTCATTCATCCTTTCATCTATCTATCATAAACCTAACATAGTGCCCATTTATCCAATATAAATAGATAGATATATCCCTAATCACTTGCAGACGCTTGTGCGCTTAACGAATAATTGACAATGTGGGAAAAAACAAACATCAAACTATCCATCCACCCCTCATCCCTCCGTCAATCCCTCCGCCTAACCATAATAATATATCGACATGTCCGAACTGTCTATCCCCAATTTCGTCCTACCACACAAAATCACCATCACGTCCCAGCATTCCCAATTCTGTCGTATTCTGAGAAAATACATTTTTTAAATATTTTGACCATAAAACTTTTACTTTCAAATATCGGTCGATTAAATTGACCTAACTGACCTTAAACTTGAAAACGTCCCAAAACTTGAGACTTTAAAGAAGTTCCAAATTTAAGACTTTTTGACAATTTGAGGGCTTCCACGCCGATCTATATCCCAAGTAAAGGTTTTCTGGTCAAAATGACATATAAAATGTGTTTTGTCATAACTCGACAGAATACACCATCCTTTCATTTACACATCCCTCATCTATTTGTCTGTCTCTGGTTGGAGACTGGCTGTAATAGGATTTGCACACCACACAATAGCTCCTTATCAAGACACGAGAAGAAGCATTCTTACACACGTTTACCCAATTATAAACCTCATTCCTCTAGTTATTCATTTATCTGTAAATCCATCTATCCATATAATACAATGTATCATTCCGTCTTTTCATTCACACTGCAACTATGCGTCAATTACAGTGTTTCCCCTTATAGCAAAGTCAAGCGATGTTGAGAGCGGTCAATGAATGAATGGATGACAACCTCCGTGGACAAATGACCATAGATAGCATTAACCAATCAACCCAGGTATGAATGGGTACTTGGTGTGGGTATATTATATCCATCCAAATTTCAACGCTTTACTTGCCAAACCCCACTCTATGTGTAAACGGCTTATGATTTATAGATCATTCGCCTTCAGCTCATGCTCTCTCTATCTCTCCATACCTCAACCCTTCCATATATCTATACTATTCATCTGTAAATATATTCATCCATCAATCCATCGATTCATTAATATAATAATAAATCCATTAAATCCATACATACATCCATTAACTGATACATCCGTCAATCCATTAAATATATCCATTCATCCATTCAGCCATGCATCAACCGCCTCTCCATTTTTCTATCCATCTATACCTCTATCTATTTATCCATCCATCCGTCCGTCCAACTACATCCATCCATCTTGTAACCCATCCATCCTTTAAGTTTCAATCCGTTTATATATTTATATATCCGAACAAGCATGATATAATATTATTTACTATCAAAGAAAAAAAAAAGTAGAAAAATAATTTCTACAAATGGATATTTTCTCCACTCCCTGCACGCCCAAACCATTATGGCGGACAATCGCACAAAACCCCTGTCATAATCTTCCCGACTGGCAAACCCCAATCATAATAAAGCTCAGACAAAATGGACAGAGAGGAGATGATAGGTTGCGTTTATATAAGCTACCACAATCAGACATCGTTAGTATTGGTACGCACGGCATCTCTGGTGAACCCTGGAGCAATAGAGAGTTCCTGTGTCAATATACACTTCTCTCAGCCCCGGAGCCTCTAAGCCGGAATAACAGAAACATGGAGTGGGTGCAAAATATTGCGAGCCAGTCAGTCAGTACGTCCGAAACAACGGTCACAATACACAAGTGGGATACACGGAAATCGACTACTTCCACTCGGTTACACGCCCCAATAGCCATTGAGTGATCTAAGCGCCACCTGTTAAAATCGGTAGCAATAGCAAGTCTTTCAAGCCAATATGGCAGAGAATTCGTGACGTCACAAAGTCTACTCTTCCGGTTCCAACTCCTTGGAAGTGTACTAACCAGTCCTTTTGGGAGGAAACATCGTTATTAACTTTAACATTTTTCTTCAAATATGGCATTTATGTAACACATTTCCAGGGTGATTCACAATGTTTAACCTATTCTCATAGCATGTCATTTAAAACCAAATTTCTATTTCATACTATACAAGTCGCCTGTTAGGAATTCTTACTGTACTAAAAGCTACAGATACCTAATTATTGTAATATAATTCTTACAATATCCATCACTGCTTACAGCCAGGTATTCATTCACACCCGAGTCGAAAAGGGCAATGGGTGTAAAGTGCCTTACCCGATGGAAAAACGCAGGGCCAGAGTTCAGTCACCCAAATGGTCACTGAGCACGCTCAATATCGCTTGCTTTTACTAGAAGTATAGACATCTGACCGCAGAGCCGTCGTCGCCACAGGTATCAATGTGGGCACGTTCAACTCCTCGTTTTCTCTCTGAACACGGGCTATTAACCATTTAACTGCCGTACTCTGGAAAACTCGGATTTAAAAATTTGGCCAGAGAGTCTTTGCCAAGACGAGAGTCAATTAAATCGATCGATATTTGAAGAAAGGTTTTCTGGCCAATTTTTTCCAGGGCACGACACTGGTATATAAAAATCCGACTCCACTTTCAAAGAGCACCGTTTGAAACAGTAGATTTACAGTAGATGACCACTGTTTATTTGACCTATCATACAGGTAGATTCCAGCATGTAACGTCACCAGACGTTACAGCCACGTTCTCTGATCAATGTTTATTAGTGTTGGACACTGAACACGTCTTCCTAATAACCACGACGATGTAGATTGTAACTGGAAAATTTATCGAGTAGTTGAGATAAGCACGTATTCCAGATTTTAAGAGAATGATTGCAATTTCATAAAATCGAGCATTTATATAACACAATATTCACTAAACGTGTTCCAAGTGCTTTACAATGGGTCCTTAGCCAACAGCAATCCGTATCATTTAAGACTTGACGTAACGCATGTTAGGCGAGATTACAATTTTCTGCAGACAGAGACAACGCTGTTAACGGCCAGGTACCTAATTTATACCTGATTACGGAGTGATATGTGAGTAAAGTGCCTTTTTCCAAGTACTCAACTGCGCCGTCGAACCCAGGAATTTCAGATCCAAAGGCGAATGTCATACCACTAGATTACACAGCCACACATACTGTTTATGCATGGTAAGCACAATACTCTCTAAGCACATTGCAATTTCAAAAAAATTTCTTGTGATGGAAAATCGCGCACTTAACCATTCAATCACCATCACCATCACATCATCAATTTTTTTTTCATTTTTTTTTTTTTTACGATAACTACTATAGTGTGCATCTTGTGTGAGTGTGTCGATGTCAATATTGTATTGTTATAATGTGTAACCAAATGACAAATTGCCACTTTTTTGGGGACAATAAAGATATATTATTATTATTATTTATTATTATTATTATTATTATTATTATTATTATTATTATTATTATTATTATTATTATTATTATTATTATTATTATTATTATTATTATCATTATTATTATTATTATTATTATCAATATCATCATCATCATCATCGTCATCATCATCATCATCAGGCGCACATTAAACTATTTAATCACCACCACCATCATCATCATCATTAACATCATCATAATCATCATCATCATCATCATGGTTTTCATCATCATCCTCATGGGACGAAGCAACCAGTCTTTAAATCACTTTTTAGACCGTACGTGAACAATGACAACGATGTTGGACACCAAGGATATTTCTGATGACTGGAGCAAAAATACGTATTTTCTTCTTAAGATCTATCTCTAGAGGTGGCACCTACTTCCCCCACTGTGAGTTTGACGCAAAGAGACACACGCCTGCTCTCTTCTTTCTAATCTTTACGTTTCCCGCTACAGTTTAATATTGTCAGTAGTGTTTGTTGAAGAAAGTGTTGGTCCAGAAAGGTGTATTGCCATGATACGTATTTTGTCCGTTTTAGTTTTAGTAGCGGCTGTATCCGTTTCGGAGCCCTGGTACTTCAATAGGAGAGTACTCGCTTCGCCAGTGGACTGGTATCGATTTCAACTGAAATCAAGATATTTTCTAACCCCTCTCCACTCCGTGTCCACCCAGCTGCGATTGGATAGCTTGATCTATTAATTCTGGAGGAAAGTACCGTAAGTCTATTTTGTCCGTTTATCGCTACATAAAGTGGCAAGAACAAAAATAGGGGAAGAATGGAAGAAACTAAGTAAGGTAAAATGAAAATAAATAAATAAACAAATAAATAAATAGACTCCGCTTGCATGAATTTATGGCTCTGAAGGAACACTTGACAATTGACATTGTTTTTTACCGTGTAGAAAGCGCAATAGAAAAAACGTGAAAATGCAGATTGAGAGATAAAGATACACACAAGCATGCACAGAGAGAGAGAGAGAGAGAGAGAGAGAGAGAGAGAGAGAGAGAGAGAGAAAGAGAGAGAGAGACAGACAGACAGACAGGGAGACAGATAGACAGACGGAGGTGAGACAGTCAGCGATCAAAGATTTGTAAGTTTCCTCACGTTTTAGGTCGAGACAGGAAGTAGCGTAATGGCGTTGTTTTGTTTGTTTTATTTTTCTTTCGGTGCGATGAGTTTAGAATACCGACAAAGTCAATCGCAACAACAAGAACAGTGTCTGATCAACGCAAGAACAAAAATAAGGGAAGAGTGGAAGAAACTAAGTAAGGTAAAATGAAAATAAATAAATAAACAAATAAATAAATATATAAGAAAATCAACCCAGTTTGAACTCACACTGGTCTACATTGACAGGCATGATGGCGTAAGATAAAAATCTTTAACGTGTACGATTCGATGCGAAAAGAAAATACGTAAATGAGAAATTAATTTTGATAGTCAATAATCAGATTTCCTCTTTACCTCGAGTCTAATTTTGTTATGAGTTGGTCAAAGGGACTTGGCATTTTGATAATTTTGTGGAGAATGTTACAAAAACGACGGGTCGGCACAGCCTCAAATACATAATATTGGGGGGGGGGGGGGGGGAGAGAGAGAGAGAGAGAGAGAGAGAGAGAGAGAGAGAGAGAGAGAGAGAGAGACCGAGAGAGAGGTTTTCTTGTTTGATTGTTTTTGGGGGGTTATTTTTTTTTCTTTTGTATCTTGTAAGTGTTGGCTTGAATTTTTATTTTTTTATTTTTATTTTTTTTGGGGGGGGGGGGGGGGGGGGGCAAAGATCTTTTTTCTTGGAGGAAGGGTGAAGGGGGAGGGAATCTGTCCTTAACCTTCTTCATTTCTTGTTTGTAATTAATCTTAAATCATTTCTTTCTTCCCCATAATTTGGCAATGACATGCAGATAACACCCTCCTACATCCATTCCCTCCCTTTTCTTTTTCCTCATTTTGTTCTCTCTCTCTCTCTCTCTCTCTCTCTCTCTCTCTCTCTCTCTCTCTCTCTCTCTCTCTCTCTCTCTCTCTCTCTCTCTCTCAACACCCCCTCCCCAACTCAACACACAAACACACGCTCAATTCTCGCCCATATTTTTCCACACCACTTGTCATTCCATGAAATGAGTTCGTTTCTAGGGCTTTTTTGAAATTCCATCCGCTGGTTAAAGTGGTTTGCGCTAAAATAGAAAATGGAATTTGCGAAAAAAAAAATGGGCGGGCAGAAAAGTAAAAGAAAGCGAGAGTTGGGTGTAATAAACACGCTTTGCATGCATGCTGCCTTCTCTCTATTAGAGGGATCGATGCCCTCATATTTTTTTATAGACAAGGCTCATCTTTCTTGGCGTCTTTTGGTGGTCAACCCAATTCAATATTATATTTAATACATATTCCAGAAAAATGTGAGAAGAAATAGTGAAAAGGTTATTATTTCACTCCTCCCACTAAATAGTAACGCTTAACGATATCATGTTTACAATAATAATTTGTGACGTTACATTGTCAAACGTGTAAATGTTGCTGCTCGAAGCTCGAAGAAATAGACAATAATGTGAAATTGAATGTAAGCTTAAATTTAAATACAAAAACATATCATTCATATGATTCATCTTAACTACGCCACTACCACATTATCTCATTCATGTGTGGTGTTTATCCTGTTTTGTTGATAAAGGGGAAACCCGAAACGTTCATTTGATATGTTTTTGTAATTAAATTTAAGTTTACATTCAACTTCACATTATTATCCATTATCAAACGTTAAAGTTCACTAAAATTAGATTTTTGAGAAAAAAAAGAAGTATCATTAAATATTTTTGAAAATGTCTTTTACTCAGAGATGACGAAATCGGAATCGATTGAGGGGTAGAATAAAAGATTTCCTACACTCTTGAGTTTTGGAATTCGAACTTTGTTCCCAAAGCGAACGCGCAAGCTCGTGCAATGGTTGGGAACGCGTCTGGACTTCCAAAAAGCAAGAGTGTAAGAATCGTATATTGTATCATGATATAGATAGTTCGAAGATAATGTCACTCAGGTCTTTGTTTTTGTTTTTTGCCATCCGCGTTTATGAGTACTGCTCACTGAACTGTATTAACCCGACTATAAACGTTCATGGATACACACAGTTTTGTGTTGGTCCGTTATACTTCCGGATGGCAATGTTATGAGCTTCTTAGTCAATCGCATACTATCTATAGAGATATGTGTTTGGGGGGGGGGGGGGGGGGGGGGGATCTCAAGTCCGAGAGTATCTACATATGTAGAAGACGGATCCATGTTTTATTCAGACACGATATGGAATGTTATTCATTTATCAATGCATGCACGAGAGGACTTCGAATTACGACTTTCAAACCTAGTCATTCTTTTTTCTTATCATCATACAAGAAGACGCGGACGAGAGATTAAGGAATTGTTTGGTGAGCGAGAAGATCCCGAGTTCGATTCCCGCTTCAGACAATCTCTTTTTTTTCCTTGGGCAAGATCATTAACCCCCATTTGTTTACTTTGGACAGCATGGATGATTTCTGTTGACATCAGACGTTTGTTTGATGGATTATCCATATTCCTCAACGGAATGCCAGGCGGAAGGACTTCCATTTTTATTATTATTATTATTTTGTTTGTTTGTTTTTGGGTTTTTTTTTGTATTTTTTTTTTTGGTGGGGGTATATGTGAGACTAATCTTCATATCATATGGCTCAGTGTTTGTTTATGTAGCTCATATTGAAAGTATATATTGTTATTTAAAATAATATTTTTAAGATAGATTTGGCGACTCAAATGTTCTTCATTAAATGAAAAAAGCTTGACCTCATCCAATTGTAGAATGTCTCTTTAAAAAAGCAGGTGCATACAAAAGGATTAATGAAACATTGGTGTCCCAGTTTCATACTGAGAAATATGTTCTGTTCTATTTTGTTTTGTTTTTGTTTATTTTGTTGTGTTGTTTTTTTTTCGGGGGGGGGGGGGGGTGAGGATTGTTTAAAGGGAGGGCGGAGGGGGTCCTTGGTTCGGGGGATTTGTTTGAGGGTTTTGTTTGATTTGTTTGTTTGTTGTTTTTTTTTTTTTTTGTTGTGTGTTTTTTGTTTTTGTTTTTGTTTTTTGTTGTGTTTTTTTTTTTTTGGGGGGGGGGGTTGTTTTTGTATTTTTTTTGTTTGGGGGTGGTTTTGTTTTTAGTTTGTTTGATTTTTTTTTCCCAAGATGTCGCTTATTCAAATATGTCATCATCACAAACAACACAGTCATCCCACATTAAGAATCTGTTGGTAATTGTCCAGTGGACATATATAAAAGAAGAATCGGATAGCCCATTTAATTGTGATATTAGATTATTTTGGCCTCTAATGTTGAGTCGACTCTATGGTCGAATCTTCAGATGACTGGATTCGCTCAGTCAGACCGGGTTTAGTTTAAACTAAAATCATTGAATGACTCGTAAACTTGGACACACATTAAGCGAATGTGGGCGGAGCGAGACTAAGACACAAAATTTGGCCTTTAACCAAATAAACAACATTAAATACTGAGCGAACAAAACAAACATCACCACTCAGACCTTATTCGGCTTCGTTGACATTTCCTGCATGCAAGACGACAAAACGCTCGCAGACAACCCAGTCGTAAAGTGATTTCAAACGGAAATGAATTTTGGCCCTGCGGCAAGTAGTTGTTTTGTGCAACGACTTCATCAGTCGGCAAAATGTAATGCCTGAAAATACGAATGGGTGATGGCGTAAAAAGGGGGCTCGATGAACAGTTATTTGACATTCTTACAATTGTTTGCATATTTCATATTTCAGTCGTTGTCATTATCATCATCATCATCATCATCATCATCATCATCATCATCATCATCATCATCATCATCATCATCATCATCATTATCATCATCATCATTATCATCACCACCACCATCATCGCCATAATCAATCACTATTATCATCATCTTTATCGACAACAACATCAGCAGCAGGACCACCAGCATCATTAACACCACCATCACTGTCACTCGTGCTATTATTATCATCATCACCATCATCATTATCATCATCATCATCGTCCACGTCGTTATCATTGCTATTGTTGCTGATAACAATAGTAGTAAAAGTAGCCGTCCTATCTCTCTCTCTCTCTCTCTCTCTCTCTCTCTCTCTCTCTCTCTCTCTCTCTCTCTCTCTCTCTCTCTCCTTCTCTCTCTCTCTCTCTCTCTCTCTCTCTCTCTCTCTCTCTCTCTCTCCTATCAACTAATCTGTTTGTCCGACTGTCCGTCTGTCTGACTATCTGCATGTTCTGTCTGTCTGCCTACCTATTTCCCAACCTATCTATTTATCTAATATCCCCCCCCCCCCCTATGTCTCCTCATCTGCACCCAACCCATACATATTTAGAGAACCTACAAACTAGAGATACCCTTACAATACCAATAATGTGATGGAGTAGCCAGAACGTCACCCCTTGGGAGAAACGGCCTTACAGATTCATGGATACACACAGTTTTGTGTTGGTCCGTTATACTTCCGGATGGCAATGTTATGAGCTTCTTAGTCAATCGCAATTTGGATTAGTAATCTTCACATTAGCGTTATTGTATCCGTGGGGCAAACATTCATTGCTGTGGGGCGAACAATAGAGTGATTTAAATAGGAGGTTCGGGTACCACAGACGTGGGATCGAGAAACATATTTGCAAAATAATATAGGAGAAAGAGAAGTATCAGATGAAAACAGAATAATATCATGGTGTCAGAGAGTCGAGTTCGGGATCCATTAGACATGACACCCTCCACCTAGCTCAGAGAGAGAGAGAGAGAGAGAGAGAGAGAGAGAGAAAGAGAGAGAGAGAGAGAGAGAGAGAGAGAGAGAGAGAGAGAGAGAGAGAGAGAGAGAGAGAGAAAGAGAGAGATCGGCGAGTAGCCACTGTGACATTCAGCCATATTTTTATTCTCTGTTTTCATCTGGCACTTCTCAATACATTAATTTCTCTTCATATTATTGATATAAGTGCCTGCTACACATTTTTTTCTGAATCATATTTGCTATTGATAGTACAACGCATGTCAAAATAATTGTAACCCAGATGCATGTGCAACACGAACAACTTCTGTAAGAAATACCAACTAGATACCTCAAATGCCGCAGTGATTTAGACACAGAAAATTGAATTTATAGTCAAGGAGTTCAGTTTACATGTTTTATTGAGAACAATAGGATGAATATATTTTGTGACAGAGAACTAAAAACTTGTTCAATGGAAAAAATTAAATAAATCCTCTTTTTGGCAAATTTGAATGATCCTTGGAGATTCCCCATGTTGTTTGTTTGGAATATAGTAAGACTTTGTACATGAAACTCTTTGGACACTTTAAAAGGCGAAATACTTTTTCATTTTAGTACCTTAGTTTTGAAATTGTCTTTCATACCTAACTCAGAAAAACTGATGAAAATGGAATCTTTCCATGTATGCTTGTAAAACTAGTTTTCCGTGTTGTCTGAAGAAAAGTTTTGAGCCCATTTAAATTGAATTCGAGTATTTGAATCCGATGTATTGTTATTGTGTTCAATACTTTTACTGGAGACATATTCTCCACCTTATCATTCAACATTCAATTCAATTAAATTCAAGATGAATAGGAAGATTAAATCAAATTACTGATAGGTCGGTCTACCTCTATTAACGTTATTTTGTCATCTGAGATCCCAGAAATAATAGATCGCACTCCTGTCCTTGAATTTGATTCTTTTGATTATACAATAATATTGTAATGGATTAATTCAAGACGGACTAAGACCTCCTCACCATGTGGCCTTAACTCTCTCCTTACCAGCCATTTTCAGGATTTTCCCCAAAACTTCACACCCAACTAACACAAAAATATATTTTTTATCACTCAAACAAATTAGCACTTAGAGTTCTTGCGATAAATAATTTCTTTAGTAAAACACACACTGTTCATTTTCTTTAAATTTTATGATGTACAAGAGAAATTTGAAGAAGAAAAATGTTGGTTGTATAGTAACGAATGTGACGATTTTCCGATAGTTGGTAAGGAGTGAGTTAACCAGGTCATCTCACGCGAGCTACATTGATCAAGTCTTCCTTTGTGATAGACCTATGAGAAAAGTGCCCCCCTCGTGGATTAAAAAACAGAGAATTTGACCTCAATCTTAACTTCTCCCACCTTTCTGGATTCTACACTAAATATTGCATTATATTTTTGCAGCTGCTGACAGAACAAGATTTTTGAGTCAGAACTTTTTTTTAAATACTTTGTTCAATAGTTGTTTGATTTTTTTTTAGTCCACAGTTTCTAGCGGCTTAGTATTTTATTAGAGTTCGACTTTATATCGAAAGCCACGGTTTCAATAATAACATGGGAGTCACAAATTGAAAGTGAGACCGCTAGATGATAATCATTTAAGAATAGTAAATTCTAAGTGGTGTTGAAGTAAGAGAGATAACTGCGACAATGGCTAAACATCCTACTTCCTTTATAATTATTTCCCCTGCCTTCAAAGCCCTTGCCTTGATAATATGAGACAATTGTCTGGAAGCGGTATTATATAAAAGTGAAGTTTTAATCATACATTTTAATTCTAAGCATAATTGAAAGGTGTTATATTTAAATTGTAAATACCCTCAATCATCATAATCATCATCATAATCATCCTCATCATCATCATCAAGTCTCGTAAGCAAGGATATCAAGGATGAGCCCGTTCAATTCGTCTTATTGTTGTTATTTATTTGTTTGTTTTGTTTTGGTTATTTATGTTTTTGTTTGTTTTTTTCTGGGGTTTTTTTAAAGGGGGGGGGGGTTCGCTTTGTTTGGTTTTTGTTGTTTTATTTGTTGTTTTTGTGGGATTTTGTTGTATTTTTTTTATTGTTGTTGTATTTTTGTTATTGTTGTGGTTGTTTTTTGTTTTGATTTGTCTTGTTTTTTTGGGATTTTTTTTGGTTCTATTTAGCTTTTTCTTCTTTCTTTTTTTTTTTTTGATTTTTTTTTTTTTTTTGGGGCGGGGTGGGAGGACCACTTTTTATCCCACCAATTAAAAGAGCAGCTGAGCTTAATAATAACAAAATTGGCGAAAGAAAAAAAAAACACCCTGTATCAGACAAAGGTCTTATCTAAATGATAGCTAGCAACCATTATTGTTAGTTTCACACCACAAATGTGAGGGTCGTTGTGCGTGGCTTCGTGTCAAGTGGTTCTTTAGGACTACGAGCGACACGAAACGAAACAAACCAAAACAAACAAACAAACTAACAAACAACAAATTTACTCACCAAAACAAAACCAGACTAGATAACTAACAAATAAAATGTACTCACTTGTAAATGAAAGACGTGTCGCTGCAGGAAGAGAGCCGATAAAGACAGTAAAAATCCGCTTCGTGGTAATCGTATTGTCCATTGAGTAACGGCATGGATCTGTAGCCAAGCCTCAAGAACTGGACCATAGGGAGGGGGATGTCATCGCTGTAGCTGTATTTCCGTACCGTGCGGGTTATGGGCATTTGTCACACACACAACAACCATCGGCTACTTATTTACTACTACTACTATGATAATATACAAGAACTATCATCTACAATCACATCAAATGTGTATATTGATACTATGCGTTTAACTCCAATACTCACATCATCCGCCAGTCAAAGTAAACATACTAACACACAGAACTGCGTGCAACTTTAAACGTTTATAAAATTTACTGATAATTATCCCATACAGGTTGTCTAAAAATATAACAAAAACCTGAGTGACGTCAACATCGTTCGTCAACATCGTTCCATAATTATGTGTAAGTACAGTGCTAGACAAAGTATATATATATATATATATATATATATATATATATATATAGAGAGAGAGAGAGAGAGAGAGAGAGAGAGAGAGAGAGAGAGAGAGAGAGATATGGAGATGATGTAACGTTTGTTTACCCCACAATCAATTAATATGCTCTAAGTTGCAAAATCAAGTGACTACTTATTTTTAACGGAAAGATCTTCTCTATATGTGTCACGCATTTTTACCTGGCCATCGTCTATTGGTTTTCCAGTGGAGGTCCGGTAATATTTGTGGGGAAATAAAGGCTTTTACGAACAAGCACTCGCTTATTTTAATTATCATACGACTGTATTGGTAGAAATCTATCTTTTTGGCCATCAATAATCAAAATAGGTGCTGGAACTAAGTCAGTTGGTACGCGTGAATGAATCTGGCAACAGGGGAGCCCAGACGGCGATTCACAACATCAAAGAATAGATCAATATTCCCGAGCAGATTTTATTAAATAGTCATTCGAGTCAACGGGTGATAGAATGACCCTTAATTCAAAATAGATTTGCAAGTTACTCATAATATATCAGTCAGTCGGAAATAGTTTTATATTTTTTAAGATTTTCCAGTAATTCTATGTTCGTTTGTAAAAAATTAACATGGGCTGTACGAAACAATTTTGACCCCCGACCCTATTTTTTATAAAAAGAATAAATTACTATTCAATCAAAAATGACTATACCAGGAAAACAAAAAAATAAGTGGTCACTCAAGTCTACGCCATTCAGCAGAGTAACTGATGGGCACAAGTCGTGTGTGGGTTAACCAATCCTTTACTTTCACCATAATATATGTGAGAGAATGTAGACGGTCGATGGAAGGTCCTAGTATGGCTATGTATGTGACAGATGGTCATTACATATTGGATTTCCATCGATATTTCACGCATAATAATTGGTCTAACATGACTAAGTGTCACCACTTGCTGCCTTCACAGTGTGTCAATGTTCCATAAAAATAGCCAAAGAAAATTGCGTTGGTATGTTGTACTCCGGATCGGATACCATACTTACGTGTAAAGTTAGAGAACGATACACGAAAGTGTGTATATGAAACAGTGCCGGACAAAGCCAAAAGACTGGGAATCAGTGTTGATCAATTGTGATAACGAGGTCACATCACGGACTTTTAAAATAATTAAATACGAAAATTTCTACTAATCTGTCCTATGACAAAATTTCCTAATTTTCAATTTCAGAAAAAGAAAATTAAGAAGTCAATGGCGGTTGGTCAGGCCTCAATTACTCTGCCGGACGACTTCCAACTGAGATGGCTATCATTAGAGATAATGTTTTTATCCTAATTTTCTCTAGCACTGCAATCAATATCGAATCCTCTTCCATTATTAAAATGAATGCATCAACTTAATTTTCTTTTAGTCGTCATTTTATTATTCAAGAATAACCCTCAAAGTCAAACAGCATCAGAGTAAATTTTTGACTTTTAGTAAGGACAAAAAAAGTGTTTTAAAAGGGATGAAAAAAAAAAGAAGCACGTGAATATGTCATGTTTATAATAATAATAGCAGAAAACGGTAGGGGCTGCCTGAAGCCTGCGATCGTGAAAATACTAACGAAAGAGTGAAAATGGAGAGGCTTCGCATGGGAACAATACAGACAATTGACGTTTCGGGTACAAATCCTTTGTCAGCACAACAATACACAAATTAACGTGGAAAATAAACAAAATGTAAAAAAAAAAAGTGTATCGTCTGCACTCAATGGTGGTTGTAGTATACTGCGAGTTATATTCAATGATAATTTCGCATCCCAGTGATGATTTGATTTTGAGTGACGCGTACTTTTGCAGGTCTGATATCCCAAACTGCTTTAGGGTTTATTATTGTGATGGATACAGATGCTCAATGCAAAATAGGGTCCATTACGACATATCAAAACAAGCTAGTAATTGCATTTGGCTATCAGACCTGTGAATATGTGCACATCGATCTTAACCAACTTTTTAACTATTTTACAGTGTTGAAATTATTCATATATAAAGCGCGGCTCTGGCTGTGAAACCGCTCCTTATAAATATATATATATATATATATATATATATATATATATATATATATATATATATATATATATATATAATATATATATATATATATATAATATATATATACGTCTGTACAAAAAAATTCTTTGGGGGGGGGGGGGAATTCAATAAAGTAGTAGTAGTAGTATTATTATATATTATTATTATTATTATATTATTATTATTATTATTATTATTATTATTATTATTATTATTATTATTATTATTATTATTATTATTATTATTATTATTATTATTATTATTATAATATTATAATTATTTTTATTATATTTTAAAATGTCTCTTTCTACCGTTTTAAGAAAATTCTTCAGTGTTTACTGTTTACTTGCCAAATAGGAAAAGTTGTAAAAAATATATTCAAATTTCAAATCCTAACAAAGCACCAAGACAATAAGCTATTTGGGAAAAACGACATAATTTTGGAATGAACGAACTAAACCTATCACCCTGACATTAACAACAGTAAATCATGTATAATGTATGGTTAACACCCCGTCGGCATGTTGGCTCATCGGCCTGAAACGTTCCTCACACGTAACCCGTCGTCTCAAAACGGTATGCTATCGGGGTGCTTAAAATTGAATATTAAGCTAAACCAATAACATTGAATAAATATAAAAGCCTCCATCGGGGAAAGTGAATTTCGTGTCTTAAACTTATCCATTTTTGTAAAGTGACTAGAGCTAATAACACACGAGATGTTGGTGCTATATAAGTGTACAGTATTATTATTATTATTAAACTTCAAAATACTTGAATTTCCTCATTCTGATTAGTTTTCCTTGATACTGATTTTTTTTTTCATCTAGTCCATTCTGATATAACACCATATTGACGCGGTGGCTCACATTTGTGAGCGAGATTCATAGTAAAGAATCAATCATCGAAGCACAGGATTAAAATAGGCGTGAAATCACAATTAATTACAGAAAACCTCTGGGTTCCACCATTATCCAGTCCCAGACGTTGAAAAAACGTAACACACACTTCAGTTCAAATGGCAATACGCCAGGGGATATACAATAAATTAACTCAGATTTTCCTATTAATAACTGAATCTTTTTCCTATTAATAACGGAATCTGAAGTAAAAACAATCAGGCTGTAGATAAAACTGATAGATAAAGATTACAATAAAATACGATTAATAATAAAAACGGAACACCTTGCGACCTCTTGGTCGTCCAACTCGGATGCTTTCAAAAATCAACAACACATCGTATAAATCAATTTCGATCGAGATACGTACAAATCCCATTTTTCAAAACACATTTTTCGTCCAGCTAATCCAGTGATAAATAAACACTAATAATGTGGCTCAGATTATGGTGGTGATAGATAGCATGTTTGGTGAAGAGAAGAGAGCGAGAGAGTGAGGGAATGAGAGATGAATCGGTAAAGACATACGGTGGGGTCATGACCTCAAGGACACATGACGGTTATGACCTCAACACAACTATAACATCGATACCTAATAACTTGACGTATTGATTATCAAAAGACAATTGTGACCCCCCCCCCCCCCCCCCCCCCCCCCCCAATATTTGAAGGGTGAGTTTTCTGGCCAAATATTTAAATACGAGTTTTTTCCAGAGTGCGGCAGGTAACTGGCTAAATGATGAAAATTATTAAGTTTTATTCAGATTGTTTATGTGGCTATGTTGTCTTGTGGTATGGCAATCGTTTTGGTACCGTAAGGTCCAGGGCTCTAGTCCCGCTCTGAGCGGAGCACAGTTAGTCGAGTTCTTGGAAAAGGATTTTGGCTCACATTCTCTCACCGTACACATATATGAAATGAGTACCTGGCCGTTAACGGCGTTGTCTCTGTCGCCTATCACGCGTCATGTCTCGTCCTACATGTTGTTAGTTAGGGACCCCTTGTAAAGCGCCTTTGCACGTTTACTGATTATTGCTCTGTATAAAATCTTAAGATTTTCGCAACTTAAAATAAACCGAAAAAAAAACAAACGATGATTTCTTTATATATATATACAATTCATGTTTTTGTTTTTTCATCTTAACAACGACACTACTATATTATCTCATTCGTCTGTCGTGTTTCATTCATCCTGTTTTGTTGATAAAGGGGATACCCGAAAGGTCCATTTTATCTGTTTTCGTATATTAAATTGAAGCTTACATTCGATTTCACATTGTTATTTATTTCTTCGAGCTTCGAGCAGCAACATTTACATTAGTTTAAGAGTTGACATTGCTATATCGATTTATTAACACATTACACAATCGATTTATCCAATCATGAGAATGTATTCAACACTTATTAGACCGGAAACAAGAACAAGATACAGCGTGGTGATGATATCGATATTGGCAATAAATGAATGTATTATGGAAAGCAGCCAAAGTGACGTCGACCACATTGTCACATAGATTTGAAGAGGAAATTCATCGTAGCAAGATCATCGGAGTCGTGCCGTGTCAGCCATGCACTGAATTTTAAATCTTCAATATCCCCCCATCATCATCAACATTATTTATTCATCGTTCAAAAC
>NC_088369.1:32625699-32660699 GCF_034508935.2 Berghia stephanieae | reverse complement strand
GTAGTAGTAGTAGTAGTAGTAGTAGTAGAAGTAGTAGTAGTAGTAGCAGCAGTAGTAGTAGTATTATTAGCATTAATTATTATTATTATTACTATTATCATTACTACTATTATTATCATCATCATCATCATCATCATCATCATCATCATCATCATCATCATCATCATTATTACTATTAAAACAATAATAATAATAATAATAATAATAATAATAATAATAATAATAATAATAATAATAATAAATATATATAATAATAATAACAACAACGACAAAACATAATAATAATAATAATAATAATAAATAATAATAAATATAATAATAATAATAATAATTATAATAATAATGATAATAATAATAATAATCGTATATATAAGTAGTAGTAGTAGTAGTAGTAGTAGAGTAGTATGTAGTAGTAGTAGTAGTAGTAGTATGTAGTAGTAGTAGTAGTAGTAGTAGTAGTAGTAGTAGTAGTAGTAGTAGTAGTAGTAGTAGTAGTAGTAGTAGTAGTAGTAGTAGTAGTTGTAGTAGTAGTAGTAGTAGTAGTAGTAGTAGTAGTAGTAGTAGTAGTAGTAGTAGTAGTAGTAGTAGTAGTAGTAGTAGTGTAGTAGTAGTAGTAGTAGTAGTAAGTAGTAGTAGTAGTAGTAGTAGTAGTAGTAGTAGTAGTAGTAGTAGTAGTAGTAGTAGTAGTAGTAGTAGTAGTAGTAGTAGTAGTAGTAGTAGTAGTAGTAGTAGTAGTAGAAGTAGTAGTAGTAGTAGTAGTAGTAGTAGTAGTAGTAGTAGTAGTAGTAGTAATAGTATAGGTAATTTAATGCATTTTTTTCCCCATAAACCCTCAATTATATCAAAATGGAGTCTACTCAGAGAACTAATCTTTAAATGTGTCAATTATTTACGGTTGTTAAAAGTAAAAAAAAAAAAAAACATTTCTTTTTAACAATTCATTGGACAGACAATACCATATATTTCTTGGATGGCGGTTCCAGGGAGTCAAACTGAATGCTCATCGGAGAATATTTCAATTTCAAATACCTTCTTCAGTCAACAACAAAAACAATAAAAATGGGAATGCTTCATATAAAATCCAGAATGACAGACGGAAGGACCTCTGCACACCACCAGTAAGGACACCAGACAGACGGAAGGACCTCTGCACACCACCAGTAAGGACACCAGACAGAGCTTAGGCAAACCATAAGGTCTCAATCCAAAGCAAGATGTTGAAAAGATCAAAGATTTAGGGAAGTAGAAAGATAGTGAGGATGTAAACTAATGCAGAGTAGACCCAGGAGACTAATGTTCTATTGCAGTAGAAGGGAAATTCCACTCGCCACTTAATTCTACCTTACACTTTCACTACCCTTCAACACAATCAGGACAGCAAAATCATTGCCGCACTTGTGTACAGTTGCAAACCTGACCAGTAGCCTCGTCACAACATAATACTGGACTAGATGCACTACTGTTCAGGTTCTTGTCCACAACGCATACATGTGGGACAGGTTGAAAAAGCCCACTGATGCAGTGTTGCTGCCGTTAGACAGGTTCTCAATCTCAGTCGATTTGCCCCCTCTTGCTGGTACAGAGAGAAGCCTGGCAACGTCTCTCCGAGTTTCAAGGAGTCTACGTCTCCACGCCAACAAGGGGTCAAATTCGTCCTATCGGCCTTGTCCGACTCAATTCGGGGGCATCGTCCGTTATGCATCTGAGATAGGGTTCCCCAGTTCCCCTCTTCATCTTGTTAAGTCAGTGCCTGATAATTGTCTCACATTGGGGACAGGATTGCTGCCATTATCAGGCCCTATTCTTTAGGCGTTGTTTCCAGCATTCACAGTGCATAGACTTGCGACGTTTTACATCAACCTTTTCCACGTTCTTGCTCCTGCCCCACACTGGAGAGCATTACTCCATGTGGAATAGCATAGTGCCAAAAGTTGTCAGGAGCGCCTTATTGTGCCCCAAGTTGTTCCCGCCAGCTTCCTAAGAAGACTGTTGCGTTTCACTCTCTTCCGAGCAACACCTTCGAGATGAACCCAATAGGTAAGGCTGTGATCCAGCATAACCCCCAGATACTTATGATACAGCTCATATGGGAGAACACAGTCCCTGACAAGAACGTTCAGTTTCCAGTGTGCCAGCTGTTGTATAGACGGAATGCAGCTGACAGCTACAGTTTTTGAAGTGTGCATCTTTAGGTACCACATGTCAAAGTAGATCTTGAATTGGTAATGTCCTCACTGAGTATGCTCTCGAGATGGGTCCAGACCTTACTTTGAGTAATAAGGGCCCAGTTGTCCGTATATCTCAGCCTCATTAAGAAAGTGTTCCGCACGTGGCTAATGAAGACATAAATAACAATGGTGCCCAAACAGATCTCTGAAGGACTCCAATCCTCACTTTCCTAGCTTCCCTCATGGTGTCTCCTAGGGCGATGTGGAATTGTCTTTCACATAGGCAATATAACAAGGTATACAGTAAATAATAATGGTCATGTGAACATTTTTTTGGATGTTTTGAGAATCTGAATGTTAAGAATCACGATTCCACACAGCAATGTGTCTTCTTTTATTTCTCTTTCTTTTTTTTTTTTGGAAAGAGTGTTTTAAAAAGGGTTTTTGTGCGGCTTGTTTGTTTGTGATCTGTGGGTCACCAGTTCAAGCCTTTTTGTGATCAGTGCAAAGTTCGTGTTCTTGGAAAAGGTGATTAACTTAGATTTCCTCACCAAACTCAGGGGAAAAAAAGTGTTAAATGTTAAAATCTACTTAAACACTATAAATTAAATCAAATTACGTCTTTTCATGTCATCACCTAGGCATTCGATGAAGTAATGTAGGTAATCCAAACAAATAACTGATATTGATATCAACATTTAAATCTTTGGACATCATATCATAAATTATTAATCACCAATCCAAAAAAAAATCTGCTCACAAATCAAATATCATAAAAGCAATTAGCAGCCAACAAAACTGTCTGACAACTTTTTGAGGAGCATAAGAGAAATATAAGGCATTAAAAAAAATATGTTTATGTTTGCGGAGAGGCATCAAAATTCATATTCACTTTGTTGCCTCTCCCTCTGTGTCATTCAACTTCGATCCTATCAACTCTATAGCGATTCCAGTCCAACTTGACGGATCCAATTCGACCCGGATCGGAACAGAAAGACTAGCTTGTCACTTTGTTTCATTTAACCAAATAATGTATGTAGAGGAATGTGCTTGTTTGAAATTGTTTGCATCGGTCTCAGATTCACCCTGTGCCACAGGTGCAATGCCATGACTACTAAACCATTTTGTAAATACGATTTTTACATTGATTTATTTTTAAATTGCTCCCCTTGATTGCCTATCATTCTCCACTTGATTGTGACCTGATTAAAAATAATTAAATACTGACCGACTTACTTACATAATTCACAATTCACGTTAGTTGATCTAATTTTTATCTAAACGCCTTCTAAACCCATTCCTATCAATGCAACTCAATTGCTTATCTGATTTTGAGTAACTTGTGAGAAGCTTTTCCTGGTAAATAATTGGGATATTTACGGTGGAAGGTGTGAAAAAGATGGTTTACCTAGCCCTATATTACTTATAATAAATAGCTTACAAGTCTCCAAAACCAAACTGCAATTGATTGGTTAGTTCTTTATGTTACAGAGTCAGAGTCAAATAGCTCTTGATATAATATTTGTCATCATCACACCTGACATCAGAATCAAGAAAACAATGGAACTTCAATTTTTGGGATAAAGTACCAAAATGATGCATGGATAATAGAGGGGCGATATATTATAATTTTTAACATATCAGTGTAGTAGGGTAAAGTCATAAAACCTTATCATAAGTATATGAAAAATGGTTTCTTTCAAAATGCAGTATAAACTAATGTGAGCAGGAAAAAATATGACAGAACAGTCTCTCGTAGAATTTGTTGCCCAAATATAAAAAGGAAGGAGGAGGCGGGGCTGATAAAATTTGACAAGCAGAGAGACCAGGGTCGGTTCCATGTTCAACGTTTTTTCTTGTCTGTTTAACCCTCTTATGCAATTCAAATTCAGATAAAATACTCTGACTGGTTGTTATCAAATTGATTCACAACTAATTTCTAACTTGATTTCATAAAGTTCCTAATACACAATTATTCCTGTTGAAAAGAATAATTTGTTTAGTTTATATACGACAAATTGGTGTCTGCCATGCAATTTTCTCAGCTCACATTTGCATCAATTTCAACACAGTGTCATTTTGAAGGATGACAGACTTCCCCATTAACAAATTTGTAAATAAATGATCAGGAAATAAAAAGTATTTGTAATTTGTCACAACTGGAATTCTTATACAGAAATTACTAATTTATATGAGTGTTAAAATGGTGAACTTCTCTGGCAGGCACTGAGTTTTATATATTTTTTAGAACAACATTTCTTCCATACATTACTCAGACATTAAACTGATGTGGTTTTATGTTGTTTTTTTTTGTTTTTGTTTGTTTTTTTGGGGGGGGGGGATTGTTTTGTTGTTTGTTTGTTTTTTGTTGGGTTGGTTTGTTGTTTTTTTTTTGCTACTTATCACGTCCTTCTTATCTTCGTTATAAAGTTCTTTCACTCGAACAAAAGAAACGAGCTTCACTTCGAAGTAAAAAGACATTGGGAAAAAAATTGAATCAAACAGCTGAGAAAAGCAACAGATTGACTTTGACAAAGCAGCGGTGAATCAAAATTCATAATTTTATCAAAACTGATAGTACTTATTTCATGTAAAGCATAAAAATGAACTGCATTATCATCCTGTCTTGCAATTGCAACGAAGGGGTCTGCTAGAGTGTTTGCTGTAATGATAAAGTGAAAAGTGAGTCACCAGTCCCAGTCGCCTTTCTCCGTGGTGACATTGCCAGGCAAGACACTCTCAAAGTAATCAACATTTTGTTTTGCCATTGTTGGCAACATGAGTAAATCGATAATATTTCAATTAAATTCATTTTCTATTTTGTGAACAATCCTTGCATAATTTTAATTGTATTCAACAGGTGCCGGCGGTGAAGTGATGATAGAAAATGAGATATTGTTCATTGTTTGATTTGAACTCACGATTGTTTTGACAATGCATCGCAAAACAATTGACCATTGGTCTAGACTCACTAGTTTGACTTAACTAGTTTCCATTACATGAGCAGATTTCGTTTTTAGAAAAGTATACATCACAAGACCTCGATAAATAAGTTTCGTTTTCACATAAACTGCACTTATTGATCCGTCGTTCGAAAACGAAAGTTGATGCTGAGAAATCCCCTCTCAAAAATAAAAACTCTCGACTGATCCTCGGTAAAAAAGTTTCCTTCGGCTTCCACCAATATAAGATTAACAAAGTTCAGGGTGGTGCAACTTACCGGTGAAACCGATGATAAATCAGGTTTATATTCCAGTGCAAAATTATTTTGTTTCAACGATGAGTAAACAAGGTTTGCTAGCGAAAGGTATCACAGACTTCGTCTACTTTCACTAAGTTTCTCGTCTGCCAGAACCGGAAGTTGTCATGAGCAACTGGGATTGTGGGAACAAAAGTCTTCCTGACCTAAATTCGAGAATCATGTTATTTAGGGTCAGATATTATTGATGTCTCTCTCTCTCTCTCTCTCTCTCTCTCTCTCTCTCTCTCTCTCTCTCTCTCTCTCTCTCTCTCTCTCTCTCTCTCTCTCTCTCTCTCTCTCTCTCTCTCTCTCAAACATTAATTGAATACAATATTTAATGTCCTTATAAAATACATATTATGCATACATCTTTTATACAAAGCAACTATGAAATTAACAAGAAAATAAGCAAATAATATATTTTAGAAAATAATTAAGTCTATTTTAAAATTAAATCTGATTTAAAATCAGTATGCCCTTCTTGTCTTATCATCGATATAAGAATTTTTTAAAATATACTTTGTTCAATATATTATACATAAAAATCAACATCTCTCACAGTTTTATTAAATATGAATATTAAAAATACTTACGAGATTAGAACACAGTTCTGAACTGGTTTAAGAAGCTGCTATATTCTATTCATATATTATGCTTCTGTTCTTATGTGCTCTGGCCAGTGACATCTGTAGAGTACTTTAAGTAGACTCTGGCTCTGGCATATTACTCCACAAAATTGCAGCGGCATAACGAAAGGATTGTGTACAGAAATGTATTGTTTTGATTTTTGGGGCATATTAACAGTATTGGTGTGCCTAAAATCATATTTTCTTTCTTTGAAAGTGCCTCAAATTTTCGAGACATTTTGGGGATAATTTATGAAGATTTATGAAAGTCTCTGTTGCCATATTTTGAATTCGTATTTGCTCTTGAGCAGAAGTGCCAAGTAAGTGGACAAACGTTAAAATTTGATAAAATAAACATGTGGAAAATTGTTAGTTTATTTAGTTCGGAGAGGCATCTTCCTAACCATTTCAACGCATTTATTTGTTGAGAGGCCTTCCTGTATATTTCCTTGATGTGGAAGTCAAATTTTAGTTGGAAAACAATATCAATTCAAAGTAACCTTACAGTATCTTCCCGTGGTTTTCTGTCGTTGTTTTTAAAAACACAGTCTATGCAATGTTAGCCAAATAGCACATACTGTGTTCTTTAATAAAACGGCTGTATTGTTGCTGAATCAATATTAAATATACTGGGCACTTATTCTGCGTCATATTGCCTACAACTAGAGCCTGGAACTTGTCTGGATTGGCCTTTGTGCAATTTATATGGAATTCATTAGTAAGGATCTGGCTTAACCGCTCAAGAACATCAAATAAAGTTTCAAAATCTTTATGGCAGTAGGATAGTGTATTATCGTCGATATGATTTTGCAGGGCTGAATCGTTTATAAATAAAATTATGTACGTCATTTATAAAAAATATATCAAAAGGCAATGGACCTAGAATTGATATCTGTGGCATCCCCTTTTTAAACTTCTTCCCACTGACTCTCAACTTCTCCAATTTTAACTTGTTGTTTTCTTTTTTGATAAATTACTTTTATCAACATTGTAGATTTTTGTGCTACCTCATATTTTGAATGTTTGCTAATTATTATGTCATGTGGCAAACAACCAAATGTTTTAGATAAATAATAATAATAATAATAATAATAATAACAATAATAATAATAATAATAATAGTAATAATAATAATAATAATAATAATAATAATAATAATAATAATAATAATAATAATAATAATAATAATGATAATAATAATAATATAATAATAATAATAATAATAATAATAATAATAATAATAATAATAATAATAATAATAATAATAATAATAATAATAATAATAATAATAATAATAATAATAATAATAATAATAATAAACAAACAGTAACAACAACAATAACAGATGATGACTCGTGACAGATTCCAATGCTAAGATAGTGTACATTCCCCCACCCCACCCTCACGCCCCATCATTTCACCTGTATAGAACGACCGTCTGTCCACAACGACCACTTTGGCCGTTGATCTTGGGTGGTCGTTATAGACAGGTTTGACTGTACTTATCCAATGGCTGTTGATGTACTTATCCTTTAGTATTGTAAATTTTAAAATAATATAGGTCAGATAGATGTCATGCCTATAGCCTGAAATAGACTCTTGAACTTGAACTTAAATTGAAAAAAATTGAGATTTTATACAGAGGAATATCCACTAAACGTGCTCAAAGCGCTTTACAATGGCCAACAGCAACACTTAACATGTAGGACCTGACATGACGCCTGTTAGGCGATATCACAATTTTTTCGGACAAGAGACAACGCTGTTGACGGCCAGGTAGTCATTTTACACCTGAGTACGGTGAGAGAATGTGAGTAAAGAGTCTTATCCAAGGACTCAACTATGCTCCGAGCGAGGCTCGAACCCAGGACCTTCCGATCCGAAAGCGAGTGTCAGATCAGTAGACGACATAGCCGCACAACTTATCCCATGGCTGTTGATGTACTTATCTAAAAGAAAATGGAAAACAGTCTATGGTGCATTTTTGAAAGTCCTCAATATTTCTCATACTATTGATAGCAGCACGTAGGTTGCTCCATGAGCGGAATGTATTTAGATGGAAAGTAAAGGTAACTATCAGCATTTGACGGAGGATAAGCCAACTGCCTGGTTTGTATAGATAGAATGAAGTTGACGTCACTCGGGTCTTTGTTATCGTTTTTTGTTTTTTGTTTTTTGTTTTGGTTTTTTTTTTTTTTTTTTTTTGCCGTTCACAAATGAGTAATTCTCATTTAACTGTATTATCCAGAAAATAAAAGTTCATGGTTACACAGAGTTTTGTGTGTTGGTTCGTTATACTTCCGGATGGCAATGTTGTGAGCTTCTTAGCCAAGCGCATACTATCTATAGAATAGATGGAACAAAAGTGGCGTCACTCAGCTCTTTATCTTAATTGTTTTTAGACAGCCATTTTAATTATTAGCTCTCACTAAATTCTATCATTTAGACCGTATAATCATTTAAATTTACACATAGTTATGTGTGTTGGGGCGTTATATCCGGACGGCGGATGTTATGAGTATTTTACCTAGACGCGTAGCATCAATTATACTTGACTTCATTTGGAATTTATCAGCTGCTATCATGAAGTGCCACCATTGGTTTAGGGCACTGATCCCCCCCCCCCCCCCCCCCCCCCCCCCCCCCAATTACATGGTTGTCCTTTAGGTGCACACGTAAGGTGCACACAAGCACACGACACACAAAAGATTACCGCTTACAGTCTAACACACTAAACCAGCAGTATCGTTGACCGTCGGCATAAGAGGTACACATTTACTCACAGCTTACTTTCTATTTTCATTTGTCAAAATGTGACCCACCGCCTCAAGGATGATCATCAAAGAGCTACAAATTGAATTACTAGCCAAAAATATCAGACTTGGGTTGAGTTTACATGTATTCATGAGGAGAATGATCAATTATTTAACTTTAATTTGACTTTTTAATATCTGGTTTATCTCAACATGATGTCGCTTTGAGACGATGGGTCACATATGTCGTTCAGCTTGTTTGTTTGTTTTGGTGTATTGTTTTTTGTTTTGTTTTGTTGTTTTTTTATTTTCTTTGTTTTTGGGACGGAAGGTTGTTTTCTTTTCTTTTTCTTTTTTTTTTTTTTTGGTCTTGTTTTGTTTTGTTTTTGTTTGTTTCTTGTTTGTTTTGTTTTGAGTTGTTTTGATGGAGTTTTGGGGGGGTTGTTTTGTTTTGTGTTTTGTGTTTTTTTTTGTTTTTTTTTTTTGGTTGTAACAGCCAGCCAGCCACGTTCGAGTGCAATCCACTATCTGATGTTGTCTCCCCATCATTTCCCTTGGTTGCCTTGGTTTTTCTCCTTCCCTGCCAGGTACCCCAGAGCATCATTTTTACAATAGAATTAATGGGGGGTGGGGGGTGGGAGAGAAGTAATTTTATCGCATTGTTTATTCGAAGAAAGTGTATTGTAAGTATTGAGATCCTGCTTCATCGCGTCCGACTGTAATGAAGAAGGGTCTACGGCTTAACTGGACCGTGGACAATAATTTATCAATACAGATTACTGTTATGATCTCATTGTGTGTAATGTCTGGATACAAAAACAAATGGTGGAGTTTCCTCTCTTGGTTGTCCTATTATAAGCCGTTTAAAATGGGAAAATAACCAAATCAATGAATATTAACATTTTATTGCACATTTTCATTACAGATAATAAAAATCAAATACCCTTTATTCAACCGCAGGATTGGGGGGGGGGGGGGGTGTCTTTGTCTTCTCTCATTGCATCAACCCCAACGCAGCTCAGAAAGGGTGACAAGGGGAGGGGAATAAACAGGTTGCCAAAATAACGGAGCTCGAACCTGGGCCTCTCGGGTAGAAATGAAATCCCCTATGAAGACTTGACAATGCATTTCAATTCGCCTCTGTGGCAACGTTTTTTGTTTGTTTGTTGTTTTTTTTTTGGTTTTTTTTTTTTTGTTGCTTTTTTGGAGGGGGAGGGGGGGGGGGGGGGGTTACCCGAAAATAAACGTTTTTGTTTTTTTGTTTGTTTTTTTTTTTTTGGTTTTTTTTTTGTGCTGGGTTTGTTTTTTTTGTGTGTGTGTGTGTGTGTGTGTGTGTGTGTTTTTTTTTGGGTTTGTTTGTTTTGTTTTTTGGGGGTTTTTTTGTTTCTTTTTAAAAAATATGTTTATCACTATATGAGGTCAGATTTGAGTTGAATGGGAGCCGAGATTTTTGATAACTCTTGTCATAGTCAACCGCTTTCACTGCGTCATCCGCTCAACGATGCTCACTTGTGCGTGATTAGTGATAAGAATAGACGGTACATACCCTTTCGTCCATAATGCACGCACATACGTAAAAACAAGAGTGGGGTATTTGGAATACACCGTGATAAAGGCTGGTTAGATAAGTATTGAACGTATGTTTTCTCCCCAGTCATACCGCCCTCTCACCTCACACGAAACAAGATCAATTGAAAGAAACAACGGTGTTTTAATGGCAGGAACAATTCAGAAAACGTTATGTTCTACCCCCCCCCCCCCCCCCCCCCTCCTTCGCCAAATGGGTGATGAACATGAATAACAGAGATAAGCTTATCTGGCTGTAAAGTGTGTTACTGTTGTAAAAGGATCAACGGCTTAGATTGGCACTCTCTTGGTGCTCAAATGTCTCATCTGAAGACTACTAAAAGTTCCATAATCTGGTATGTATTATTAACTTAGCTGTGTGCTTGGAGTTCAACACGGTACAATAATTTATTCTGTGTATCTTTTGCTATAATTTGGAATGTGGTTTTCAAATGTTCGGGTGTCAAATTTCAAGTTTATTCCAGGAATCGTCCAACAATCACATTGGCACTGCCATGGAATTTGGAATGATGAATTTTTACAAATTATATTGTTTATAAGAATTCTTTCCCTTTTTGTTAATCTTATGTATTTTTATTTTAAATATTTATTTATTTATTTTACGTTGTTTTTCTTTTGCGTTTTTTGTTTGTTTTGTGTTGTTTTGTGAAGTTTTTATTTATTTATTTATTTATTTTTGCTGTTTTTGTTGTCTTGTTTTTATTTATTTATTTATTTATTTTTGCTGTTTTTGTTGTCTTGTTTTTATTTATTTTTTTTTTTTTTTTTTTTTTTTTTTTTTTTTTTTGTTTGCTTTTTGTTGTTTTTGTTCGTTTTGTTTTTGTTTTGTTTTGTTGTTTGTCTGTTTTTTGTTTTTTGTTTGTTTGTTTTTTGTTTTGTTTTCTTTTGTTTTGTTTTTGTTTTGTTTTGTTTTTTTTTGTTTTTTGTTTTTTTTGTTTTTCGGTGTTTTTTATTTTATTGTATTTATTTACTTCTCTTATTGTTTTAAAGTTAAATATCGCTGGCAACACAACACCTGTAAAACACGTGAGGGACAGCACAGTTCATATAATATTACCTGTTAGTCTGCTACAAAGAACTGTACTCCATGTGCTAATAAAACCAGGCTTTCAATGAGTCTATTGTTGTTTTTGACAGAAGATCTGAAAGGGAAAAAAAAATAACAGACGGATTACTGCACTGAGGCCGAGGTAACCAACCCACTACTTTTAGAATACAGAAGATACAAAATAAGGCACCCAGACTAGTTTCACTTAAAAACTAAAGGTATCACATTACTGTTGATGACGACTACATCAAATGGCTGAATGAGTCACACCTGGAGGTGTGAAGACCATACGACACTACTATTACTGCTACTATAATATATTATGAGCTTCACTAGTTCCCTGTTCAGTATAAAACAGAGCACAACATTCTTTTATACGCCTTTAACCCTATCCTTACCGATCATTTTCAGTATTTTCCCAAAATGGCAGGCTTACCTAGCAGAAAAATTGATATTTTAAACTCAAGTAAACTCTCTACAAAACAACATTATTTTCTTATTGATTAAACAAAGATCATTCTTCAAAGTACGTGATGTACAAAATAAATCTGGTAAGAAAAATGTATATTGTGTCCTAACAAATGTGTCGATTTTGCTGTAGGTGGTATGGAGAGGGTTAAATGTTTTACTAATGTAGGTCCTTGTTACTTACAAGACCTTATTGAAGCCCATAATATACGTAGCCGTGTTTAAGATCACCAGAATCCTTTGTATTAAAAGAAATAATATACTGCATTAGTACTTTTCAACAAAGAGCTTTTATTTGAACAGCTGGATCATACCTGTGGAACATTCTTAGGTTTTGATCAAAATCATCCCCTCGTGTTCTAACATTTAAGAAACATCTTAAGACTGTTTCGTTTAAGAGATTGATTACTATGATTGATGTATTCTTATTGTGATAGTCTTTTTAAATTCACGGAAGTCCCGGGTTTGACCGTTTTTGACAAGATGACAGTCATTTTTAGTCCATCGATATTTGAAGGACAAGTTGTTGATGTGGCCAACATTTAAATACCTACGTGTTTTGTTTTGGGGTTTGTTTTTTTCGGAGTACGGAGTATCGCTCTCTTGGAGCCTGCTGCCGACGTCCACTTATTTGCAGGTCATGGAAATCTCAAAAAGGCGCAAAATATTGTCCATTACAGCAATATTAAACTAGGCCCATAAGTGCGTTCGGATGTCAGACCTGCATACATGTACACGTCGGGCACTGCCCTGCAACTGGTACCTGCGTTGAATTTGTCTTTTCTCGAAACAAATTATTAAGATAGATTTCATCACATTTAAATTCATTGTATTTTGTTTTATTATTGTTTTTTTTTTCTTCGTACAATTATCCAAAGGCTTCTTGATCCTCTTTCAATTTCTCTCTTTATTTCTTTCTTGTGCGGCTTTGTGGTCTTGTGGTAGAACACTCGCCTTTTTGGATCGGAAGGTCCTGCTTTTGAGCCTCGCTCGGCGCATGGGTTGAGTCCTTGGAAAATGCTCTTTAACCACAGCCCTCCACCGTACTCAGGTGTAAAATGAGTACCTGGCCGTTAACAGAATTGTCTCTGTCGGAAGAAAAAAAGGGAAGATCGCCTAACTGGCGTCATGTCTCACTCTGCATTTTGCAAGTTGCTGTTGATCAGGGACCCTTTGTAAAGCGCTTTGAGCACGTTTAATGGATATTGCTCTGTTAAAAATTAAAATTAAAAAAAAAACACCTTTAAAAAATCTCAAGCTCAAGTTTTTCTTTCTTTCTTTAAAATAAAATCTGACATTACGACGACTTCAATTTGATTTTCAAAACCGTTACCATTAATCCATAAGCCATCCGGTTGATCTGTAAGAAAAGCGAATCTGCACGCCTAGCTAACGTTCTTAGGCCATTTTTACACGTGAGATTAGGCCTACCTTTTGTGTGAATCGAGAGTGATCGATAACCGATCAGCATTCGTGTCTGGCTTTAGAGTCTGAGGCAACAAATTTGTTTATAGTTGAAGTGTGTTGTGGTCTGGGCGTTAAGTCACTCTTTACTGTGTGTGTGTGTGAAATCGGGTCGCTTTGATTTATTCACACAAGTGTTTTACACTTCAGTCAAAATGGAGTAAAATAATTATATATAATTATAATAATATTAATACACGTCGTATTGATATGCGTTTATGTGTGTGGACTATTTAAAGTGAAAACGAATTGTAAAATGATTAATCATAGACCTAGTGAGAGTTAGAGAAAAACTTGGAACTGAGGGTTATTCAAATTTGGAAAAGGTAAGTGGCAATAATTGTTGATTTATCTGATAATGTTTTAAACGTTTTACTTGGACGTGGCGCTTTACAACACAAATTTGGCATTTATTTGATAAGCGACACCTACTTTTTACCAGTAACACTGTGTGGGGCATCGAGATTTATACATTTCAATGAGAGAATATATCCAAGTGTCTTCACAACAATCCAAAGGTGATGTGTTTGCCATCAGAGTGTTTCACGGATTCTCGCCTATTTTGTAAAGTATAGCGATTTATAGATAGAATGAAGATGACGTCACTCAAGCGTTTGTTATTGTATTTTGCCATCCGCGTTTGTGAGTGATTCTCACTAAACTGTATTAACCAGACTATAAAAGTTCATGGTTACACATAGTTTTGTGTGTTGGTCCGTTATACTTCCGGATGGCAATGTTATGAGCTTCTTAGCCAAGCGCATACTATCTATAAGTGTTTGAATTGGTTACAATGAATTCGTGATTTTTTAAATTTTTTTTTTGTTGCAATGGTGATGTGTCCTTGGACAAGGTACTTTACAATAATAATTCCAGACGACCAAGGTATGAATGAATTCTAACCAAGTGTACAGTGAAAGAAATTTACTGTTTTTATTTTTATTTATTACTATTATCATTTGTTATATTTTTATTTTTTTGATTTTTTTTTTTTTTTTGGTGCAATCACCCTATTCTATTCTGTGCGGTTTCCCTCTTACCTTTTCCATTCCGATCCACTTTTGAATAGTATATTCCCATCGCTGCGATTGCCTCCTTCTTCCTCCCAAAAAAAGTTCTCACATGGTTTATTTGACATAGGCAGTAAGTTGGCAATTGCTGATATCACTAACGTGCTACTGCAAAAAGACTCATTCAACCACCATTGAGCACAGACGATACAAGTTATTTTGTATTTTATTTTATTTGTTTTCCACAATAATTTGTGTATTGTTGTGCTGACGAAGGGTTTGTACCCAAAACGTCAATTTTCTGTATCGTTCCTATACGAAGCCTCTCCAATGTCACTCTTTCGTTAGTATTTGCAAAAAGACGCCCACCTGCTGCTGATGTAGAAGATTCAACTAATGGCCTGCTCATTGATATGTATGTGGACATGTCATGCATGGGTTGTAAGGGAGTCTTGATGGTGTCTGATTCAGTAAAACGTTCAGTGACTGTCAAGACAATATCTAATTATAGTTCTACCCATCACAGAAATGTGACCCGTCGCCTTAACTCTCTCCATACCGGCCATTTTCCGGAGTTTCCCCAAAACTTCACACCCAACCTATACATAGACGTCTAAATAGATTTATTTCACTCAAACACAAAATATGTTAGTTCACAAAATATGTTTGCTAAACGAGCTCTTCAACACAGTGTGAATATACTTTAACTATAGCAAACATTTTTTTCTAATATTACGATGTACAAAAGAAATTAGAATGACAAAAATGTTGGCTGCATCGTAACAAATGTGACGATTTTCCTATGGGTGGTAAGGAGGGGATTAAACAGGGATTATGTCGAGGGGATTTAGATGCTGATAATTAAATTCATGGTTTTAAAAAAGTAGGTTCTTGGATTTTAAAAAAAAATTGAGATGCACTATTCAACAGACTGAATGATCGTAAGTTGTAGGCTAGAATCTCTGATCATGTCAACTTTTAGGCATTTGGGTTACCTCGATGTTATGCCAGATTAAAACCGTGGGTCACAAAATGTTCAGTTTAATATTTTGAGTAGAATGTGCCCGATTCTACTGACTGGAATAAGAAGAATAAGGGTGACGTCAAGCTTAATCTTTTGGGTAGCAATAAATGAAGAACGATTTCTGATGCGCTTTGGCTTCCATATCAATCATGGTTATCTTAAAAAAAAAACAAGCTACCCAGCCCTCCGGGTTGTGAACACCATTCCCAATGGGGAGTAGAAGTCGTGACGTCACACCAGTATCTCTTCCGGTTCAAAACTAATTGGAAGTTGTAACCAGTCCTCCGGAAGACGAACAATGAATTGGTTAAATATTGAATCATCTGGTGGCATAACTATTTTAGTAACAGGATGTATAGGCAGATTATTATGACTACGGGGCGTAGAAGATCGAGGATGGATGGTCATTATTGACGACCAGCATTTATTCAGGCTAGAAAATAAGATGACAACACTCTGATACCAGAAGATCCGTTGCGTAATGTGTATGTCCATGTCTCTGGAGGACTATTTTCACACTTCCAAGAAGACTAGAACCAGTTCTTTGACAATAACAATAGTGTACCCTATTGTTAAACACAAGTTTATTTGTTGAAATTCAAGGCGTTACACACCAAAACATCGTGATAAATTATACTAAAATACTGCCAACGCCTTGATCCGATCGGAAGGCTGAGCATATAGGTGGCCACGGCCCCGAGTAAACAATGAATGTGTGTTCTCTTCTTATCTACTTTACACACAGATTTCACAAAGAAAAAAAAGAACAACAACAACAACAAAAAAGAATTGCATGTAAGGGTCACTGCCACTTTACCTGCCAATCATTTCAGTTTGGCATTAAATTAATTGTTATAATGTTTTAACAATACAATGTCTGGAGTTACGCTGTCGGGTCGTATTCTCTCTCTCTCTCTCTCTCTCTCTCTCTCTCTCTCTCTCTCTCTCTCTCTCTCTCTCTCTCTCTCTCTCTCTCTCTCTCTCTCTATTCTCTCTTTAATATATATATATATATATATAATATATAATATATATATATATATATATATATATATATACATATATTATATATATATAATATATATATACATATATATATTATATATATACATATATATATATATATTACATATATATAGTATTATATAATATGTATATATATATATATATATATATATATATATATATATAGTATATAATATTAATATATATACTCCGTGAGTTACATTGGCTTCCTGTTGAAAAAAGAGTTGCCTATAAGATTTGTACTGTTGTCTACAAATCCCTGAGCACGAACAGTCCCTCCTATATTAAAGACCTTCTAAACAATATGTCCCCAATAGAAACTTGAGGTCAAGCAATGACCAATCAATCCTTGTCAAACCTAAGCCATTGCGTAAAATAGGTGAACAGTCTTTTCAATTTTCGGCCCCCCATTTTTGGAACTCTCTCCCGTCACACGTGAGATGCTCGGATTCGTTGACAACGTTCAAATCTCGCTTAAAGTTTTATCTTTTTACGTCATAATGTTGCAATATTATTTTCACATTTTGTTGTTGTTAAATTGAATTCGTATCACATTTCCTTCACACTTGTCTCACTGTAATATATTTTGTTTTATATCACTGTAAAGCGCTTAGAGCCTGTGACAACGGGGTAAAGCGCTATATAAATGCCATTTATTATTGTTATGATTATATATATTATATATATATATATATATATATATATATATATATATATATATATATATATATAGAGAGAGAGAGAGAGAGAGAGAGAGAGAGAGAGAGAGAGATTCAGCCTAACAACGCCGCTATCACATATGTTATCTTATTCGTCTGTAATATTTCATTAATCCTGTTTTGTTTTGTTTTTTTGTTTTATAAAGGGAAAACCCGAAACGCCACATTATCTGTTTCGTTTATTTACATTCAAGTTCACATTGTTATTAATTTCTTCGAGCTTCTAGCAGCAACATTTACATTTTAAAATTCTCGGATTTAAGAATTATTGACAGCAAGTAACCAATCTTAATCAATCTATATTATATGACACTGTATAGAGTCAAAAGTGATTTTCTGACCAAAACATATGAAAGGTGTTTTGTCAATTTGTAGTAGACGTTAGCTAGAACAGTCTGTCTTGACTTTTTTATAAGTTATTATAAGTTGGCTGATTTACATATTATGTGACGATTTTCCATTAATGAAATTAACATTTAGATTGGGGAAAAACACAATAAAATTCCCATCAAAATGATTTGCGTTTAACTATGGTCTACATCTGTGTGTGGATTATAGATTTCTCATAATATCCTAACACTGCTTAAGTTGAGCTTTAAGAAAACGAGCTTATAATATATAGGCCAATATTCAATGAACTTGCTCAAGGCGCTTTATAAGAGGTCCCAGGCCAACAGCAACACTTAACCTGTAGGACGAGGCATGACGTCTGTCAGGAGATATTACTCGTCCATTTTTTTTTTCCAACAGTGACAACGATGTTTACAGCCAGGTACTCATTTTTCACTTGAATACGATTAGGAGATGTGAGTAAAGAGCATCTCCCAAAGACTCAACTATGCGCCTCTTAGAGCGAGACTCGAACCAAGGACCTTCCAATCCGAAGGCTAGTGTCATACCAAAAGACCACATCTGCATATCCAGTTATTACTTCATTACTGAGTCGTGTGGGGCAATGTGTATAATTTGCCTAACCCATGGCGAAACAACCTAGCCTGCCTGTTGCTTGTCGTTGTGACCAGTCGTGCATAGGACGCCTAACGGGCGAATTGTACTGAATAATGGTAGTTTTTATTCATATTATGGCCTGTGTGTGTGGGGGGGGGGATACATGAAGCATTATGACATCCCGTTGAGACTGTGCATTTTCTGTTTGTTTTTGTTTTTAAGGGTTTTACGGCGCTTGCAACACATTAAGGTCATATCAGCGCGAGTTGATGCATTGTAGAAATATATACTTTTTTTTTACTAATTTATTAATTTGACATAAATTGGGAACAATAATGTGATGTCAAAATATTGGTTCCAATCTCCTTGAAAGTGTTAAACCAGTCCTCCGGAGGATTGGATATAAATATAATATACTTTGTGCAACTGATTTTCTAGTTTCAGAGTGATGGCATCTTATTTTCTAGCCTAAATAAATGCTGGTCAACAATTTAAATCATCCATCCTAGCTCTTTCACGCTCAGTAATCATAAGAATCTACCTATCCATCCTGTAACTTAAATAGTTATCTCAACTTATCCTTCAATATGAAACATATCCATTGTTAGTCTCCGAAGGACTGGTTACACACTTCCAATGCGATTTGAACCGGAAAATAGGAAGGTGTACCATCACGTCTTTTTCTCTTCAATTGACATCTTCGATTTCAATCATATTCACATTTCTCTTTGTCTTTCCTAACAACTTTATCTGACCAGATGATACACATTGATCGAGTCTGACGTCACAAACAACAAACAACATGACAGTAAGAAAACAGAACCTGGCTGCCTATCCAGGTCATGGGTCACGACCTTCACCCCAGCAGGGACCAAGAGTTAAATCTGAAGGAGAGCCTTACTTCATCAAAAACAAGGGCACCATAAAACAGAAACTCTTTGACGATAGGTCCCCGCTGATTGTTGAGGGTAAACCCGTCCCCAGATGTCCTTCATCGGCCGCCTGTGACAACTATAAACTGGGATGGCATGGGACAGTCTCATCTTTACTCAATGGTATGCCTCGCTACTCGATAAATAAATAAATAAATAATAGATAAATAAATAAATAAATAAATAAACAGACAATGACAGATTTATTAAGAGTAAAAACCGAAACCAAAATGTTTATTCCGTTATTCCTTGAATTATACAACGTAGTTTAGTTCAGCTGTGATTAGCTTTTATACAACTACACGACATAGAAAGTGTTTGGGCAAATTCAAATTAGATGAAAAGTTAAGTTTGAAGTTCGGGCGAAGTTCACCGGTTGAAATATAATTCATTACTTTTGTCCCCATAACAGCTGATGATTTTTTGACCAGTTATATCTCTTTATATCTCCTTTTTAAAACACCTTATGTAAAAGTCTCCGGTTGATATAAACAACCCTACCAAAATTTATCGACTTCATCATAATACTGAATATGCTAAAGCATTTTAATCTCCTTTCGCGTGACTCAGCGGTAAGGTCTTTACTTCGTACCCGAAAGACACTGAGCTCGATCACCCGCCTTGAGCAAGTCACCTAACCATAGATCAATTTGCGGCGCTACATAGCGGCTGACGCCTGGGCTATTGCATTCTTCCCTTGCAATAGACCCTAAAGACAAATTGGGATGAATAAAGGATATTCTATTTATTTATTTTTTTCATAACGTTTTTGAATAAGGTTGAGTCCTATATATTCCATTACATTTAAAGACTGGCGTCGGCTTTATCGGGTCTTACCTTAGTTTCATTTTTTTAAAATGATGAGTACTTGTAATTTATGTTTATCTTTATCTAGGATCGGCCACTCCACGCCCTTCTACTGCTCCACCCCGAGTCAAACCGGAAGCAGAAGCCACGGCTTCCATAGGCGCGGGGAAACGTATGAAGGTCATCGTCAACGAATACGCCAAATCTCGCCCCACGCCGCGAGAAGCCAGGGTCAAACCTGAAGGGGCAGCCACAGCAGAAGTCAGCAAAGTAAGTGAAGATATCGTAAGATGTTTATTTTTGACGAAATATTAGTGAAAGAAGGATAACGCTATCTACATAACTATTCCCATAATCAAAATATACAAAAATAACTAAGAGAACAATTTCTACAGTATGCCTATTATACAAATAATAATATGAAATAAATATGATTTTGGAATCCTTGTGTTTCACAGCTTCAATTTTTTTTCCAATACCCTTGAACCTGTCCTCGATACCAAATTACTGATTCAGGATTTCCACAACAAAATATAATCTAAATCACTCCTCTTATCTTCCAGTTTCGATCCATTTGTCAATATTGAAATCAAGCAAAGTAAAGAAAAACTGTTATTTAACTCCCCCCCCCCCCCCCCCAGACAAACGAAAAAATAAACGAACAGACTAAAAACAACTAAAATAATTATTTTTTTAACAACAAAAATCCAAGACTGTTTTGTTGGAAAATGGCTGGTTCCATTGAATTTGTTTCGGCTGAAAAATGTGAAATAATAAAAGGTTGTCATCAACCGCCCAATTTATTTGGTGGACTGACACCTTAGGCCCTTTCCCTTCCATTCAAAAGCTTTGAAGCGTCTTGGATTATCAATTATGGTTTTCGTCGCTCTTGTAATATTCATCTTTTACAGACCTGCCTATATTACGAAAAATTCGTATAATTAAGAACTTTTTGTTCCAATTTCAGAACTTCATGAGCATCTATAAGTCATCAAAAAATATTTAAAATTGAAAGTTGATCCAGACTACATAATTTTAAGGATTTAGACGTGTTTTGAGTCATTGAGTGGATAAATTGTTGATTTTAAAATTTTACTATAGCGGCTACAATTTTTATCTTCTGAAAATTTCGACTTTTTATATTTTCAAATAGGCAGGTCTGCTTTTAGTGGTTTGAATCAAAGGCAATTTTAAAGCTAACCACGTGTCCAATGCGACGCCGTTACAGAACGTTTTCCAATGTTAGGAATGATAAATGTTATTAGGCATTCACTCGGGCATTAAACCTGGCTACACTTTTAGTCACAGTAACTTCGGAGAGTCTCTTTACTGCCATGAGAATATTTGGACTATGCCATTACACGTTCACACATCTCTCTTCAATTGATGTTGTCTGCTCTATTTTTTGTTCCCGTTTCGTTTTATTCCAGGGTGGTCGGATGAACAATCTCCTCCACAAATATGGAACCCTGCCATTGTCAGCAAGAGGAGTGCCAAGAGTGAAACCGGAAGCCGAGTCCATATTCGAAGGAAGTCGAGGCCGAGGCATGCGAGACACCATTCATGCCTACGGTCAAACTTACAGAACACCAAAACCGGAACCCCGTGTAAAACCAGAAGGAGAAGACAACGCAGCGTTAGATAGAGGGAAACGTATGAAAAGGCTCTTGGTCAAGTATGGCCGTGATCCCATTCAGTCGCAATCGGTGCCAAGGGTTAAAGGTGAAGGACAAAATAACGCTGACCTTGACAGAGGAGTACGCATGTCAAGGATACTCCATGACCCCGGAAGTATGCCAAATCAGCCCTCTCCGATAGCCCGAACTAACACGCCCCAAGCTCAACAGAATGCTATGAAGGGAAGAGGTAGCATGGAATCCGTATTGAACCAAATTGGAAGGACGACATACATCTATAGGCCTGGGGTGCAGTCTAAAGCCTTCATGAGAGCCAGCATTTGTTGATATGAATAAACCCATTTCTAAATAAATAAATCCCACCATGTATATATTCAAAATATAATCCATGGTTTATGTTTATCTCTGTAGTAATAAGACATAAAAACAGTAGGGAAATGCCAGAACACTCAGAGAATTAAAACGAACAACAACAAAAATTTCCCAGATAGAGAGAGAGAGAGAGAGAGAGAGAGAGAGAGAGAAGAGAGAGAGAGAGAGAGAGAGAGAGAGAGAGAGAGAGAGAGAGAGAGTCAATCAAGGGACCCATCTGGTAAGGCAACTTCCGTCTAGCTCTAAAAAATAGACGCTCTTAGCACTTCGTCATCCATCGTTCAATTTTTAAATAGGGATTTCTCACTGACCCGTTGAATACATTATAATATTGAGATTTATTCAAGTTCCAGTCATTTACTCAACTATCATAGAGTATCGGTTAGATGCATCATTGTTAGATAAGCCTTAATTTGCGTTGGGTTATCGGACTTATAAATATATGCAATAATTTTTCAGACTGGTTTTAAAAGACAAGGACGTCTGTGATTTTTGTCTTGCTAAAAAGAACATGGGATTTAATAATTGTAGTATCAGTATCGGACTGTTCAATTGGCCTTTGTGTTAATCATTAGGATGCAACTTTTACTCTCTATAAAATGTTTATTATGACTATGACTAGTCATTGGGAGCCAATAGGTTGAAGGAACTAGAATGTATCATGGATTCTATAACATGAAGCAGACAATAGCATACTTCATTCAAGTAAAATTGAATGTAGGCTTCAATTTAATATACGAAAACAGATAAAATGGACGTTTCCGGTTTCCCCTTTATCAACAAAACAGGATGAATGAAACACTACCGAAGAATGAGATAATGTGGCAGTGGCGTTGTTAAGATGATTAAACAAAAACTTTGATGGGCAGGAAATAGCATGGTCCTTTGTATATTAAATTGAAGCTTACATTCAATTTCACATTGTTATTTATTTCTTCGAGCTTCGAGCAGCAATATTTACATTACTCCATTCAAGGACAATATTGTTAACGTTTTCTTTATTATTAGAATATGCCCAGAAGAGATGTAAATATACCAGCTAATAAAGCCATGAATACTTTTTCACCCCATCCGGATACAAGAAATATCAAGGTAGACCACCCACGTCAATTCACATTGTCCTCAATAGAGACCTAAAACGCCTTCAAAATAACAAAGTATTAAAATCAAAGGAAGACCTCACGAAAGTAGCATCCACAGCACAAGACCGTGAACAGTGGAAAGAAATGACACGGATGATTAAAGAGGCAGCCGAGGCGTCCCGATCGGATGATTAGGAATCGAAAGGCCTTAAGTCAGTCAGTAAGTCAGTCATGCCCATTTCCCATTTCCAATTTTCACATCGTTTTTGGACTGCAATGGGCACCTGTTGAGATCTCACTATCAGCCGAATTGAATTGCAGAGTAGTCTCAGACATATCAATGCAGAAACAAACACTACTCAACAGGCAGGGGAGCTAAAAGAAAAGCAATCTTTCATAACGCTTTGCAGAACATCAAACCTCTTTCAATGTCTTTGATAAATTATGGCGCAACTGGTGTAAGATAAAGATCTGAACAATTGTATATAAAACAGTGCCAGACAAAGTAAGAGAGAAAACTACAATAAAAATTCTTCATTTTTTAAACTCTCTCTTTACCAGTTATGTATTTTCAGAATTTTTCCCAGAAACTTCATACCCACCCAACACAAAAATAGATTTTTTCAAACAGATATGTAACGAATATATTTTGTTCAGAAAAATGCGCTCTGCAACACAGTGTCAAGTTTGTATAGCTATAACTATAACAAAATGAAATCAGAATAAGAAAACTTGGTTGCATCGAAACAAATGTGACAATTTTTTTCTTTAGGTGGTAAGGATAGGGTTAAATAAAAAAGACAAATCTCGTGTGAGTCATGAGTGAGACGTGAGATGCAAATTTAATCCAAAATCCTAACTTGTGCAGAAACTTTCTCTTATCACCAGATAGCTGAAATGTGATGGTCAGTAATTGGAGGATTAGACTTGTCATCCTTTGTCCAGTTTTCAGATTATAGTATGGGATATGGATCAATCTGACGTTCACATATTTACAGATCTGATAACCTTACGCAATTATGGGCTCGATTTAAAATGGTTGTAATGGACAATATTTTGCATTGGTTTGAGACTATTTCCATTACAACAATGAGCCCATAACAATTTGGATTATCAGACCTGGTAATAAGTACACGTCGGATAAATCCCATGCACACATTCTCATTCAAGTTTTTCTTTGCAGCGGTTTTTTTTCTGTTTTGTTTTGTTTTGTTTGTTTGCTTTCTTTTTCTGTTTTTTTTTTTTATAATTTTATTTTTTTTATACAGGGCCCATGGTGCTGAAAGCATTAGTCGCCATTTTAAAGAAATATATCCATTAATCAAAGGCTTGAACTGTGTAAATAGGCGTAAATATCGAAAGTTAACTCCCTTCGTCATTTACCGCAATCTGTCTTTTCTCCAATCATGCCCAAAATATACAACAGCAAGTCAGCAAGAGCGGATTTTTGGCCTGGTACCACACCTCTGCAGACCAAACTGTATGGGCCCCTGACAGAGCTGCTCCAACTAGACATTCAAACATGATGACAATATAAGAGGGAAATAATTTACTTTTGACAATTAAATCTTAACTTCATTTGGGTAAATATTTGTTTGAAAGAACTCAGTGAGTAATTACAGAAAACCAAGCATCAACCCCGCCCATATTAACTTATGGAGCGCCTCAGGGATCTATTCTCGGCCCCCTCCTTTTTACAATGTATACTGAATCCCTTTCAATAAAGTGCATAACAGAGAGATGATTTACAAGGAAAAAAATGTACTCTCCCAAAACTCTAACTATACATTTGACTGTTTCCCTCCGAGCTAGAGTATACGGCCAGGGCCAGGACAAAACCCAAGTAATCTCATTCCAAGACAAAGACAGAAAGCGAGATGGAAAACAGATATAGGGGGATAGAAGACACGGTAAATGCCTCTCTGCCCACATGTCAACCTTTGGTTAGCGATCTTGACAATGAGGTGGGAGTACTTGCGTTGAATTCATTCCAGTAAGGGGTTCCTCGCATTATTTTGAATATAACCAATTTCTTAAAATCTATGAACCATTTTCCATTTTTAATCTTTAAAACGAATTCTACGAAAAGTGTGCAAAATATGTAGGATATTAAATGCAGAAAATATCTCCCCATGCCCAAATAAAAAGCTCCTTGGGGTTCTCTTACGAAGCAGAAAAATGTATTATTTATTAAGTTTTGAGTTGATCGACTTATCATTCCTTGAGAACGGACAGCTATGTGTGTACACACATACTTACCCCAAGAATACAAAAAGAAAATACAAATGAAAAACAAGCCAACCCAACTACATCCCTTCCAACATGGGATCAGAGGCTTAGTCAACAATCGGAAAGAAAATCAGCTTGTGTCTACTCACAACAAGGACGAAAAATCTCATCATGTTAAAAAGACAAAGTCAAGATATTGACAGATAGAAGACCCTCTCGGTAGTCCCTCCACCCTCTAACCTCAATAATATCCTAATCTCAATATCTCTTCCGAGAAATGTAGACACAAATTATGAACAATTCAATTATTAAGAGTACAATTAAATTTATTCAATTACTTTATAAATGATATAAACTTTACATTATTCATTTTGTCATTAAAGCGTTAGATCAATAAAAGAAAAAAACCAAACAACCTTTTCATGAATTCAGGGAAAAAAGAAACAGTAAAAACTTTCACACACACTCACTCACTCCCCCCCCCCTCCCTCCATCTCTCTCTCTCTCTCTCTCTATCCATCTATCTCTCCCTCCCTCTCACTCTCTCTCTCTCTCTATCCATCTATCTCTCCCTCCCTCTCACTCTCTCTCTCTCTCTCTCTCTCTCTCTCTCTCTCTCTCTCTCTCTCTCTCTCTCTCTCTCTCTCAATCTCTCTCATGGCTAAAGCAAGGAAAAGAAGAAGGTTCTAACAAGTAATCTACCCATGTGTTTAGTCTGAAGCGATAAGTCCCATTCAGATACAAGCATCAGATCTCCACTAAACGAAATATAATATTACATAGTAATATCAATAACCATTATTTTTACCGTCCATCATCCACACATTCTTTGATTCTCTCGGATAAATGCTATTAAATTATTATTTTTTGCACTTGTTATTCACATCTTTAAAAACAGACATACTTTGTACTGGAATGTGGTTAGAAAGACTATTTCTATGACAATAAAGGCACGTCACTAAACACTAGGCAAGAAACACATTGACCAGTCATACAATATATATATATATATATTTAAATATAATTGTTAAAATTCGTATGTACTTATTAACAAATAGGAATGAACAGAATCTTTCTCAATTAAAAATAACAACAAAATTTATCGTTTGATTCTTAAATTTATATATGGATCCAGTCAAGATTTCAAACTGGGGATTGTTTTGTTTTGTTTTTAAGGGTTTTACGGCGCTTGCAACACATTTAGGTTATATCAGCGCCAGTAAAAAGGAAGAAAATGGGATAGTAAAAAGTTCTAGAATTACAATAAAAGCACACAAGAGTAAGTAAGACAAAGGGGAACTGGGAACAAATAGGGATCAGATGTAGATTCCAAGAGCATACCACCAATGTACTTAGTCTTGAGATCACCTATAAGTCTCGTCCGGACACAAGCACAAAATCCAACAAAGAGGAATACACTCAAATGCTTACATTATACATTAAAAATAAATATAATAATACATAACAGAGAGATGATTTACAAGGAAAAAAATATCATCTCCCAAAACAATAACTATGCATTTGACTGTTTCCCTCCCAGCCAGGACTCCGACGAGAGCCAGGAAAAAAACCCAAGTAATCTCATTCCAAGACAAAGACAGAAAGCATGTTGGAAAATAGATATCTGGGGATAGAAGTAGAAGACACAGTATGTACCTCCCTGCCCGCTATGGGAGGTCAGGATCCCCACCCAGTCAAACTGGGGAAATGAAAAGAATATTTTACAAATCAATATTTTGATTGAGGCATGGCTGCAATCAAAAAAGAAACCAACTAGTTTTTGAGGGGATTTTGGGATGGATGTTTTTAAGTGTGCTTGCGACACTTTTAGTCCAATGCAGAACCAAGGGCCTGGGTGAAATCAAACGGTCCCAGTTCAGATAAGGATTCAAAGTCATATGGACAGAAAACAGAACAAATAATGTAGGGTGATAGAAAAAAAATGCGACTGTGGTTCCAACAAACTTGGGGTCCAATGCTCCTAACCCTCAGGGGTTTCTATCCACCACATATCCATTATTTACAACTCATCATCAACTTTTGGTCCCAGATTTGTGTTGGAAAACCTAACAATCCACTTTCTCATTTTTCCCGGTCCACATAGCCTCCTTGTATTGATGTTTGTTTTTAAGTTTTTAAGGGTTTTATGGCGCTTGCAACACATTTAGGTCATATCAGCGCCAAAAAAAATGAAGAAAATTGGATAGTAAAAAGATTCTAGAATTAGAATTATAAAGACTTGGAGAAAAGTGAGACAAAGGGGAATTGGTTCAAATAGGGAACAGATGTAGATTCCAAGAGCAGAACATCAATGTACTTAAGTTTGAGATCACGTAATAGTCTCATCCAGACACCAGCACAAGTCCCCACGAAGAGGAATACACTCAAATGCTTACATTATACATTCAAAATAACAAGTATAATAATACATAACAGAGAGATGATTTACAAGGAAAAATAATATCATCTCCCAAAACAATAACTACGCATTTGACTGTTTCCCTCCCAGCCAAGCACTACAGCCAGGCCAAGGCAAAACCTAGTAATCTCATTCCAAAATAGCAAATTTGAAAACAAATATAACGGGATAGAAGAAACAGCAAGTGCCAACCTGCCCACTATGGGAGGCAAGAAACCCAACCCAATCCTTGTATTGAATATGATAAGAATGATCATTGAAAAGGTAATTAAAGGTGGATCAATTCAAACCTGTTGTTTACAATCACAGATTACTGGTGGATATATAAAAGAGCAGGAGGTCACGAGGTGTCAGCTCTTCTTCCCTATGTTATTTAAAATGCCCAGGTCACTACAAGTTAGATGATATCTGTCATTTTGATTTGCATTGTCTGTGTTATTTTGTTTCTTGTTTTTCAACGAAGGAATTACGAATGACATTAACAACAAATTATGATTAATTTGGTTTCTTATTTGATGAGCTGTGTCGCACCACTTCCATCACCACCAATCCAAGTTGAATTTTGAACAAAATATTGTCTAATGAAAATAACTCAAATTACAACAGGTAATTTGTTGCCATCTACGTTTCAGTATGAAAGACCCATTCATCTGCTTCCCAACATTACTCTGTTGGTATATCTTTGGATTATCAGGTGATAAGCATGATTATAAATAAGAGAAAAACAAGGTGTTGCCTCATAATTATTATAGCCTGTGCACCTGATTTTTCAAAGTCTCATAATAAAGATATAATCATGAGTAGCAGTGTGTATACTGGTAAAATATATAAAATGTTTATACAAATTTCATAAAAGATTATTAAATAAATTTCATCATCAATTTACATCTAAACAGGTCCTCGTATAAAATCAAAAATATATGAATGTCAATTAATCAAAATATGACAAAAGGTACAGCAAAATAAATCCAGTTATAAAATCTTTCAAAAATTCAGGAATATAACGTGTCACCCGGATATTTATAGAAAATAAGTTTTGATTGTACAGGAGAATAGACAAGTCTACAATGTGTGTTCCCGATAAATAATATAGATCTAACTTATAGTGTGTCTTAATGCACTGAAGTAGTTTATAAAATGCAGGAGCTACCAATTGAAAGAAAAATTTGACTTCAAGTATTTTGACTGGCCTAGAATGGTAATCGGATTATATACAAAAGCACAATACAGAACCTCAATCAACTTTTGACAACAGAACAAGGACAAAAAACAATCGCTTTTAAATGATAATCATTGTAGTTCGTGGAATCATTCGTTTAAGTAAAAAAAGATGCATGTTAATGTTAGAATTATATGTCTAAAATCTAGAGCCTCAGCAGGATCTGTTGTTCTGTCCACCAAAAAATTACTATTTTTTCAATTGAGTTAAAAATGTAAAATATGTAGGAAGAGTAAAAGATTCATATAATAACGTAATTCACAAAACTTCAGAAAATTATGTTAAAAAACAAACCTTCTTATCAAAAATATAGAAAAATATATGTTTCATAAGCAATTCATTTAATGCATGATTGCTTCTCTAATCATTCTGACAACATCCCATGTGATCACAAAGACATGCTTTTTGAGGACTAACCTCATAGCAGGATGACAATGGTGGACCTGTCTCCACCTAATGGCCAAAATAATGTCTGAAATATACGTTCAGTTTTTAATTTAATTTTTGAAAGTCAAAAGTAATACTTGTGACTCTTTTAAATTGTATCAGTTCACCAGAAAAGGACATTTTTAGGCACATTGTGGATCAAGAGTTAAGTGGATACCCTAAAAACAAAATAAATAAATTTAAATTATAAGAAGTCACATACATTAATTCCTGATTAGATGATTTAATTGAAATAAATGGGAAGTTAAGTTACATGAGTTTTTTAAAAAGTATAGGTATCTTAAACCGTTATAATTGTCATATACTGCTGCATTAAATAATAATAATAATAATAATAATAATAATAATAATAATAAAATAATAATAATAATAATAATAATAATAATAATAATAATAATAATAATAATAATATGTCTTCTTCTATAGCACTTTCTGTCAAAACCTCTATGTGCTTTACATAACAAACTTTTAGTGTGTTTTCCAAACTTTAAACACTCAAATATGCAAACATGTGAACACAAACACACACACACACACACACACACACACACACACACACACACACACATGTGAGCCTGTGCAAGAGCAGAGATATTTTCAAAGATGCAAATTGAGAATAGGAAGGTATGGACAGTTGATTGTTATATATGCTTTTAAATATTTTTTTTGTTTGTTTGTTGCTTTAGGTCTCTTCCAACACAATTGAGGTTATATGAGAGACCGCTGAAACAAAAAAACAAGCAATCTAACAAAAATAGTACAAATGTAAATCAAAATCATAACCTAAAGATATCATAAGCTAAATTATAAATAACCAAGAACAAACAGGCAGAAGATTTACAGAAAAAAAAATATCCCCTGTCAAAAAAACAATCACAAACCAAAGAAGCAGGATAGGCAAGTAAAGAGAAGAAGAAACGACCTCACTATCGGATCGTACACCCATGCGAACATCATAGGTATATGATTCAAGGGTGATGCTCCCATCCAATCACCCGCTGCTTTTAAATATAAAAAATGATTTTAACAAGTGGAGCTAAAAAACAAAGGAGTTCCCCTTAACTGTATCTATATTTCCCTTTAATTGTATCTATTTTTCAATCTAAACCTAAGGCTTATACAAAAACCTTGTTTTGAAATGATGCCAGTAGAAAAATCGTGATGACAGTTTTTTGATTCAACTGAATGATATAAGATTCTGTTCGACAACCCGAAATAAAATCATTTACAATGAAGTAACAAAAGCCTGGATTATTTTGTTTGTTTCTAGAGGTTTAACGGTACTTGCAACACATATGGGTCATTTAAGCACCAGGAAAAGTCTTAGATAAAAAAAAAAAGGGGGGCAGGGGAAAACAGAAGTAGATGATAAAACAAATGGTATCTAGTCTGAGACAAAAAAATATCGCCTCACCTAGTCTTTGCCGAAAATGAAAATAAATTTGTACTACTATCCACTCCGGATAATTGCAACACCTTGGGATTAGCGAAAATATGGCGATTAACCAAAGTTGCGAGTCCTGTTCACTATTGCAACATTTTCCCACTGCGGCACTGAGTTTAAGCAGGCTTGGGACCAAGCATGGCCTCATTAAACATGTGCTTTTTTCTTTCTTTAGTGTGTGTGTGTTTTGCTTTTTTAAAATCTATATTTATTCTGTTTATGGATATAACACAGGTCATTTCAGCACCAGTAAAAAGGAAGAAAATGGATAGTCAAAGTACCTCCCTGCCCACTATGGGAAGTAGGAACCGCACCCAGTAAACCTATTGTTTACAATCACAGATTACTGGTGGATATATAAAAGAGCAGGAGGTCACGAGGTGTCAGCTCTTCTTCCCTATGTTATTTAAAATGCCCAGGTCACTACAAGTTAGATGATATCTGTCATTTTGATTTGCATTGTCTGTGTTATTTTGTTTCTTGTTTTTCAACGAAGGGAATACGAATGACATAAACAACAAATTATGATATATATATAGCACACGAGAAAAAGTAAGACAAAGAGGATGGGTTGAAATAGGGAACAAATGCAGATTCCAAGAGCACACTATAAATTGACATAAGACAAATAACCGAGTAATGATTTACAAAGAAAATAAAATCATTTCTCATGCTGTGATCCTCAAACCAGGATTTTGTTTGACAAAGAAAGTATTTATAAGAGGACATTTTCCTCCATTAATTAATCCATTCACAATGAAAGGGATTCTAACTCTTAGTATGTAAAATTTCAAACATAATCAGTTGAGTGATATCAAAATGTATGATTCTTCTTGCACTTGTCAATGTGTAAAATTGAACATTTTTTCACTTCGTTTTTTGACATCATTAAGACTATATTTACTCATTTACTTATCATATATGTACATCAATCAAAAATACAATTAAAATATGAAGTTTTTTTTTTTTTGTGGAAATATAAAAATGTACAGCACCAAAAAAAGGTTCAGGGCCCCTAAATGGTGTTTCATGTATTATAAAATGGGATAAATTGTTTACATATGTATAGGCTTCATTATCCATTGAGAGTAAGCTTTGGTTTAAATTACCAACGTATTATACAGTACTTTACAGTGTATATGTAAAACAAATGTAAAAAAATAAATGATGACGATGATGATGATGATGACGACGACGATGACGATGATGATGAATGATGGTAAAAAGGCTGATAATAAATTCATACAACTATTCTGTTTTATAGCATAATTCCACTTTTGCTCATTATGCGAATATTTTGCTGAGGAGGGTGTGCACACCCCATGAATACAATCATTACCAATCTAGACATATATAAGACAGGCAAATGATATTTATTATGATGATGTTGATATTGTCAGCTTCATTCCTTTCCATATCAATGACATCCAACTCGAACATGCAACTGTTATTTGCTGTTAAAAAAATTTAATCTAGACACACAAGACCAATTATTTTGAAAAATAGGTCCTTCTATCCGTGTTTTTCTCAAAATAACTTCTCTCGCACTTACATGTTAAAGCCTGTTACCTTCGATTTAAATTTTAGTTATCAATATACTGAATATGCATTCTCTTCGGACTTGAATCTAAAAAAAATCCTATCAAATTCCTACGATGGCTGAAGAATTAGAATATAGAATTTGATAGGAGTTTTTTTTTTACAGCTCAAATTGCATCATTCTTTCTATATGTATTGATGTGTCGAAATACAATAGAGCCAAATAATTTTAAAAGTCAATGACACATTTTGTTAGTTTAACTTTTGCATTTTCTTGTAACCTCTGTCTTATTTATGTATATCAAGAAAATTTACTCATCAATCAAACAAATAAATTCATATCAGTTGCAAGTCTAAATAAAAATATAGATTTTGCTGAATAATTATCTTCTTTCATACCCTCCCATCATTACACGAACAGTTGTGGGCAGACATAACAAACTTTAGACACATATTTCTCTCAACTTACACTTCATGGCAGGATAATACCTTTTAATCAATAAAAACAAGGGAATTTTTGTACAACAAAGAAATCAACATAACATTATTTCTTTTTTTTTGGTGTTATTGGGAAGCTACAGCATAGTTGACAGTATATTATAGGAAGCGTTGACTTATCAAACGGATGATTCATAGACCACACTCTTGGTTTGTTGAGGTACGTCGATCTCATAAAGACCCTCTCTGATCAAGAACCGACTGGCATCCAAACGTCCCTTGTCAAAATATTCTTGTAGGACGGGTCGACGAGGCGGGAAGAAGACATGGGCTCCTCGTCTCAGGTTCTGGAAATTCATCTGAAATGAAATAAGATAAAAATCACATGAACTTTCATGTAAATATTATGTCTTTAAAAACGAGAGACTTTTGGCTCTGCTTATGAAAAAATGATATGAACAACTATTCTCTATCAATTGGCATTTTTTTATTCACAAAAACTGTTGCCTGTGTTTTTATTTGTTCCATCATTTGATGAGTTAGACAGGAATGCATGAGGAGTGAAATATCATTTTATATTAAATAAATCACTAAAACCTTGCCTTTGTATTTTGAGAAATAAGTGATGCAATCAAAGGAATCAAGACTGAAAAACACTTTCAATTATTACATACAATAATCCTTTTTGACATCTTATTATTCAAGGCATAAATAATTCTCAACTTCAAATCATATAAAAGTATCGGATTTTCAATTTTTAAAAAAAGAATATTTTAAAATTTATATTTTCATATCATGCATGAGTGCATTTTGACCCCCCCCTCTCTCTCTCTCCCTCTCTCCCTCCCTTCCTCTCTCTCTCTCCTCTCTCTCCCCTCTCTCTTCTCTCTCTCTCTCTCTCTCTCTCTCTCTCTCTCTCTCTCTCTCTCTCTCTCTCTTTCTAAAAAAAAAAAATTAATTACATAATCAGCAAAATTTTGATATTTTCAAAGTAGCACAACCTAACAAGGTCCAGAAATGTGCATTCGATAATAATTTGGACACAGATCTATTTTCGTCACCATAACGAGGGTCTTTTGTAACTCATAAGAGAGATGTGTTGAGTGAGTGCCACAAATGGTCGATCCATAGTTGATCTTTTCCTTCCCATTTGATAAAAAAAAAGTGGGTCTGAGACTGAGAAAAGTCTCCCAAAAATCTTTATTACAATGCATGGAAACCTGTACGGCCCTTGAACTGGCTTAATAAGATCAAAGAGACAGGGAATGGGGATACCCCTCTCAAACGCATAATGGACGGAACCCCTGTTTCAAGCCAAAATAAGTCCTAGCAACCCTTTTACGCAGCTTCCCTGACTACGAACACAGATGCATATACGAGATGGAAGTCGGTTGGACGAATTCAATCCCTCGAGGGGGCGGGGACATACAAGTTGCCAGGCTTCTCCACCAGTAAGAAGAGACCCTGGGTAGTACCGAATCGACTTCGGTCAAGAACCTGCCTTACGGCAAAGTGGGGACTTTCCAGCTGTCCAATATGTACCGATGTGAGATGGAACCCGAAACCTCCGGGCACCTAGTTGAACTGTGTGTTGTGACGAAACTTCCGGGCGGGTTTGCGACGGTGCATGAATGCGGTAAGGAATTTGCTGATTTGGTCGATCGTCATAACATAGTAGTGTGAGCACCATAAGAAGCTGCTGCCCTTGAATATACTCATGGTGAACATTCAATTAAGCAACTCTTTACAAACCAACCAATGAGAGAAAATTATTTTTAAAATTATAAACACCTGTATATTTTGATTATGAAAATTGATGAAATGAGCCTTTTTGGAAGCCTCGTGCCCAGCCTTAGGTCCGATATCTGACTTTCCATCAAATGGGGACACAGTGATGGTACGGCCTGAGTTGAATTGGACAAGGTTGTTGGTCAAACCACCGTCCATGTAGCGCTGGGGAGGAAAAAACAATACAGGATCATAATCAGTAGGAATACTATAGTTAACAAATTGTAACCTGTTGAGTTAGCCTTGTATAATGTTAAGGTGCAAGAGATACTGAAAATTGAATTTAAATTCTGAATTGTGAAATTTGAGTTAAATAGGTTAATAATTTAATTTCAAATAACAAAAATAATTTCATAATTCCGATCCTTTTGACTTTAAATTACAATTTTGGGTAATACATGAGACTATATCAGATGTGTCTTATCTTTTTATGTTTTAAAAGGTGGATAAATATCACTTTTAATGGGCTTGAAATAAGGTCTTGGGTGAAATTTGTGGATTTGAAATTGTTTTCATATCCGTTAGTGATGCACTAAATCTTATATCTTATAGAGAAGCTTACGAA
>NC_088369.1:32610699-32623199 GCF_034508935.2 Berghia stephanieae | reverse complement strand
AGTGAAAGAAATAACTATATCGACTGGATAGAGTAGAAAACAATAAACACTGCACCAAGATATGAAGTGAATAGAAAAGTGCCAGAAGACAATAGAGAATAAACATTTTTTCGCGGCGGTGGTGGGGTTTGAACCTGCGACCTTATTGGTACGACAACTCCGCCTGGCAGGTGAGAGCGTGGCTCTACCGTGTGAGCTATCCACGAACACAAAATATTCGTTCAAACTCAAAGTCATTACTAGATCCCTCTCTCACCCACTTCTTGAGACCGCCGATTCGTTCGTAACACCACCATCGCGAATAATTTTGACCAGCAGTTAAGCTTAATAGCCAATATTCTCAACACAAACATATAACATAGAAACGATTGAGACATATGCCCGTGTATGGTGAATTTTAATTCGAAAAGTGATGGGCAGGCACTTATGTTGTACAACAAGATATGAAGTGAATAAAAAGTGCAAAACAATAAGAATAAAAATTTTGCGCGTGTGGGGTTTGAACTGCGACCTTATTGGTACGACAACCCCCTGGCAGTGAGAGCGTGGCTCACCGTGTACTATCCCGAACACAAATATTCGTTTCTAACTCAAAGTCTTACTATACCCACTCAAACCCTCTTCTCTGAAGACCGCCGATTCGTTCGCTCACCAACCACCATCGCGAATAATTTTGACCAGCAGTAAGCTTAAATAGCCAATATTCTCAACACAAAATAAACATAGAAACGATTGAGACATTGAGTATGCTCCGGTGTATGGGGTGAATTTTTAATTCAGAAAAGTGAGTGGAGCAGGCACTTATGTTGGTAACAACAAGATATGAAGTGATAGAAAAGTGCCAGAAGACAATAGAGAATAAAAATTTTTCGCGGCGGTGGTGGGGTTTGAACCTGCGACCTATTGTACGACAACTCCGCCTGGCAGGTGAGAGCGTGGCTCTACCGTGTGAGCTTATCCACGAACACAAAATATTCGTTCTCAAACTCAAAGTCATTACTAGATCCCTCTCTCACCCACTTCTTGAGACCGCCGATTCGTTCGTACACCACCATCGCGAATAATTTTGACCGCAGTTAAGCTTATAGCCATATTCTCAACACAACATATAACATAGAAACGATTGAGACATTGAGTATGCTCCGGTGTATGGGTGAATTTTTAATTCAGAAAAGTGAGTGGAGCAGGCACTTATGTTGGTAACAACAAGATATGAAGTGAATAGAAAAGTGCCAGTCTTCGCGATGGTGGTGTACGAACGAATCGGCGGTCTCAAGAAGTGGGTGAGAGAGGGATCTAGTAATGACTTTGAGTTTGAAACGAATATTTTGTGTTCGTGGATAGCTCACACGGTAGAGCCACGCTCTCACCTGCCAGGCGGAGTTGTCGTACCAATAAGGTCGCAGGTTCAAACCCCACCACCGCCGCGAAAAAATTTTTATTCTCTATTGTCTTCTGGCACTTTTCTATTCACTTCATATCTTGTTGTTACCAACATAAGTGCCTGCTCCACTCACTTTTCTGAATTAAAAATTCACCCCATACACCGGAGCATACTCAATGTCTCAATCGTTTCTATGTTATATGTTTGTGTTGAGAATATTGGCTATTAAGCTTAACTGCTGGTCAAAATTATTCGCGATGGTGGTGTACGAACGAATCGGCGGTCTCAAGAAGTGGGTGAGAGAGGGATCTAGTAATGACTTTGAGTTTGAAACGAATATTTTGTGTTCGTGGATAGCTCACACGGTAGAGCCACGCTCTCACCTGCCAGGCGGAGTTGTCGTACCAATAAGGTCGCAGGTTCAAACCCCACCACCGCCGCGAAAAAATTTTTATTCTCTATTGTCTTCTGGCACTTTTCTATTCACTTCATATCTTGTTGTTACCAACATAAGTGCCTGCTCCACTCACTTTTCTGAATTAAAAATTCACCCCATACACCGGAGCATACTCAATGTCTCAATCGTTTCTATGTTATATGTTTGTGTTGAGAATATTGGCTATTAAGCTTAACTGCTGGTCAAAATTATTCGCGATGGTGGTGTACGAACGAATCGGCGGTCTCAAGAAGTGGGTGAGAGAGGGATCTAGTAATGACTTTGAGTTTGAAACGAATATTTTGTGTTCGTGGATAGCTCACACGGTAGAGCCACGCTCTCACCCTGCCAGGCGGAGTTGTCGTACCAATAAGGTCGCAGGTTCAAACCCCACCACCGCCGCGAAAAAATTTTTATTCTCTATTGTCTTCTGGCACTTTTCTATTCACTTCATATCTTGTTGTTACCAACATAAGTGCCTGCTCCACTCACTTTTCTGAATTAAAAATTCACCCCATACACCGGAGCATACTCAATGTCTCAATCGTTTCTATGTTATATGTTTGTGTTGAGAATATTGGCTATTAAGCTTAACTGCTGGTCAAAATTATTCGCGATGGTGGTGTACGAACGAATCGGCGGTCTCAAGAAGTGGGTGAGAGAGGGATCTAGTAATGACTTTGAGTTTGAAACGAATATTTTGTGTTCGTGGATAGCTCACACGGTAGAGCCACGCTCTCACCTGCCAGGCGGAGTTGTCGTACCAATAAGGTCGCAGGTTCAAACCCCACCACCGCCGCGAAAAAATTTTTATTCTCTATTGTCTTCTGGCACTTTTCTATTCACTTCATATCTTGTTGTTACCAACATAAGTGCCTGCTCCACTCACATTTTCTGAATTAAAAATTCACCCCATACACCGGAGCATACTCAATGTCTCAATCGTTTCTATGTTATATGTTTGTGTTGAGAATATTGGCTATTAAGCTTAACTGCTGGTCAAAATTATTCGCGATGGTGGTGTACGAACGAATCGGCGGTCTCAAGAAGTGGGTGAGAGAGGGATCTAGTAATGACTTTGAGTTGAAACGAATATTTTGTGTTCGTGGATAGCTCACACGGTAGAGCCACGCTCTCACCTGCCAGGCGGAGTTGTCGTACCAATAAGGTCGCAGGTTCAAACCCCACCACCGCCGCGAAAAAATTTTTATTCTCTATTGTCTTCTGGCACTTTTCTATTCACTTCATATCTTGTTGTTACCAACATAAGTGCCTGCTCCACTCACTTTTCTGAATTAAAAATTCACCCCATACACCGGAGCATACTCAATGTCTCAATCGTTTCTATGTTATATGTTTGTGTTGAGAATATTGGCTATTAAGCTTAACTGCTGGTCAAAATTATTCGCGATGGTGGTGTACGAACGAATCGGCGGTCTCAAGAAGTGGGTGAGAGAGGGATCTAGTAATGACTTTGAGTTTGAAACGAATATTTTGTGTTCGTGGATAGCTCACACGGTAGAGCCACGCTCTCACCTGCCAGGCGGAGTTGTCGTACCAATAAGGTCGCAGGTTCAAACCCCACCACCGCCGCGAAAAAATTTTTATTCTCTATTGTCTTCTGGCACTTTTCTATTCACTTCATATCTTGTTGTTACCAACATAAGTGCCTGCTCCACTCACTTTTCTGAATTAAAAATTCACCCCATACACCGGAGCATACTCAATGTCTCAATCGTTTCTATGTTATATGTTTGTGTTGAGAATATTGGCTATTAAGCTTAACTGCTGGTCAAAATTATTCGCGATGGTGGTGTACGAACGAATCGGCGGTCTCAAGAAGTGGGTGAGAGAGGGATCTAGTAATGACTTTGAGTTTGAAACGAATATTTTGTGTTCGTGGATAGCTCACACGGTAGAGCCACGCTCTCACCTGCCAGGCGGAGTTGTCGTACCAATAAGGTCGCAGGTTCAAACCCCACCACCGCCGCGAAAAAATTTTTATTCTCTATTGTCTTCTGGCACTTTTCTAAACACTGCACCGTGTCGTATAATGCAAATATGTCGTCCAAGCAGAGCGTGAGAAAATGTAGGGAAAATTCGAAGACGTACATAATATTGGTGGCGATCAAATAGACATTGGATATGAATGAAGACTTTGGGGTTACCTGTAGTAAATAGAGCTGTGGGAATGAACACAGATTATTGGCCTGCAATCACATAAAAACGGTCAATTATTCAAACGGTTTGCTTTTTAAAATTTTGTTGTTGTTTTGGGTCTCTCTCTCTCTCTCTCTCTCTCTCTCTCTCTCTCTCTCTCTCTCTCTCTCTCTCTCTCTGTGTGTGTGTGTGTGTGTGTGTGTCTAATTTCCTTTCTTTGTGTTTTCTTGACGTGTTGAAATTGACATGGAAATGCATTGAACTGCAAAATACAACAGGCAAAGGTTGTATTGTGAAATACTGACATGAAATATAGATAGTATGCGCTTGACTAAAAAGCTCACAACATTGCCATCCGGAAGTATAACGGACCAACATACACAACTCTGTGTAACCATCAACTTTTATAGTCTGGATAATACAGATAAGTGAGAATTACTCATAAACGAGGGGAAAAAAAAAAAAAAAACAATAACAAAGACCCAAGTGACGCCAACTTCATTCTATCTATAGGTAACCAAAAAGTATGTCTTAACTTCGTCCATGAGATTAGAATGATAAGCATAACCATAATAAACATCGCTTTTTTTTCAATTAGAAAATCATATTATGGAAAATTTCAGTCAAAAGATAAAAGTTTCCAAGGCTTATGTTGCGGGTTTAAACAACGATAACACGCGACAAGCACCATATTCGTGTCTATTTAACAATGCAATAGTTCAACTATGTAGATGGCCAAATGATTGACAATTCCACACCGACTTAATTTGATATCGTATCCAATTGTTGATATTCTCTGAATCTTGAATTGTAGGCTTAGTTTGTTTTGTTTTTTGTTTTTTTCTGTGACAATCAAAAAAAAAAAAAAACAAAGAAAAAAAAAAAAAAAAAAAAAAAAAAAAAGAAAAGAAAAGAAAAGAAAGAGAGAAAGAAATAAAGAAAAGAGATTAAAAAGAGAACATTTAAGACCGGAATGTAAGTTCGACTTGGAAAATATCAAAGACGGAAAATTTACGTTTTGCTGACTATACTTTATATATATTTGTTGGCAAGTTAACCGGAGCATGACAGCTTCTTGATCATGCTTATAAAATTATTTGATTGATGTAAACATAAACAACCTTGAACTCCCCCCCCCCTTCCCCCGAACCCTCCTCTTCTTTATCTTTAAAAATATTGAGTATAAATCGGGAGACGGCAATTACTTTACGCTCGCCATCTTACACTATAGACAAGCAATGTTTAATGAGTGATATTATCAGTACGATTTGTCTCGCCACCACCGTTTTGTCCTCTTATTAAATCTAAATGGGAATTTTCCAACATGCCTGGTGTTGTCTCATAATAAAAAGGTTATTGTTATTGTGGGCACAGAGATTTGTGATATGAATCTGGAGAGGGAGAGGGAGAGGGGGGGGGGGGTGGCAGGAGGAGGTGGAAACGACGACGACAACGACGACGAATAAGAAGGGGGGGGGGGGGGCGTGAGCATTTGTAGAGGGAAATATCCACAAAACTTGCTCAAAGCGCTTTAAAGAAGAATAACAAGAAGGAGGAGGGGGAGGAGGGGAGAGGGAAGAGTCTACAAAAAGGCGAGATAAGTACAGCGGTACGAGTTGGATACGGAAATAGAGTGGGGGAGAGAAGGAGGGAGGGAGAAGATAGATAGATAGATAGATAGATAGATAGATGGGAGAGAGAGAGAGAGAGAGAGAGAGAGAGAGAGAGAGAGAGAGAGAAGGGGGGGGGGGGTCCAGGAATGACTAAATAAAGTGACTGTACTTACTTATGTGCGTAGGATGGGAATGTCGGGGTCTTTCCAGTCAAGATATATGGTAGCCATGCCTGTCATCGTGGCTTAACTAAGGTCAGTCCCTTACTTTGACAAACGTCCAGTACAATGGGTGACAACGACACAGAACACAAATTAAAGCCTCTATATTATGCAAATGGGTTGTTCTGCTACGTCCGCAACACGCAGATTTGGGCTAACTACATCTTCCGACTGTATATTACAGAAAAAGAAAAGGGTGCCAGTTTTATACCACGTCTACTGTTCAATAGATATGATACATATAAAAACCTCTTATCCTAAGGGGAGCGGGATGGGAAGAGGTTAACGAAGAACAACAAGAAAAGAGAAAGAAAGAAGAAAAAAAGAAATGAAAAGAAAAGAAAAAAATTAAAGCAAAACAATTTTGTAAGGGAGATAATTTAGTGGAAATTTCAGACCAAAAAGCTCCATAAAATCAGTCAATGTAAGAAAACCAGTAACTTTTCTGAGAAAAGAAAAACTATAAATCTATTGTGTTAGCAATTAATCCCGTAAGTTCACTATCATACATATCGTCCCTTTTTTGTGAAATGAATAAATGTAGAGTTAAGACAAAATGGATAACAGCAGGCGATGACATCTAGTTGTTATGGGGCATGATTTGGTGACAAGGTAGCCATGGTAACGTGCTATGTATAGTATACATACATGTAGGTCCTCTGGTATAGTCACAGGTATTAATAGTTATTGTCTTTTAATCGCAACAGCTTGAAATGACATATGTCATAATAATAGTACGTTGTGGTCATATTACAAAGGCTAGCTGAAAAGTAACCAAGAGAATATTTAGTGTTGTAAATATGAAATGACAAGTAAGCCATATTTTTTTCACTTTTAAAAAATGCTATATACATTAAGCTGCCACCTTAAGCTTTCCTTCTGGTTCCAAATTTAATAAAGAAAGAAATGCGTTTTCTGTCAAAAGGCAATCAGTTTAAAGCAGCTGTTAATTGATATTTAATTTATATCTTATTATGACGAGGTCTACTATGTTAATTCGTATAGCATTTCTTTAGTCAACGCCAGATATTACATCGTTAGTTCGGTTTGATATGAAACAAAAACATCCACACGGGATTTGGATGTATCAACAAGTGCTTAATTTTTTAGCCGGCCTTCTTAAAGTGTACGTCAAACAGCTGATGGCCTGGTTGAGTTACATGACGTGTTACACAACAATGGCCGTTAGCCTGAGTTCTGCTGAATCAGGCCTTCTGTTGTCCCGAGTTCTAATGACGGTCACTATTTATGAAGAAGTACAATAACGAATGTTCGCGAAGGGTTTCCAATGCGTACAATCATATGAGGCAGATTTAGATGTGTAGTCTAGATCATGAATGGGATCATAGCATTAGGAATAGGCTTTTTTCCCCATAATTTAGTTTATTTATCTACAGTGGAGGAGGTGATGGGAGAGGCGGGGAAGGAGACAGAGTGCAGAACGTATTACAATTTTAATTTTATTGCCACCACCACCTTCATCATCATCATCATCATCATCATCATCATCATCATCATCATCATCATTGCGGTAATTGTAGCAGTCATTGTCGCCGGAACATCATCTGTCTAGAATGATATATTATAAAGTAAAATAAGGCGAGTTAACCGTGTTGGGTTAAAAACAAACATATTCACTATTATATAATGCTTCCTCCCACTCTAAACTCTTCTCTCTATATTTACTTTTCTCCCTCCTCCCACCCGCTGCAGTGAGCATTGAGAACTTTCAAATCACACCAGCACCATCAACAGTACGACTTTACTGTGATGTGATTGGATAAACCCTCGAAGGCCGACAGGGCGACACCATGTCGTGATACAAAAATCAATCCATCACCCACTTCATTAAATCCACAGTCGTAGCACTCAATGTATTTCAGGTTTTATGATCGATGGCGGTATAAGCATGATATAAATAATTAATAATGAATGAATTACCTTAAGGCTGTAATCAAACTATGTAGTGTCCACGCATGGCGAGATTGAATGGGACAACAGACTCATACATTCAGATTTTTAGAATAAAATCTTTCTTAATTATTGTAAATGTTATGAGGGTTGATGATGATGATGACGATGCTGATGATGATGATGATGATGGCGCAAAAAAAATTTGTAAAATATATTAAAGGGTTTAAGTAAATAAAAAACGAACGAAAGTTCAAGTATAACAATTCTTCAGCAAACAAATAATAAGTACAACTAGAGATACACTCGCGTTTTGAAGTACAGTGCATTTGAATATTGGTTTTTAAGGATTTTACAACGCTTACTTCACGTGTATGTTGCCTATTCTGTGGGCGATTGATGAGGAAAACAATTAAGTCTAAAATATCTACCATTTCAACTGTCATTTCTTTTTAGAAATCTCATATTTCAAGTTGCTTTTAGTATTGATTCATTTATTTATTTATTGCGACAATCAATCGAGCTTAAGTTATAGTTAAGTTGTTTATACAGCTGGTTACTGCATATAGACAAACAAACAAACACACACACACACATAATAGATGACCCCCCCCCCAAAGATGAGCTTTCAATTTTTCTTCAAAATTGGTGTGCCCTCTTGTGTGTCATGGGTCTGATCCTTACCTCATGAGTGCAATCAATACATGCGATACGAATGGATAATGATCAACAGTCAGACAGGCTGACTGACTGATAGGCAGTTGTCAAAATACCGACGTAAAGGCTGAATTCAGCTCAAACTGTTTTTCGTTCAAAGTGTTGAATAAGTTGTTATTTCATAATAACTTCTCTATCAAGGACAGACTCAACATAACATTTAATTATAATATATTATTGATAGTTTACAATCTACATAAGTAATTTATGTTGTAAACTCTATATTATTATGAAATTATAAGATTGAGCTTTAATTTGCACAAGACACTCGACTGACATCGTAAGTTCAGTTCGTCCTTGTAAGCTCCGATCTCTAATTCAGTAATAAAGGCATTATTTGATATGTAACCTGGATTAAATAAAAACTACACGATAGGTAATTCCATTAAGATCGACATGTACAATAGAGCATTTAAATCTAAGTACAAGACGTAGTGAAAGAGAATATCATTGAAAGTAAATATAAGAAGCAGAAAAACACATTTCAAAGCAGATTATAACAGAATATTGGACAACGGCCAATTTTGCAGAATGAAGACTACCATGTATCTCATTCTCAACTTTTCCAACAAAGAAAGATTGCCCCCACAGGGCGGTTCATAACATAAGAAGTAACAAAAAACAAAGTGTGTCCCTTGTGTCATAAAAAATGCATTTGTATTTGAAGTCTCACAGTATAGATTTGAAACGTTCAATCCAAACAATAATGCTAATGCTAGCCGCAGGAGTGACTCTGCCTGAACCCCCCTTGATGAATATCATTGGCTGACACTTGAGAAAAGGATTACAAAAGTCTTGACTATAATCCCCTTTTCTACCTTTCGGAAATATTGAAATGTATTCAAAATCTTCCATATTTCGTTCGACCAGCGATTCTGCAAAACCAAGGATTCTCTTGAGTACGCTGGAATGAGACCCAATTCTTACTTAGGGCCGTCTACTTGGATCGTCATATTATAAAGAATTCGTAAACTGGTTTACGTCGATTTCATGCACAAACTTAACAGTTATCTTCTTCTTCATCATCATCATCATCATCATCATCACCATCAATATCCTCCATACCTATCCTAAGTGAATTGGGCGGATAAATTAACAACCTACATACATCTTGTCATGTTCATAGCACCTAATTATAGCATGATAGTCAATAACACCACGCGCCCCCCCCCCCCCCCCCCCATTCATCGTTATGACCAAATAAATCTTAATTGATGAACACAAATCAGAGAAACGAAAGAACATTGAAATAGGATAACAACCCATAAATCTAATAATATTGTGTAATAGTGATACATCGATCGTAGCGATGTTTTATCTAAATAGTTGAAAATTGTATTGAAATAAAAATACATGAAAAGGCAGAGGGAGAGAGAATGAACGTGTGTGTGTGTATGTAAGAGAGAGAGAGAGAGAGAGAGAGAGAGAGAGAGAGAGAGAGAGAGAGAGAGAGAGAGAGAGAGAGACTAAACAGATTATGACCCAGAGATTTAAACTAAGAGCCCCTCTGGCACCAAGGCACGCGTCATGCCACGAGAAAATCTAGAGGTCAGGCTGCAACCGGTCAAAACATTTGCTTTAAAAATAAAAAGAAAGAAAAAAAAAAAAAAAGCAAAAGAGGATTATTAACGGTAGCAGGAGGTCGTGGTTGGCTGGGTTGATAATCATTACTCTTATGTATGTATATCTATCCACGACTATACCTTCAACTTTGGTTGACGGGTCATCGTCGGGACACTTGCAGTCTGTCAATAACGTTCTGTAAGGTATCTTAAAATCTGAACCTTTTTATTTTTGACCCACTCCATGGCCCAGTGACCCAAGTAAGAACCTCAGTGCAAATATCCTACTGAAGTGGCTCTCACAATGTATTGAGTACTGTGTCTGTATCATTTTCAAGAGGGATCCAATGTTACGGATATCTTACTTTATCTTTAGTTGTTGAGTTTGTGATTAAAGGTAACCAACAATTGATAAGCCAAACAAAAAACAAAAAAAACAAAAACAAAACAAAACAAAAAAACACCAGTAAGGTCAACTCGCGAAGAACTGTCAAACTGGCAGCTCGACGTGTATTTTCAAATAACTCAAATAGTTAAGTATTACTTCATATAATAATAATAATAATAATAATAATAATAATAATAATAATAATAATAATAATAATAATAATAATAATAATAATAATAATAATAATAATAATAATAATAATAATAATAGGTACAATATAGTTATGAAGATGACGTTTGGGAGATAAAAGTGAAAGCCTGAATGTCAGTTGTGTCATTTGAGGCTGGACAAGAGTGGTCTTCATTTGTGTTCAATTTCAAAGAAATTGTTGTTTGAGAAGATCTACAACACAACTGAACATGATATCAACAAGCTCTAGGCTCCATCAAGATTGGAGAAAGATAATATTCTCAAGTGACACTGGCAAGCGATTTTATGGCGTTTGTGAATCGACCTAGCAAAAGAGGTCATGGCTGGAAATGAAGTGAAACTAAATCCAGATATTATATGTATGGAGCAGCAATAAGAGCTGACCAAGTGAGCGATGTATAATGACCATGATTAACATTGGAAGAGGAGGGTTGGTCGACCAAAGCAAACATGATGACGAAGCATTGAGACTGAGTTGAAGGTAGCCGGACAAACCCGGGCCCAGAAAAGGGGCCTCCAAAATCCGAGTCAGATTGAAGAGTGTTGTTGCGGCCCCTTTTGTTCCACAAGTAATCAAGAGGCTTAAGTCAAGTAGGTATAGCCTATCATTCTTTAATTAATTAGACTACATATCGATTTGCTAAAAATATCGTAACACGACAATCAACAAGATATCTAAATTAAACTGAATAAATAAAGGCTTGCTATCATTGAGCAATCTCAATCACGGTTCTTGTGTAAATAAAAACGATATTAATTCTCATTTAATTTCATCTAATAAAATACAATTTGGACAACTTTTATCCCCCCAACTTTATACACCATAATATACACTGCCTCTCGGGCTCTCAGGTGTGAAATAACGAGGTCAAACAAACGATTAAATTTGTTTATGTTACGGTTGGGTGGGGTAGAAGAGAAGACACAAGGAGAAATTAAAGTCCTATGAATGAATACCATGTTATACCTCTAATCCAATGAATTGCTTTCACTTAACATGAGGTGGAGTAAGGCTCTCGGGGGTTAGCATATCTGTGATGTATTGTCTTAGATTGTGATAAATTCATTCCTACGCAAAGATAGCAGTGACAGCGGTCGCCTCCGGGGTAGCGTGGCTCAGCGGTACGGTCTTTGCTTCGTACCCAAAAGGTAACGAGTTCGATCACCCGCCGCTGCGTTGTGTGGCCTTGAGCAAGTCACCTAGCCCAAGCTCACTTTGCGGCGCTGCACTGCGGCTGACGCCTGGGTTATTCCAGTCTTCCTTTGAATAGACCCTAAAGACAAATTTCCCCTTGGGGATGAATAAAGGGAATTTTATTTTATATCTATTTTATCATCATCCATCGTGGCTTGCACTCATGAGCACGTTGTCGGTCAGCTGTTGTCTCCACGAACCGCGATCCTCTGCGGTGCGCATGAAATCTGTATTGCTTTTTAAATCACTTTTGGCCATTCTTGGGTTATTTTTCCGGTACAGCCGACATAAAATTAGGTGGATAAGTCTATAAAGGAATTAATACTTTGAAAATTCATTTGAATGGTAATGTTCTACATCCATCTACAATAAAAATACAGGTAATATGGTTGCAAAGCTTGGGTGATGAATGCAGAACTAGAAAGGCGAATCAATGTTATCGAGAACAAGGGTTACCGGAAAATTCTACGTCATATCTGGAACTTCTGGAGCATGGAACTAACAACGATATTCTTGAAGATGTGCGAAAGTTGGCGGGAAGACAGGAACCACTGATTGCAATTGTTAAAAGACGGAAACCTGGTCAGATATGACAGCTTGTGCAAAACAGTTATGCAAGGCACGATGAAAGGTCAACAGAGAAGAGGAAGACAAAAGAAAATGTGGATAACATCAAGGAATAGACAGGATTGACCGTGTATGA
>NC_088369.1:32590699-32605699 GCF_034508935.2 Berghia stephanieae | reverse complement strand
TGGCAGTTAATAGGTGGGCTAGCCAACAATGTTGTTTATCTTCCAAATACCAAATAACATAATCCCCGGACGTAGAGGAACCCTTTATCACAATGATAACAACGACATAGCCCAAATAACTTTTGTTTACCTGGAGTTCAAGACTAGCCAAGAAAGAGATGACCTTTGCGGTCATTATAAATACAAGTATGCTGATGGATAACTGCTGGCGGAAAGGTACCATAGACACCTTTACACCGGGAAATTTCTATACAGTCCGCATCTTTATTTATTTTTTTAATAATAATTTTCAATTAGCGGGGAAAGAATTTAACAACTAAAGAGAATGATAAGAAGCTCTGAGGATATATATATATATATATATATATATATATATATATATATATATATATATATATATATATATATATATATGTGTGTGTGTGTGTGTGTGTGTGTATAGCTATAATTATTTTCTTTTAATCACTGCAATCTTTCTTTTCCTTCTCAATCACCATTCCTTCTGACCCCCTCCCCTGTCTTGTTACAAATTAATATCTTGTAGCACGTGGGGTACAATAGAATGAAGCTCCAAATCTCATCATTTTTACAAGAAACAATCTATCACTTCTGTATAGAATGAAGAGTGGTGTTGAAAATCTAGTTATGGGCTTCATGTGGGTAAATGAAAACACGTGGATATCCTAATAAAATATTTCAACTATCGTACAAAGTTATGTTCCTAGATAATAGGTGCTACAGATTCAACATTGTCCGCGGTCAAACTCCTGCTTCATTGTTTTAACAAGGTGATTAACGTGAAGACCAACACAGAGTGACAGCAATGACGTCAACCTAGTCCGTTGTAGATAATGTAAGTATGTATATCACAGAAGTCTACCTAACACTATAGTAACAGTAGAGCTCTATGATGTCACGCATTCAAATGAACTCAGTAACGCACGAAGCGTTCATTTGCGTAAAACGAAGCTAAATTATTTGAATTATGTACGGACAACCACTTCACTTCTCCCCCACAATCTTCCCTCCTTCCATGTTTGTGTTGCACTTTAGGAATAGGAATTAAATGAATACGGTAAAAATTGATGAAATTGGACTAAGAACATTCATAGAATATGCCCATCGCATTGTTAGCAGGAACTGATGCATCATGAACATCGCTAAACAGTTTGGAATTATTAGTTTTTCAAATGAAGAAGAGAACAAGAAATTATGGTCTTTTTCTACTAAACACACCAGAGCAAGTCCTAAACACAGAATAGAATGTTCATATCAATAGATACCTAGGTCACAAGGCAGGAGAACGCGACAAATAATGTTCACCAAATGATAGTCGTAATACTAAAGTTGAAAGACTTTTAAACATGCAAAGTATCAAATAAACTAATTCAAAGCATTTATAATTCACTAACAGGAAGTGAACAGAGAAGATGGTGGAGAGAGAGAGAGAGAGAGAGAGAGAGAGAGAGAGAGAGAGGGAGAGAGAGAGAGGGAGAGAGAGAGAGGGAGAGAGAGAGAGGGAGAGAGAGAGGGGGGGGGGGTGGAAGAGCAGTGGTCAAATTATATCCTGATTATATATGATTATACATATTATCATATGAATCCCATGCACCCCCCCCCCCCCCAACACCCACCCTTCCCCCTCTAATTGGCATTTTGTCAAGCCGAACAAGGCAGAGCAAAATTTGTCAGACTTGTATGGCTTTGTTTATATTCAGTTGTTTTTTTTTTTTTTGTTGTTTTTTTTTTTTTACATTACACTTAATTTATTCCTTTCTGGAAAATCGTATTAAATTAAACTTAATTAATCAAGGCTTTAAATCCTTCTTTTCCTTTAGCGGCCACTTTCGAATGACATCTCAACGACCAATAGGTCAATAAGTAGTATAGATATGTCTTACTTCCTGCCATAGAGGTTTTCACATTTCGTCCTTGGAGATTATAAAATCAACCTTCAGCGTATGATTCCCTCCGACATACTACTAGATAGAAGTGATGGGTCACATATAATTGGCATTCTAACACGCCCCGATGTGGCGAGCGTTGGTGCAATGACCCGTGTTTAAGGATGAAATGACAACCATAGAGCATGAGATGGCCCCTGATTAGTGGTCTGAAGACAAGTAAAACAAGAAATAAGAACTTGGGAGTGATAGTGACAGGCACTTGTCGGAAAATGGGAAATGCATATGTGCAAGTCAGGTGTGAATAGCTCAGATGCTATGGACAGATAACATCGGTTTAAAAAGTCGTTTTGCCACAGCTATACAAACTACATTTCCATGAATATAGATCGGGGAGCCAAAAGACATTTGCAGACGGTATTGAAATTGCATTGTAACAACAACTAAAAAGAGAAAGAAAGAAAGAAAAGAAATAAAAATAAAGAAAAGAAGGACAGGGGAGAGGGGAGAAAGAAGTAATAAATAAGATGCTCCATTCCCCCCCCCCCCCCCCCCCCCCCCCCCCCCCCCCCCCCCCAAAAAAAAGAAGGAAAAACAAGAAAAAAATATAGTAAATCAATGTTTACCTCTGCTTTCTCTGGAGCCAATACAAGAAGAGCAGCCGTGAGGGCCCCAGCCGAGGCACCGCCAAATTTCTTTATCTTTTCCAAGAAACTAGGGCCCCTTTGCGTCAAAGAAGACACGACACCCAAGTGGTACATCCCAAGAAAACCACAACCACAGAACGAAAGATGGAGAGGCCCCTTCATATCCGTGGGCCTATATTCAAAATCCTCTGCGTCGTTGATGACTAGTTTGTCAACTTCAGAAACGTATTTACCGAAACTGTCAATCCTGGGGTCCAAATCCACCGGCTTCAGAGTAGCTCTTTGTATCTTTCTGGTAGAGCAATCGGTGCTAGATTCTTCGGTATTTTGACCCTGCGAGTCTTCCTCGGCTCCTTGGTACTCTGTTCTACTGGGTCTACTCTTACTCCGGCTGTGAGACTGCCTTGATTTGGCTCGCTCACTTGTGGTACCGGAACTTGAGACAGCCCGGTGATGATCCCTATGTCTTTCCCTGTTATTGAAAGTAGAACTGTGATTAGATCTGGATCGACCCTGATTGTTACTGGTATACAAACGACCGTTTGAATCTCGCAATGATGTTTTGGAGTCAAAAATGGGATTATTAGTATTGTCAAGATCTTCAGGGTCAGAACCCTTATTAAAAGCGTCTTCTGATTTATCTCTGATAACTAGATGATTGATTGGTGATTTGTAACGTTGTTCAGAACGTGATCTATAAGTCTTGTCGTTAGATTGATGATCAGAACTTCTTTGATACGAAGTATGATGACGACGACTTACATAATGATGGCGGCGGTGATTTTCTGCTTCAAATTCTTCTTCACTGTCGTCGTCCGGAGTAAAATCAAATTGGAATGCAGGAGCAGATTTCGGTGATAATGGGAAGTCTGCCAACTCTGTGGATTTGTAAGGGTCAGTGAGTCTAAAGGGGGACCTTACCGGGGCTGATTTTGGAGTGGGTGGAAAGTCTGTATCAGGACTGAAACGAGAAGAGATTAATTCATGGTTTTGGCTGTGACCATTAGTTTGAGCTGGGGTTATGGAGAGGGGTCGCGCTGTGGACAGTCTTTTTGAAGTTTGAGATAAAGTAGGATTTGTTTCTTTATTTGATACACTCAGAAACTGATCGTCTAAATCTCTTCTACATCTTTCCCGTGAACTGGGGCGAGAAGTATGATGCCGCGACTGTGATCTTTGGTGCCTACGATTGTTTCTGTTTCTTTGTGACCACGGAAAGACATAGGATAAGGCACATGCTTTTGGCTGTTTGGGAGATTCGGGAGAGGAAGAGTACCTGCGTCGGCGCTGATGTGGTCTTCTACCACTGTCACTGTTGTAGGTGGTGACACCTGTGGTAGTAGTAGGAGTTGGAGGGTTTCCGTTACAGTCCGGTCTTGAAGAGGAATGAGCAGAATGATCACGTCTCATCCGCCTTTCTCTTTGACAATAGTAACCGTTGGAATCACTCTCTTCGCCATGGTGTCTATCAACACACAATGCTGATTCACTATGAGCTTTTTTGACTTTGGGAAAATCTAAAACATATTCCCGACTGTGATGACGATGATGCCTGGTGTTGCCACTGCTGCTACCTGCGTGTTTACTTCCACTACTTTCGTGTTTCCTGTACCTTGACCTAGGGCAGTCACTATTTGCCACGTGATCGTTTCTTTGGTGGTGATGGTGTTGGCGGCGATGGCGGTGAGTGCTGCTACTTTCGTCAATGTGATTGTTATTTTGAAAGTCTGACGGTGTCCTATGAGTGTTAGAATTGGAATTGAAAGACTGTTGATAAGTAGAATTGCACGCTGGAGATGAAATGGCGTTGGAAATTGGGCGATGGTGATGGGGTTGACTAATTTGTTGACGGCGATGACGACGGTGGTTGTTCTGAAAGTCTCTTGGGTTCTGATGCCTTATATCATCTGTAGAGGGGGAGGGGATAGCTTTGGTTGAAGCAGTTCTTAAGAAGGATTGCTGTGATACAGTTCTACATATGGGATCCTCACTGACTGTAGTAGTCAAGCCTACTAAGTTTGAAAAGCCTATGTCTGGAGATTTGTGTGGACTGTTTCTAGGGACAGTGCTGTAGCCTCTGTCTTGGTCTATATAGGATAACGATGTGGGTCGTCGGGGTCCACTAGTAGTTGTGGTGACCTGGTTGTCATTAGTGAAAGTTGTCACCGACACAACCCGTTCCAATGTCATCGTGCCTGTGTCCAAAATAGTGATAAGTGGAACGGATGTGGCCGGACAATGAAAGTCCGGAGGAAGGGATCTGAAAGAAAAGAAACAAATACAAGCTGTAAATTGTAAACTATGAGATAATCATATAAATAGAGGGAGGGGGGATCAGTAACAAGCACACAGCCGTGTAATGTGCGCAAAATAAATAAAAATGAAAATATCACCAAGCCTCCGTGTATCATCTTAGAATCTCTGTCAAAAATTAAGTACACTGTACTATTAAATCCAACCAATTAGTTATCCTTTAATCATAATTACAGAGTATGTTATTAACAATGGCAAGGCTCTATCTTAGCCTGGTTCAGAGAAAGGCGGATGTCTTTGGTTTATATTTGTTTATATAATATTATACAGGGTATTACGCCGTTTGCTACACTTTTAGAACATTTTAGTAAATACGATGATGACAATAGGGTTTTTTTTTTCTGGAGTTCAACCTAGCAAGCACAATTTAAAAAATAATACAAGGGGGACAAGTTCAAAAGTGATGAGAATTATATCAAACAATAGATCCTTGTGAAGCGTCTGAGACTATCCTAAACTCTCACATTGATACCCCCATATGAATTTTGCTAAAAGTATAAGAAACTTTATATCAAAGAATCTAACAATGAAAGTGGATGCAGGAAAGAGTTTATTTGCAAAGCAAAAACATCATCTCTAACAAAAAATAAAAATACCCGGCAGGGCCAGGGTGAAACCAAATGGGTCTCATTCCAGCACATAGACACAAAGCCGCGTGGAAAGAACAAATGATGTCTGAGGAAGGACGGCAATGTTCCATTGCTTTGGTGAGATGCAAAAGTTATATACACTACACAGTAGCTTTTAAAAAAATTAAACCCGAAACTTCTCTTAGATATTTACGAAGGAAAGGTACGAGAAGGAGAAATGAGAGAAAAAAAGGAGAAGAAGAAGGGATAAGGAGGAAGAGCAATATCGACGTCTTAGCAATAAAGACGTTAGTAACAAAATTAAAAGACATAAATTAGAATAACGGAGAACACAGTTGCTGGTGCTAAAGCAGCAGTGTTAATTCCACACATTCCGAGTAGGTGTTTCCTTCTGCCCAAGTCCACAACACACTATGTTGAATAGGACCTGTGATAATAATAATAGTGACACATGATCAATACCTATTACACTGAGGTCTGTGTCAGTGGGCGGGTGACAAAATACATTCAAAATCTAGGTGTATCAATGCCCGACACAGATCACATATATTAATGTGAACAATGGCTCCGAGTATTACGGTAAGAGAGAAAAAGAATGTTAAATGTTGAATTTCCTGTGGCTACTATTGTACTAAACTGGGCAGCAAAGAAGTTAGGATTTAATCGGATAAACAGCAAGACAGTGTACTGGAAGAAACATGAAAAGATGGCAGAGGAAAAACTTACGCGCTATCATCCGATATAGTCTTTGATATCAGATTTATCATTTTCAATAATATGTGTCTTTCTTCTTTTATTTTCCGCACAAAAAGCCAAAATTGTCAATCAATCATAAAACCGATGCCAATATTATGTAGGCAAAGACAAAGTCATACTAACTCCTTAGTTAAACACATTAGAAAACTTGGGAACTAATCCTAACCATAACAAAATCCATTGAAATCATTTTGCTTTCAGTCCTGAGTAATACCACGCAATACAATGCCACAGGCTTTCATACACATACTATATCCTAGATATAACCATACGCTCCCTTCTCCCATTTAAAGATAGGTGACAATTTGAATTGTACCATGGTAAGGCTTTTTCAGTAACCAATCGGTCTCTACACAAACGTCACTACAGTCAATCCTACGAATCATAATATTCGAAAGTATAAGAAATGTCTAAATAAATCAAAGCAGTGTTCCTTTATCGGCTGTCCTCTAGTAAGCAATAAGATAAGACAAATTAAATTAGTAATAATAATATTATTTTTAGAGTATACTAATCCAAATATAGCGGCAAACTAGATAAAACAATAGATAACCGAAATATAATGTATATTAGGGTCTATTATAATACAAATTAAAGATGTCAACCAGAAAATAACCTCAAGGCAAGAAATAATTTCTAGGTAAGGTAGAATAGAATTCGTGTTATATTTCGAGGTCACAAAGAATGTTAACAACATTCACTATCTCAGACTTCATGCAGCTACGTATCGTTCTACACTACAAGCAGACAGACTATTTGTATGCAATAATATCGACACTTTCGCTAATAGTCAAAACCAGTATCAAATATATATATTCATATCTATAACATAAATAAATATAAATCAACACATTAGACACTCACAAACATATTTTAGACACACGACATTGTTAAAATATTTACTTGGATAGGACTGAACAAGAATTAACTCAAAGTAAAACATCAAAGGATGACAAAGTGAGAGAAAAAAAAAACCCAATAAACAAGGCCTAAAATTGAACATAAGATTGAGAGAGAAAACTGATGCGATTTGGAAATATCAAGAAGACGAATGAAGAAACCAGCGGGAATTTAATCCATCAATAAAATAGTAAATACACGACCCAAAGAAACATACTCACGAATTAACTATAAACAGGTCAATAATAAGTTATATAGATAAATAAATATAAATCATTTTATGAGAAACTCGTTAAAAATATTTAAAACTAGCAGCATTGTTAAAATATTTACTTGAATGGGACTGAACAATAATTAACCCAAAGTAAAACACGCAGGGATAGATAGGTTTAAAAAATTCATAACCAAATAAACAAAGCCTGAAATAGTACAAAATATTGACAACGGAATCAGAAAACTGATGCGATTGGAAATAACAGGAAAACGAATGAGGAAACCAGCGGGAATTCCATCCATCAATTATTGATCACAATGTCACCCAATAGTTTGTTTCATAGAGCGGAAATATTATACGAAAAGAAATATGACAGAAGTTCGACAATCAACCAAGAAGAGGGAACATTCATAAACACACACACACACACACAAGAGAGAGAGAGAGCGAGAGATAGAGAGAGAGAGAGAGAGAGAGAGAGAGAGAGAAAGAGAGAGAGAGGGAGAAGAAAGGGATGACAAAGAGGTGAACACATGTTTAAACTATTTCGTACAATATTATTTTAAAAAAACAAATGTTTGAAAAAAGCAAACAAACCTAGACTGCGGTTTGAGTGTATTAACATACATAAACCAGTAATGACCAATTAGTGAATGAACCAACCACTAGAACACTAGTCACACAATCAATAATACGCAACATGACATCTCAGCGTTCACATCGCATACTGTGTCGCATTACGTGTATATTCGGGAAATCATACTTCAATCAAATAAATAACAATCTACACCCTCCTTAAATCATGATCAGTCAAAACATTTGCCAGTGCATATAATAATATGCCGTGATAAGAATATAGAAATGACAATGTACGACAACTTGGGAAATGTCCAAAGACCGAGCTGTAATGTTTAAAAATATTGGCTTTATCTTGCGTCATCAAAATTTTTTGGGGCGTTTGTTGACACGGCCTGTGTTTATTTTCACAATAGACAACGCATTCGTGTCATGTCGTGTACAATATCCTCTTATGTAGGACTGTTCTTAAAGAAGAAAAAATATACGAATACATATGCACATCAATACAGCGCAGTTATAGGTCAAACACGATAATACTAGTAACTCATTTAGTAATAAAAGATGTGATAATGATAATAACAATAATAATAATTACTAGTACTACTACTACTACTAATAATAATAATAATGATAATTACAATAATAATAATTACTACTACTACTACTACTACTACTACTACTACTACTAATAATAATAATAATAATAATAATAATAATACACACAAAAGCAATGCCCTTGAAAAAAAAAACGGGTTGCTTCGACCCTGTCTGAAACGGTCACATTGAAAGTGTGGATGTTTACAAAAGCAGAAAATTAAAATTATAACGTTTCCGTGAAATGTTACTGCGTTTAAATGTACACAAATACACGCACATAAAATATTCTAATACATTCTAATACAAGCCCTAGATAAAAAAATATATTTGTTGCCTGTAAATTTCAGATGAAACAACTCGGAAATTCACGAGGTGTGAGAAATTAATTGTCTTGTAAGTTTTAAGAAGAGAGAATGCGTTTGTGTGTGTGTGTGTGTGAGAGAGAGAGAGAGAGAGAGAGAGAGAGAGAGAGAGAGAGAGAAAGAGAGAGAGAGAGAGAGAGAGAGAGAGAGAGAGAGAGAGAGAGAGAGAGAGAGAGAGACGAAAGGAAAACAGCATAAGATAAAATCAAAGAAATGCTCTTGCTCTCTCACATGACATCTACACTGCTCCGCGAAAAGACTAATTTAAAATCAAACATCAAACGTTACCCCCACTATCACTTTGAACATGGCAGCAGCGGCCTCTTATGGTTCAAACCATACTCCAGCCATTCTGACATGTTTGTAACAATGAAAGCAATGGACGCGTCGACCTTTAGATGGATAACACATGGGAAAGTAATACATATCTGAGACACCACGCAACCCCTCGATTTTTCAAACATCCTCGAAGCGTAACAACAAGCATTGAAATCGAAAATCTATTCGCCATTGTCCCAAATGGCTGTAGGGCACACCATAATTTAGGGCCATTCATCAGTGGCGTCTCACATCAGGTTCGAAAACGTTCTGGACCACTGAACTTCACAATCATGGGTAACACAAAAGCGTATAGTGCCTCCAGCTCTAAAAACATGCATTTTTACATTGGTGTAATCCAATGGTCAAAAATAGAAGGGACAGAGCGACCTAGTCAGCGTAAAAATGGGTATAATGGACGCTGAAAATTGGCATTACAGTCCAAAATATGAGCCTTGAGGTAACTTTATTATAATATGATTTAGTTGAGGGAAATGAGTTATAACAATTTCAATAACACAGCTACGCTCACATCGATGTTAAAACAAGCCCATAATTGCGTCCGGTTATCAGACCTGCAAATATGTGCACGAAGGAAAATCATCGTGAGCCACATAATCTGTTGGGAATGGATGCTACGAAAGAATCGATAATATGCCTGCCCTCTGCCAGGCATGGTGCCTGAGATAACAACGATTAAAATAATGGATGAGCTATGACAACAACGAATGGTGGTAAGATTAATTATAATGAAGATAAATTATTTGGTATTATTATTATTATTATCATTATCATTATTGTTGTTATTAAAATTGTTCAAACTGAGAACAGATGTAGATTCTACGAGCTTGTTATCAATTCACCTAAAAAGTATTATCAGGACATAAGCACAGGACCCCGCTAAGGGGAACACACTCAAATGATTCCAAATAATTATATATTCCGAACAAATAAAGAAATATATAAATCCCAAGCAATGTCATTACAAGACAAAGATAGAGCGATCGTTGGAAAACATAAGGACAAGAGGCCTCACGGTTTAAAAAAAAGTTTTGCGCGGGGGGGGGGGGGGGGGGGGGGGGGTAATTTTGAAAGAACAGGTTTTCGGGATCAAAGATAAAACAAACCACAACAAAATTAATATAAGACATAGGACCACGGTACTAATTGATAAAACAAGAGGAAGTGAGGAAACCTTTCCCAGCCCTTTCAACCAACATAACTTCGTCACTCTTTTAATGGCAAAATGAGTCATCAATCTAAACAAAAGATCGTTACTAAGGTCTAGCGCAGACACTGGCGACCTTTAGCCCTAGATAAGGCAGGGAAGGATCATATCGACAAGTTTCACTGAATAGACTAGTATAGTATCCTAAAGATCTAGGCCAGGCGGTTTATTCAAAAACGAAGACTATGTTTGCTTGACACCTCTTCACACAGTCAACTCAAATGAGTGGGAGGAAATCCATCGAACACACCTGTAGTGAGATTTGAAAAAAAAAAAAAGTCAAAACACGGTGATCCATACCAGATCAGTAATCTAGGACTGAAAAAAGCTTTGAGTATGAGCTGTTCATACGGAAATACTGGAAGTCCCCCCCCCCCCCCCCCCCCCCCCCCCCCCCCCCCAAAAAAAAAAAGAAAGAAAAATTAAGCATTTATCAAGAAGAATATCAACTAAACGTGCTCAAAGCGATTTATAAGGGGTCAATCGCCAACAGCAACACTTAACATGCAGGAAGAAACATAATGCCTGTTAGGCGATGTTACACTTTCGATTCAGACCGAGACAACGATGTTGGCCCGGTTCTATTTTTACATCCGAGTACGGTGACAAAATGTGAGAAAAGAGCCTTTTCCAAGAACGAAACAATGCGCTCAAAATCAAACCCTGGACCTTCCAGTCCGAAGGCGAGTGTCATCCGACATAGCCGCACTACTAGTATTAGTGAAAGTTGTAAAAATGAATTTGAAATTATAGATTGCCAATAGCCAGCTAAAGAGAAAACTATTTCACAAACGAAAGCACCAGATAACCCCTTAGGAATGTAACACGACATACTTCTGCTCCAGATAATACGTGAAATACAAAATCAGTTGTAATTTTATTTCAGTTACATTACCCATCCCATCAACATTGGGGTTTTGTTTTTTTTTAAATAAACGTTCGGGATCTAATCTCATTGATAAAAACCAGTGAATAATGATTAACAATGTACATTAGTACACAAACACACACACACACACACAGAGAGAGAGAGAGAGAGAGAGAGAGAGAGAGAGAGAGAGAGAGAGAGAGGGGGGGGGGCAGAGAATGCAAGGCCTTAGAGGTAAATACAATACATAATATTAAGACGAAGTCAGGGATAAAAACTTATGTATGGTAATATGGAAAACCTAGGTTGATGGTTCACTTGAATTGCATCTTTTCAAAGCATAATATACTGCCAACCTTTGAAAGAGAGTCTGGCAATTAACCTGAAATGAAATAGCTAAGGAAGACGCGACCAAGAAGTCATCGATTGAATTCAAATCCCCTGACTCACCCCTCGAACATGACTGCAACTCGACCAAGCCCGTCCTCTCTCTCCAATCTCCAGTGACTGTGTCTAGTGTCTTGTTAGGTATTATAGCGCATGGAAATTACGCTAAAATTTCCACATCACACATACTAAACACATAGGAGCAAAAACGACACACACACACACACACACACACACACACACACACGGTCATTGTGTTGTGCTATCTCTTATCACGGCGATGTGTGGGCGGGAATTCCCCCTGTTGATTCGTCACGTTTGACTTGATCGCAAAGAGACATAATACTAATTTTACTTTAAAGTTAAAGGCTAATATCTAAAATATGAATGAGAGTACCGTACATTTTGGTTCTCATTATAATATTTCTCTTTCACCTTGTACCTATCGGCACCATTTTAAACCAGAATATATTTTTCATCAGAGCGCTCTCAAAAGAGAGAAGAAAAAAAGAGGCAAGTGTCATAGTCGCTCATAAGAGGCATTAGAGCAAACAATTTTTTTTTTTAAAGGAGAAAGATGATAGATTCAGTGGAGAGAGAGAGAGAGAGAGAGAGAGAGAGAGAGAGAGAGAGAGAGAGAGGAGGAGGACGAAGAAGAAGAAGAAGAAGAAGAAGAAGAAGAAGAAGAAGAAGAAGAAGAAGAAGAAGAAGAAGAAGAAGAAGAAGAAATAAAGGAGAGAGCTGCAAAGAGAATTGAGAAATAATGCATAGCATTCAGTACGCGTTATTCAATATAAAAAATAAAGCAGGTGTTTTGCCATAACAGATCGATGGGACGTCCCCGATTTATTGAGAAATACCCATTTCGACATAGTACAGCAGTACGAACTAATCAATAGAAACAAAATCCCTATCTATATATAGGTTGTCTTCGTCCTCTCGTGATCAATGCATGTGTTGTTTGATGCAAGCGAGGGTTCACGGCGTAAAACATGTACCCTTGTCATTGTCCTAACTATCGGGAGCCTCTGTGGTGTAATGATAGCACGTTTGAACGATAATCAGAAGGTCTGATGTTCGCTCCCTGGTCGAGGTATGATTTTTTGGGATGTGGTTTTTTTTTTTTTTTTTTTTTTTTGTACTTTTAATTTTCTTTCTTGTTTTGTCTGGAATACAAGCAGCAACTACTGGATAGATGGTCAACAATCAGTGACATATATATGAAATCCTAGTCAACAATACAAGACAATAATAAACCACCACTATGTGGTGCCGACAATAATTCATATTTAAAATCCTTGATTCCACCATAAACATTATTATTTAAAAGATACATTGCGGTACTGTTTAGTAATATAGGGAAAGGGGGTAGAAAGGCCGAATCACTAGATTGTGACAATAAAACTGAGTCAAGGTCTTAACAAGCGGGACGTCCAATTAGAATTGTTGGTAAACCCGCGTGCAATCTGGTATGGTATTTATCTTTTTAATCTTAGAAGCCTACAATGTTCTGATTGTATGATAAATGAAAAAATGGGTACGGGGTGGGGTTGGGGCACTCTAATAATCTGATTGCAAACATTCATGTTTAGCATCGGGTAAGGGGTTGTTTTTTTTTTTTTTTTTTTTTTTGTTGCTTTAGGTCTCTTCCAACACAATTGAGGTTATATGAGAGACCGCTGAAACAAAAAAAAAACAAGCAATCTAACAAAAATAGTACAAATGTAAATCAAAATCATAACCTAAAGATATCATAAGCTAAATTATAAATAACCAAGAACAAACAGGCAGAAGATTTACAGAAAAAAAATATCCCCTGTCAAAAATACAATCACAAACCAAAGAAGCAGGATAGGCTAGTAAAGAGAAGAAGAAACGACATCACTATCGGATCGTACACCTATGCGAACATCATAGGTATATGATTCAAGGGTGATGCTCCCATCCAATCACCCGCATGGGTAAGGGGTTGGAAATTTACTGGGACTTGACATTATAATAATCAGTCCAAGCACCAGCTCCGCCTATCTTTTAGAGCCCTTTGATGTCTGTTATGAGCACGCAATATTATGTATGCCTCAGCCTTGGCGAAGGTAAATGTCATCAATGTTATCGGACTAGTCTCTAGGCCTTGTAATGTCGTTGCGGCCTTAAAAGAAAGAGACTATAAAAACGGCCTGTCTCAAGGCCATTACTATAATACGGGAACCCAGGGGGTGAGTTAGTAGTGTGTCTCGTCTAGTACAAATTCGAGCAATAAAAGGCGTTGTTAGTACACGTATGGAAACAATCGCACACTCCCCACCCCAACGATGTGTCCTTGGCTCAGATCTAACAGGAGCGGACGGGCGCCTTACCGACCACTTGTACTGGAGTGGATGATCATGATGACGATGAAGAAGAAAGTAACAGAAAATAGAAGGTATAGGATATAATAATAATAATAATAATAATAATAATAATAATAATAATAATAATAATAATAATAACAATAATAATAATAATAATAATAATATTTACTTACTTATCGAGCTTTTATCTAGCGCAATATCCACTAAACTTGCTCAAAGTCAAAGCACTTTACAAGGGGCCAACAGCAACATTTAATATTTAGGACGGGACATGACGCCTGTTAAGCGATGTTACATTTTATTTTCGGACAGAGACACCGCTGTTAACGGCCAGGTAATCATTTTACACCTGAGTAAGGTGAGAGAATATGAGTACTCAACAAGGCGCCGAGCGAGGCTCGAAGCCAGGACCTTCCGATCCGAAAGCCAAAGCGAATGTTATACCACTAGACCCTAGGACTTCATAATAATATAGATGTCGCTGATGACTAGACCACGTTCACGTCACCGTACATAATAATAATAATAATAATAATAATAATAATAATAATAATAATATTAATAATAATAATAATAATAATAATAATAATAATAATAATAATAACGACAACAGCATCAGCAACTAAGCATGAATCAAATTAAATAATTAGAGTGTGAATAAACTGAAGGTCACTATCGTAATCAATAGGACCGAACTACACCCAGCTCTCCATATCAATATCTCTACATGGCTAATAAAATGGACTACGCTCAACTTGAAAATACATACAACGCTTTCATTTGATCATATCCTTACCAATCAGTAGATATAATAATCCAATGTTCCATTATTAACTGATGAGTTAAAATCCTCTTAGTAATCCAAAGCGTTCGATATAATATACATATATTAGTGTACCTTGTCAATGAAATCGGAACACTGGTATAATAAAAAACACGACAAAATCGAACAACTTCAACGATCGCTTTTCAATCCTCCGAAAGAA
>NC_088369.1:32575699-32588199 GCF_034508935.2 Berghia stephanieae | reverse complement strand
GGCTCGATTTTCCATTTGCCTATTGTTCAAATTCTCCAGTTTTTCTCCAGCAACAACAATTTGAGCTTTTGGACTTGATCTTCATAGCATTTATGAGCAGATCTTTGCTCTCACTTTGCTGTTTTAAGGATTGCACTAGCCTGTCTAACCCAGACAGGAGTGCAGTGTCGTCAGCATATCTCAAATCTAAGATTGGCTTGTCATTTAATTTTGGTGCAGTGCAGTTTAGTTCAGATTGACTCCTCCCATGATAGGTACAGTATAAAGGCTGAAAAAAGAAGAGACAGGATGCAGCCTTGCCTCATTTCCTCTTTGACTAGAAACCATGTGGATAGTCCATGTTCGAGACGAACAGACAGACTGATTGAGCTATAAATTATTCGAGATCAGGTTTACAATAATTGTGGAATGGCAGTTTATGTCTTTTACAGTTCAATCACTTTTGAGTGGTTCACATAATCGAAGGCTTCAATGAAGCACGTGTGTAGACTTGTGTTTGCTTCTCTACATATTCCTATCAGAGCACGAATGTTGAAAATCTGATCTCGTGTGCCTCTATTTGGTGGGTCGAAAGCCCGCCTGAGATTGACCTATTTCTTTATCAATCTTAATTTCGAGTCGTTTCATGATTATTTTGAGTAAAATCTTACTCGCACGGCTGCTGAGTGCAATTATTCGATAATTTGTACGTTCTTGTAGGTCTCTTTTTTTTCGGTATTGGGGCAAAGACTGCCTTTGTCCATATTGGAGGCCACCTTTCTTTTTGCCTTATCTCATTGCGAAGTGTGCGATATATTTCAATACATTCCTTTTCTCTTTCTTTAATCATCTTCCCGCATATTTCAATTTTAACATTTCCCACCGTTTTTCCTGTTTAGATCTGATTTATTGTCCATTCTATTTCAATTTTTAGTGGTGGGAGTTCCTCATCATTTGTAATAATTTGTGTCATAGTGCTGTCCTTGCTATTGTACATTTCACTACAATACTCTGCTCATCTCGCAGCAATTTGTTCAGTTTCATTTAGAGTTTCAGCATTTTTACCTTTCATTGTTTATAGGCGTGGAAAGAACATTATTGTCATCCTACTGATGTCCCGATACATTGTTCTTATGTGGTTGATGAAAAGTTGTTCCTCTGGAGAAGAAAGGCTCCAAAAACAAAAAAAAGAAAACTCAGAAACTGGAGTCGTTGGTAAACATGGCCTAGGAGAACGCAACGAATGTGGTGAATAATTTGTAGACTTTTCCATGGAAAGTGAGCTGACAATAACAAACACAATGTTCCAAAACAATAAAAGACGCCTCTACACATCGACATCTACAGATGGAAAGACAAAAAAAAATCAGATAGACTGCATTCTGATTAATAAGAAATGGAAAACATCGGTCAGGGTGTGTACGCACATTACCAGGGGCAGACTGCGGTAATGATCATGAACTCATCATGGTCGACATCAAACTACGACTAAAACGGATTAAAACCACCGCGTCAAATAAGATATGCCTTATCCCTCATGGATTTCAACATCAACTACAAATTAGAAATCAAAAACCATTTCAGCATCCTGCAAAGCCTGTGTGAGGAAACGGAACCAGTAGAACTGTCAGAGAGTACTGAAAAGTATTTCACGAAGCAGCCATACGTCACCTCCCCCCCCCCCCCCCCCCCCCCCCCCCCCCCCCCCCCCCCCCCCCCCCCCCCCCCCACAAATGGGTGCGATAAAAAAAAAAGCGGAAAAAAAAACAAAGCAAAAATTTTGTCTTATTTCAAAAGAGTAACAAAATTGCCAAAACTCATGTTAAAACGTGACCTTACCGTCAGAAAATAAGCTGATTTTTTTCAAAATGAGGAACAGAGCTTGCACCGATGTTTAGATCTATTGCTATTTCTTTTCTAATCTGAAAAAAAGATAACTTGGTATATCTAGATGTTAAGAATGATAAACAGAAAATCTTATTCCGTTTTAAAAAAAGGGAATGCTAATGTTCATTGTAAAAGAATCTTATCCTAGGAATCTAGGTCACGAGTTTTATTCCAAATGAAAACAGTGACATTTTTTATAGGAAAAAAAAGAAACAAAAAAAATGAAACAGGCAAACAAATAAACATAACAAAGAAATCAAAACCAATAATTTTTTAAAAAGTCGTCTTTCCCTTTGAGTGATAGGCATCGGCATTCCTACAATTGTGAGCCCAACAGGGAGGACAATGTTCGATGTTAACCCTGCGAATTTTCCACGTCCTCTCTTGGAAATTGGTATGCACGATATACTAATGCTATATATATGTTGACCTTTGTGAACCCATCTTTCCCCCATATCCAATGTTGCAAGCAAGGCAAAATATTGGAAACATCAGGACAAGAAATACGAGTAAATAAATAAAATTAATTTAAAACGACTAAGCTGACAGAACTTTTTAAAGAAAGGTTTGATGTTTACAGCTTTCACTTTAACCATGATAATATGTGAGCATATTAAATTGTTCGCATTCGGCTTATAGGAATCTTATTTATCTTATAAACGCTGGATAAATATAAATCAAATCAAATGCACTCAAATGTTTACAAAGATAATATGTTTAAAATGTAAAAAACAACAGTACATATCAGAGAGATGATTTACAATGGAAAAAAAATATCATCTCCCAAAACTATAACTATAGCCTACATTCAGTTTACCGCCCAGCCAAGTTCTCAGCCAGGCTCAGGACAAAACTAAGTAATCTCATTCCAAGACAAAGACAGAAAACAATAATTGGAAAACATATAGAGGATAGAGAGGTATAGAAGACACAGCAAGTACCTCCCTGCCCACTATGGGAGGTTGGGAAACGCACCCAGGACAAAGGGTATCAATATGCAATATTAAATATACTGGGATAATCATCATGTGCTACCCGATTGCTATTTTCATGATTCAGGCTTTTACTAAATTGTATGTAAAAACAAATGCAGTACGTGCATTGCCCCCCCCCCCCCTCTCTCTCTCTCTCTCTCTCTCTCTCTCTCTCTCTCTCTCCCTCTCTCTCTCTCTCTCTCTCTCTCTCTCTCTCTCTCTCTCGCCCTTGTAAAGATACAGAATTAAGAGAACCCTACGAGTACGAGATCAAAGCCCAACTACAGTGTCGACCATAAATTCAGAATCAGAAGTACAAGTCTCATATGTAATTTTAAAATGTACAAATGTCAAAAGGGCAGGTCATTCTGGGGTCATAGTCTATCCATTTCGTAGATAGAATAACAATTATTGTAATGATAGTGGCATGCCGCCTGTATTTAGGATAGCCTTGGATTTTGGATTACCTAGAGTATGTCTTGGTCAGCTGATTTTTTACACAATGATACCGCTGATCCGTGACGACTGACTGAAGTAATGAAGGAATTAAGTGTCATGTGTACTCCAGTCTTGAGTGCAGTCGAGGTCTCTACTGATCTCTCTCAACTAAAAATGATTTGATGGTTAAAGCCTGTAGAGATGGGGGGAAAATTCTGCGATAAGGTACCAATTGGGGATGAACACCGGCTTCACTGCGGTTATGGCCCTCTGAAGGACAAAATAAAATGTAGCGTTGGTTGGCCACAATAATAATAATAATAATAATAATAATAATAATAATAATAATAATAATAATAATAATAATAATAATAATAATAATAATAATAATAATAATAATAATAACAACAACAACAACACAATGCTCATTTCACATGAACAGCAAAATGCATTATTAATCCCCTCAGCAGTTTGCTTTAAATGTCCTTTAAGACATGGAACTTCTGGCCTACCTCATACAATTCGATTCGCAACAGACGCCATTTACTACCTCTCATGCCCCGTTTCTGTCTTTCACTGAGGTCAAAATTATTTGTAAACCCACCGCTTCTTGATTCTTAATGAGCTCAATGTCGCTTGGTTCTCTTACTAAAAAGAAACATGAAACCGGACAGGCCGTAGACACACCCAGAAGAACAATTTCATTCCCCTTATCTTTCTTATTGTTCAAAAATTGATTTTAAAAATATGAAGTATAGCATAAACCAGGTCCAGATAGAAACTGTCAGTCTTACGTATTCCCAAGGGGGAAACGGGTAAGAAGCTGACAACACAGACGGAAACATGTAGCATTTTACGTATTGGCAAGATGCATATTCTTTAACACCCGAATTCAGTGAGGAGGGGAGAACAATTTGTTTTGGATCTTTCATTGAACCACTTAAATGAATATCAGTGCATATCCTACCGTCAGACTCTCTACAACGGGATGGATCTAATCTAAAGACGACAAGGAATTGCGTTGTGACTCGCTTTCACTAATTTAGATAAAGCCATCTATGAAAAATTTGGATGAACTTGTGAAATGATAAAAACCCCTATTATTAGATTCCAGTGGTTTTAGGGGGGAAAATAACAATTTTACTAAAGGGAGGCGTCACTATGTATCTTTTGTAAAAATAAAAATGTAGCAGTTCAATACATTTTTTTAACCTCATGTATCAGGTTTTCCTTTTTTTAAAAATAGATGTTGGCGCGTAATGATATTCTGACCATAATAATAATTCTTAAAGTCAAATGTTAAATAGGGAACGAATCGGTGTAAAAAAAAAAAAAAAAAAAAATTTTGATATGAAATATTATGGGTGAGGTAATTCGAGGGGTATAATAAAAGTATTCTTGAACCCATGCGCAGTAGCAATGGGAACTTGTTTTAATTTATTAACGCAGGAGTTAAGACTCTTATATTTCATTGCCTTAAAAACAGAAATAAAAATAAAAAAAAAGTTATTACAAACCTTGTCAACTCAAGACCGATTTGGGGATAAGGACTGGATGTGTTTAAAAAGCGAATAGAGCATTACAATATTGAGAGATATGGCCCAAAACACGAAGAGAATTGACACTATAGTAAGGAGAAAAAACAGGGCCACGAAATCGGATGTGTACGTCAACTTGACCAGCACTTTGCCGACGAAATAGACAGCACTTTGTGTACACCAAAATATTGCATAAGACATACGGAGAATGAAAAGTGCACACCACGGTCTGCTGATTCCGCTTGAGTTTGACCTAGTGGTCAAAGTGGTGTCTATGTGGTTTTATTGGAGGGAAGACGTAATGATTCACTATTTCTGGGTCAATCTATTACAGAATACATAGCTTGAAAAGCTGAAGATTAAAACCTTCCTCTTACATCTACCATGACGCACACTGAAGATACTCTGCTGACGTATATTATTCTATAATATTACAAACTCTCTCTATCTCTTCCTTCTGCCTCCTTCCCGGTCTCTCTATCTTTCACCCCTAAACTTTACTCAAAGATTTATAATACATTCTTTGCTTTACTTTATTGCCTCTTTCCACGACACTGATAACTGACCAAAATCAAATTTCATCTGACTTTCTGTATCTCAATCTACGCCAGTATTTTGTATTTTTTTTTTTTTTCATTCAAGAACAAGGACATACAAATTACATATACTGTTACGAAAATCTTCTTAGCGCCATCTATGACTTAACTTGATAAAAAAAATCAGTTTCCCACAACTTTCAATGGTTTTTCAAAACCTCGCTAAGTTCGACTACATATCTACCTAATTATCTACAATCCATGTCTCAATAATCAATTGTCCCCATTAGATTTATATGACTGTCCAATAGGTTACAGGTTACCGCACCAATCTAATGCGTATCATGTACATTGTGCCTATTGTTGACCATTACAAATTACAACGCAGAGAAATAAAACGGAGTTGATGATTGGGGGTTAGAATATCATATCCCCTGATAAGACACGGCGGACAGTTTTGAAGGTTTCATGCTCTTGCCAATCTTTCGTTACGCCAATTTGACTTGGACAAGAGATTGTACGCATTTGACTCACTCAGCTTCGAATGTATTATTATTTCGGCAACGAAGCAAAGATTTACAATTATAAATAATAATAATAAAAAAACAGTAACATTTTTCACATTGGATATATCCACGATCTCAATAATATAATGGCCCACACTGTCGAATGCAAATCCACTATACGACACAATACCAGATTCTCGTCAGGACAATATAAGACAATTTAAACATTTTTTCTCCAGTTCTAAGTTTTGTTTTTGATAAAAATGTCTTCTTTCAAAATATATCATATCTAAAGCAGATGTGAGCAGAGGAGTTGATTGACAAGAGAGAAACCGACTGTTTGAAAATTCTTCAATTTCAATTAACAAAAGTTACAAATGGATTTGTTTGAGAAGAGAAAAAAAAAATGGAAAAGAAAATCACAGTGAAAATAATCCTATGTAGACATGGGCTGAGAAAATCATTTTTTTTGACATTTATGAGAGAAATTTGTTTTGAGACAAAACATCTTTTGGTGTTACCAAATTGAGATTCAAGTAAAGTGGGTCCAAACAACAAGGTTGAGGATTGCCGAAAGTCATTAGAGTGACCAGTCTCTTGCCTGATCTCGTTTTTCAAACATTTATTAACGAGATTAGGCGACTCATACACGGATTGTTAAAATAATATTAATAAGTAGCAGAGTTATAGTAAATCCTGTACTGTATCACTACAAGATTTAAATATAACGAGTTAATTTTAAAAAACATGATGAAAGACGCGAATTTGTGGGGTGGGGGATGTTGAGCTGCTACGTTTTTTTTTTTTTTGTTGTTGTTGTTTTTTTAAATTTTTTTTGTTGGCTCGAATGGAAGAGGACCGACGTCACTTATTTGCAGGTCTGATACCCAATTCCTTATGGGATCATTGTTGTAATGGGAATCCCAAAGATTGACGCAAAATATTGTCCATTACAATTTTAAACTAGGCCCATACGTGGGTTCGGGTGTCAGACCTGCATATATGTATACGTCGAAGAGGACCAACTAAAAATCAGTTCATTGAGCAATTGATGTGTTAACAAGACGTCATTTTGCCAACATTAAGAGATTAAAACATGTTGAACGAAACCAGTGACCCCACATTATTCTCTTCTTGAAATTTGAGGGTTGGGTGGATTAAGATTGTGTTGGGGGAAGTTTCCCACTTTCACTTTGATATCTCTCAAATAGCATACTTTCACTTCACTGTGATCAAACAGGATGAGAATTATTGTTCCAGATAAAACCGCTACAGAAACAGCCCGTAAACGTACATTGTACTTACTTGTAACCCACTTAGGATTGACCGACAGAATGTGAATTATAACAGCTCAATGATAATCGATGAAGTTATCTTACCTTATGTTTACAGACATTACCAATCTCCCGCGATGGACAGCGTGTTTAAAAAGATCATTTTTATATATGAAATAGACATACATGCCCCATGAATCATTGATTCTTCCTTGGGTAAGCAAATTGTTCATCTTTTCTAAAAATTCCCAGTTTCTCTTGAAATTTATCAAAATTCCAGTAGAGGGACGTCGCGTCTAAAGTTGTTTTATCTACTTTTTTTTATTAGTTAATTTTTGTTTACGACAAATGTTATTCTTCCATGATCACAAACACTTAGACTCTATTTAAACACTTGAACTAACTTACACTCGTTTGTGGTTTGGTTTATGTGCGTGTTTGTGCCAGAGCGACAGTTTGAATGTGTTCAAAGGGAGATATACGTGTTTTTGAGTTTGTTTGGGATCAAAAAAGGCTTGTTTGCAGAAATACAAGACAGTTGATAATGTCAATGTAAATCATATATTGATGTGACTTTCATACACGGAGTGGATTATAAACTGACTGCTACCTGTAAACAAATCCATATCGAATATTCTAACACGTGAAATTGGAAAATTGGAAAATACATTTCTCACCAAGAGAAAGAGAAAAATTGTGTTGATTTTTCCGTGTATTTATAATATGTTCAATGTACCATTAATACAAAAAGATAGAATGTTTCCGACATGTATTACTGTATATTGAGTTATCGGTCAAATTAAACAACAACAACAACAACATAATCGGATTTATAAACCTTAACCTCTGAACGACGATTTTAGAAATCAATTACAATTTGAAATCCAACAAAGGCTCGGATAAAGGAGTGGAGCAGGCACTTATGTTGATAATGACAAGAAGTGTAGCGGGTAAAAAAATGCCAGGAGACAACAGAGAATAAATATTTAACTGTGATGGGGTTTTGAACCCAGGACCAGACCGTCGCCGCAAAAAAAATATTCTCTATTGTCTTCTGGTAAATTTCTACATTTCTTGCTTGTCAAAACTCTCTTTCTCTCTCTCTCTCTCTCTCTCTCTCTCTCTCTCTCTCTCTCTCTCTCCTTCTCTCTCTCTCGCGCTCTCTCTCTCTCTCTCTCACACACACACACACACACACACACACACACACACACATCAAGATTTTCTTTTCGACTTCGAAATAGTAAAGATAAAAAGGAAAGAAAATAGACAAGTTAAACTCAAAAGACAGCATAAATGAAGGGCGGGTTGTCGAGAGGAATAAAAGAGCTATCGTCATCATCATCAACAACAACAATATCATCAGTAGCATCATCACCACCACCACACCACCATCATCATCATCATCTTCATCATCATCATCCATGGTAGTAATCATCATCATCACCACCGTCATCATCCTGCTGATTATTTGTTTTATTATTATCTATTCATGTTTGCTTCTCTGCTGTGAAGTAATATTCTTTGTCTCTACTTGATTGAGAACTTATATTCAAGTCAATTGTGCATGTGTGTGAGTGTGTGTGCATGTGTATGTAGCCTATGTTACAACATAAGTGCCTGCTCCACTCGCTTTTCTGAATTAAAAATTCACCCCATACACCGGAGCATACTCAATGTCTCAATCGTTTCTATGTTATATGTTTGTGTTGAGAATATTGGCTATTAAGCTTAACTGCTGGTCAAAATTATTCGCGATGGTGGTGTACGAACGAATCGGCGGTCTCAAGAAGTGGGTGAGAGAGGGATCTAGTAATGACTTTGAGTTTGAAACGAATATTTTTGTGTTCGTTGATAGCTCACACGGTAGAGCCACGCTCTCGCCTGCCAGGCGGAGTTGTCGTACCAATAAGGTCGCAGGTTCGAACCCCACCACCGCCGCGAAAAATTTTTATTCTCTATTGTCTTCTGGCACTTTTCTATTCACTTCATATCTTGTTGTTACCAACATAAGTGCCTGCTCCACTCGCTTTTCTGAATTAAAAATTCACCCCATACACCGGAGCATACTCAATGTCTCAATCGTTTCTATGTTATATGTTTGTGTTGAGAATATTGGCTATTAAGCTTAACTGCTGGTCAAAATTATTCGCGATGGTGGTGTACGAACGAATCGGCGGTCTCAAGAAGTGGGTGAGAGAGGGATCTAGTAATGACTTTGAGTTTGAAACGAATATTTTTGTGTTCGTTGATAGCTCACACGGTAGAGCCACGCTCTCACCTGCCAGGCGGAGTTGTCGTACCAATAAGGTCGCAGGTTCGAACCCCACCACCGCCGCGAAAAATTTTTATTCTCTATTGTCTTCTGGCACTTTTCTATTCACTTCATATCTTGTTGTAGCCTATGTGAGTGTGGGGTGTGTACGTGTATATGACCACTATGCTATAAATAATTGTATTTCAAATGGCACCAATGTGAACCAAAATGAATTTCCAACTCTTTTGGACAATAAAGTTCTATTATTATTATTATTATTATTATTATTATTATTATTATTATTATTATTATTATTATTATTATTATTATTATTATTGTTATTATTATATATTATTATTATTATTATTATTATTATTTATTATCATTATTATCATTATTATTATTATTATTATTATTATTATTATTATTATTATTATTATTATGATTATTATTATTATTATTATTATGATTATTATTAGGTTCAGCACACGTCAAATTTTGCAGCTATTTGTAATAGGATTCAATAGTCTAATTCTAAAGTCACGTCCGCCCAGTAAGTAACCAACAGCTTGGTTCTAAACAAAGAAAATTGGTCCTTTTTATTCTCCATGCTGCTAGAACTTTTTCACATGTCATGTGATCAGAATGTATAAAAGTCAAAACATGATCAGGTCTATGATGTTTTCCTCCTCTGGATACACTTTATTGCTCGTCGGAGAGAGATAATGGCGTCCGCCATTGTTCCGAAATTTGATTACCAGTTGCTATGCATCATTACGATGGAAGTGATGTCACGACTGTTGAACCCTATAGGATAGATTGGGACCCTCTACTCCCACCCACCCAATCCGCATATATTCTTGCCACACCTCGCTCCTTTAAGTCATATTAGTATTGTAACTAGACTGGTTAAGAAGTGTTAAGAACATAAAATATTTTTCACATTCAATAACAGATCGTGTGTCGATGGCCACAGTTGAACAGAAATTTTCACGTGCTGAATGAATTTAGAGTACATCCATGTTTCAAAAACTGAATTGTCCTAGGAACGGTTCTATCAAAGACAAAATATGGCATGAATAACAAAAGATAATAAAAAAAAAGAAAGAAAGAAAAGAAAAGAAATCCAATCCGAATAAACGACAGCAGCAAAAAGCAAAAGAAGGAAGAACATCCCAGCAACAAAATTCTAAAATAAAAACAAGGCCAACCTCTGACGTCATAAAAGACAAGAAAGTGGTCATAATATTTGTACTTTTACAAACAAACAAACAAAAATATAAAAAAATAGATCATGAAATGCACGAATCTAGACTAAAATAACATTTGGATTATTATTTCAAAACTATTCATAGAATTTCTTAATCGCTAAACTAATTTTAGAAATGAAAATAGCAAGAGCCAAATAAAACGGATATTATTATTAGATAAAATATAGATGTTGCATCATCTCATTCGCTTCTTCCACATAGACAACACGCTGTTGCATTAAATTTAATTAAACAGAAAGATTCGATTTTATAATTGAATCTCTCTGTTTTAAAGAAACATCAAGTTGTACTTGTACCATATTTCAATACCATGTTTACAGATAAGCGTGTTTAACTGTTTACTGATTTAATAACAATCTAATGTCAACTATCATTAATTATAAGCTCTGTACAAAGAATTAGACCTAGTACAAATTTCATCTGCAATCTTTAGTCCCGGCTTTTTACAATAATTGACGACAATAAACGCCTTGCTCGGTTATATTTGCTCTCTTTTATACATTAACATTATTTGATCAGGCTCCTCGGTTGTTTGATTTACTTTTTTTTTCTTCTTTTCTCCTTTAATTGGATGAAATCGGGTCAACTGATAAGTTTGATAGTTTCTTTTTGCTTTCTCTTTGTTCATGTTCGAATTGAAAATTTGGGCGGGCCAAAATAGTTACAATAAGTCAGTTAAATTTGGATGGACTGAAAAGTTGATTTCGACTTGCTTTGCGTATAAATCTCCCTCTCCTCCATTTTAAATGTTTTTATTTATTATTTTTTTAAATGGGCTTTTCTATAGGGCAATATCCACTGAACGTGCTCAAAACGCTTTACTAGGGGTCTCCTGGTCAACCGCAACATTTAACATTTAGGACGGGACATGACGCCTGTTAGGCGATGTTACAATTTTTTCGGACAGAGACAACGCGGTTGACGGTCAGGTACTCATTTTACACCTGAGGTCGGTGAAAGAAAGAGCCTTCTCCAAGGACTCAACTATGCGCCGAGCGAGGCTCAAACCCAGGACCTTCCGATCCGAAAGCGAGTGTCATACCACTAGACCACATTATATCCTCTTCCTCCTCCCTCCCCTCCTCCCACTTCTTCATTTTTTCCCATTTTCCCTTTCCTCCTTCCTCTTTTTTTCTTCCTCTCATTATATATATTGAGCCAAACTAATAATATAAATATATGTAAAACTGTTATTGCGCATTAATAATAATAATAATAATAATAATAATAATAATAATAATAATAATAATAATAATAATAATAATAATAATAATAATAATAATAATAATAATAATAATAATAATAATAATAATAGTCTTCTTCTCGTATGCCTTTATATTTGGAGTCCTGTTTCGAAGATGAAGGTACTCGTCTTTTTTAGTTCTGGCGGGCCGAAAAGATTGGATTTTTTTTTATGTAGAGAGGTTGCAGAGGGCCATATCTTTTATCTATGGATTGTGTATTTTCTGCATTGTTGTAGTATATGCTCGGCATCCTCCTCCTCCTCACCGCATGGCATCAGGCGTATTTATTGATGGAAATACTTTATTTCCTCGTGTAATGCGAGAAATATCGTATGATAAATTTGATTTCACCATCATTGCGACGAAGTATCAAGTATCCGATTCAAGACAAATTTTTCGCCTTTACTACGAAGACATACACATAGACAACTGGACGTATACAGAAAGAGTACCCCCCCTCCCCCCAAACCAACCCACAGGCAATGCACACACACACACACACACACACACACACACACACACACACACACAGACTCAAAATAGCTTAGACAACAGTGCCCCCCCCCCCCTCCGGCAATACACACACACACAGACTC
>NC_088369.1:32523199-32570699 GCF_034508935.2 Berghia stephanieae | reverse complement strand
TTATTATTATTACTATTATTATTATTATTATTATTATTATTATTATTATTATTACTAGGGTCTATCTATTATTATTATCTATTAGATATTATTATTATTAAAATTTATTATTGTTACAATTATTATTATCATTATTATTATAATTATTACTATTATTAATAGAATTATTATTATTATTATTATTATTATTATTAATAGAATTATTATTATTATTATTATTATTATTATTATTATTATTATTATCTATTATCATAATATTATTATACAACAGTGTCAATTCCAATAGTCAGTCTGAAGTGAGCTGAGATAATTGGTCGTCTTGGGCCAAACAAAGAGCAAAGAATCAGATTGGCTCATACGACCGTATTATACTGAACGAGTGAATTTCTTTTGGGCTAATGCAATGTTTCGATTAAGAGGGTGGAGGTCAGAGTCAGAGGAGATTGGTTGAAGTTGTTGAGTTTGAGTGGTTGAGTTCAAGTTCAACTCACCTCAAAAGTCATTTCGTTGTCTCTTACTCTTGCCGCATTCGATAAATCCAAAACTTGTCCTAGATTTACAACACTTATTCCATCTGAAGAAATTTAAAACTCCGGCTTTTACGTTGAATTTAGAATTTCGAACTCATGACCCTATTGGTTGATTGATTGTTGGCCACACATTATGAAGTCAGAAGTCGGTGTTGACAAAAATGTAACACAACAACGATGTTTGCCAAGTAATTTGTGGAGGCATAAACAAAAATCCTTTGACAATAATAATTTTTACCTGAACCAAACAAAATTTACTTTTGCCCAATAATTTATTAATATTTATATAAAATTCTTAATTTAATATAGAAAAATATGTTATAATATAATCTAACGGCAATTGGAAAAGCTTTCAAAATATTAAAATTTGTTATGTGCTTACGAGCTCAACTTGGACGCTTGTCTGGTAACTAGCCTTTATTTTTGAATGTCGTCTGCTGACTGCTGGGTTTGAAGTGGATGTGTCTCCATGGACATGAATAGTCTATACGCCATACCGCGATAATCAACCAAGTAGATAAATGATAAATCAGTAAGAAACCCTGTAATCCTCTAAAGTCTAAAGTCCGTTCATTAGATTCTATGCGTGAATTCTTTTTTTTTTCAATGTAGGCACACTACAAATGTATAAATAAAATAGCTGCTCAAACGAATAAAATGCTAAGCGTATGCCCAGTTTGGAAATATTACGAAAATAACGACGCAAAGGCGATCATCCTGTATTATATAATAGGTAATCTTAAATCATTTAGAAAGATTATGTATAGATGCTGTGCGCTTGGCTAAGAAACTCACAACATTGCCATCCGGAAATATAACGGACCAACACACAAATTATGCGGAACCTTAAACGCTTAGGGTTAATAAAGTTCAGTGAGGATTACTCATAAACATGGATTGCAAAAGAACAATAACAAAGACCCGAGTGACGTCAACTTCGTTCTATCTTTATTTTGACAGTGTTCTTTCTTCTCTGTTTACAGTGGATGCAAAGAGAAGCGAATCAGATTGAATGACGAAAAAGCGTGCATCCAGCAATCAGAAATACAATTCTTAGGACACATTATTAATGGAAACGGCGTTAGGTCAGATCCCCAAAAAGTAAAAGCAATTATAAAAGCAATTACTGATATGCCAGCTCCTAACGGTGTACAAGGCATTCGACGTTTTTGTGGACTTGTACAGTACCTTGCACGGTACATCCCTAACTTGTCTTCAAGTGGAGAACCACTTCGTCCACACACCCACAAAGACACCCCTCTCAACTGGTCCGATGCTTGTCAAAACGCTTACAACGAAATAAAAGACAAGATCGCAACTGCTACTTATGTCGCATATTTCGATCAAAAGGAACAACTCTACCTACAAGTCGAAAGTAGTGGAGACGGTTTAGGTGCTGCTTTCATTCAGCGCGGACAACCAATAGAATTTGCTTCACGTGCTCTCACTAATTCGCAAAAGCAATGGGCTCAAATCGAAAAGGATACACTCGCCGTAGTATTCGCCCTGGAACGTTTTCACCAATACACCTACGGCCGACCAATAATCATACAAAACTATCACAAAACTCTCGAAAATATCCTCTCAAAACCTCTGGGTGAAGCCCCATAACGATTACAAAACTTGATGATGAGAATAAACAAATACAACATCAAATTCGAATTTGTTCTGGATCACAGCTAAAATTGGCAGACCCTCTAAGTCGTGCATTCTTGAAGGACAGTGCAGAAATAGAAGAACACTATATTAATGCTATTGAAATCCGCGACGTAACTCTGGATAAAATAAGATCAGAAACTCAAAAAGGCGATTCTCTACAAACGTTGATGAAATATGTTCAAAGCGGGTGGCCAAAAATAAATGATTTACTTCCAGCCTAGAAATAGGAGAGCCATTTCTATGCTATTTCTAGGCTTCCAGAACTGAAACCCTATCATCAAATCAAAGATTTCATTGATATTTCTGATGGACTAATGATGAAATGAGAAAGAGTCACTGTTCCAAAATCTTTGCAATCAGTTATATTTCGCAGATAAGTTTGTTGTGAAAAGTGGTTCTGTTATTTTGCATCATTCTATGTCGGTTCTATAATAATAATAATAAATAATAATAATAATAATAATAATAATAATAATAATAATAATAATAATAATAATAATAATAATAATAATAATAATCAATAATAATAATAATAATAATGATGATGATGATGATGATAATAATAATAATAATAATAATAATAATAATAATAATAATAATAATAATAATAATAATAATAATTAATAATAATAATAATAAGAAGAAGAAGAAGAAGAAGAAGAAGAAGAAGAAGAAGAAGAAGAAGAAGAAGAAGAAGAAGAAGAAGAAGAAGAAGAAGAAGAAGAAGAAGAAGATGAAGAAGAAGAAGAAGAAGAAGAAGAAGAAGAAGAAGAAGAAGAAGAAGAAGAAGAAGAAGAAGAAGAAGAAGAAGAATCTATTTTATAACCCCCCCTCCCCCAAAAAAAAAAATTAAAAAAAATAAAAATAAAATAAAATATATTATATAGGGAATGGGATCCACATTGTTCTGAACAGTCAATGTACAATCCATATCGTCGAGCACAGAATTACTGATAAATCTATCAATTTTTAAAAATATATTTTATAGACTGATATACGAGTAACTTGCAAACCTTTTTATTTCAGAATAATTCTATGATCCGTTGACTAAAGCTAATACTTAAAAAATATCCTTCGTAACCCAAAGAATTTGCCTACATATCCTGTGACTAAAATAGTTATGCCACCTTATATTTCAATATTTAACCTATTCATAATTAGTACTCTAAAGAACTGGTTACATACACACATCCAATGATTTTGGAACTGGAAGAGTAGAAAGTGTGAAAGATTTCTCTGCCCTTTTGTAAATTGTATTTAATAGTTCAACCAATAGGATCATTTGTTTCATTGAGCAAAACTGATGACAACTCGCTAGACGGTGTGCACTAACCTAAAAATAGCATCACAATTCAAGCCCATTGCCACGATATACAACTGCCTTTAATTTATCAATAGAGCAGACAACCATCAACAAGAAGCCTAACTGGTGAGTTGGCAGCATTGGCAGTTCGTTATTTTAGATAAGAAACACAGCGGGCCAAGGACTGATCCACGTGGGACTCCTAGTGTCACATAATATTATTGTTTCTGAGCTTCAAGAATGACCTTTTGTAGAAACCTTTGAATACGTGGGACTCCTAGTGTCACATAATATTATTGTTTCTGAGCTTCAAGAATGACCTTTTGTAGAAACCTTTGAATCCATTAAAAAAGTTTGATATCCATCGCATTACAAGATTTTTTATATTTTTTTAAATATCCAATTGCGATTGCACTTAAGCTTAAACTATCACCATAGCGAGCGTTAGGTAATTCACTGGAGTCGCGATCGCGAAAGGCGAAAAGCGAAAATTATTCTTTTTTTTTTTTTTGGGGGGGGGGGGGGGGGGGGGGGATTAGGTCTAGGACTTCATAATAGATGTCACTGGATTAGGTTCAAGCATGGACGACTAGAGTACTATAGTTACGTCATGGGTTCAAGTCCCTGTTTACAAACGTCGATTACTCCCCTTCGAATTTCGCAAGTCGTGTGGAAAGCAACGTTCGGGCTAGGACGGGGGCGCCACTTTCTCATTCTTTCTTTTGACGCGACGCCATCTTAGTTACAGCAGTGAACGTTAACCGGCGAAAAAAAATTGGTATCTTTTAGCTTAGATAATTCTACTGTTATCTCAAAAGAATATTTTTAAAATGGCGCAATACATTCAAGTTGTCGAGGACGAAAATGACGAAACAATTGAGATTCCAAGTGAGTTGAACGGGACGTTGCTTTTGACGACACTTTCTGCACAGTTTCCTGGAGCATGTGGATTGAAATACCGCAACCCAGAGACGAGAGCCTTCAGAGGAATCCGTTTGGTAGATGGTGTTCTGCACCCAGAGAATGGTTCTTGGGGCAATCATTTGTATGTTGCAGTATTCCCTAAAGGTAAGAATTTTTGAAACTACGATATAATTTGAAGACATTTAAGGCTAAGGACAAGGAGGCTCTATATTGGCTCTATTTCTCCGAACGCTCAGGAAAATAAACTTGAATCTATTGAGTCTATTTCTCCGCCGATTGGATCGGTCGTCTAGCCTCCAGTCACTCCAGTAGCTAATGAAATTGGTTACGGTTATGTCTCGCAATTTACAGCTTATTTGTTGATTATTTGAGAACTTAAATTATAGAAAGTTTTCCCTGAATTTTAAAAGTTTTGTCCTCTGGGAAAATGAAATGTTTCTATTTGCTTTTCAGAAAATAAGAGGAAAGGAGAGGATGGCTTTGACAACCCAGCAGCAAAGACTAAGCGCTTGGATAGTCAGAAATGTTCTGATTTGATTGTTTTGGGTTTGCCATGGAAGAGCAATGAGGATGATCTCAAAAAGCATTTCAGTCAATTTGGTGATCTTGTTCTTGTTCAGGTAAGACGAGGGAATTTCTGCCATTACAATGTATTTCTTGAAACAGAAATTTTACTATCAAATTTGTATCTTTTCAATGATTGGTCTTTTACTTTGTCTTATTTTGTCTATACATACCCGTTTTTACCAACACCCTTTATTGTCTCAGCCAACCAAGTCAATCAACCAATATGTGTAATGAAATGTGATAAATGGAATCAATAATTTTGTGATCACAATGTTTGATTTCAAATTTATTTGGTAGATTAGGATTATCTGATTATCTCGCGTTTCCATTTTCTCTTTTATTCTTTTCCTTTCTTTTTTTTTATTTTGTCATCCCTTTTATTTTTTAAATATTTTTTTTTCAGGTGAAAAGGGACATGAAATCAGGTCAATCAAAGGGGTTTGGATTCATCCGATTTTCTAGCTATGATGCCCAAGTTAAATGCTGTGCCCAGAGACATAACATTGATGGGAGGTGGTGTGATGTTACCATTCCTAATTCTAAGGTAATTATCAATTGATATGATACCTTTCTTCAATTAACAATTCATTTTTTATTTTTATGTTAAAAGTTCTAAAAACAAATTGTGATCTTGTCTAACATTTATGTTTTAAATTGTGATAACTAAAAACAATCATGAAAAAAAAAGAATTCAGCAATGACCGCCTGAATTTCAAATTGTTGGCATGTTCCAAATTCCATTAGGAGGAGCCTTTTCACTTTTGATTGAACTCAACATTTTGTCAAGGTGTCATTGTGTAACTTTCCATAGTTGGCATTGTTTGAATCTAGTGTTTCTGCTATTTTAAGCACTTTTTACAGATTTAAATATTAGATACTGTTAATGTATGTCTGGGGATGAAAACCTCAAAACGGGGTGTGGTTATGAAGAAACTTCAATATAAGTATCCTTTAAGTAGGCGATTCCAGCATTTCTTGGTATTGATAAATTACTGGTAAAAAATGCACAAGATGGCTATTACCAGAACAAGAATGTCAACCAATTGGGAAACACTCCTGACAGTTCCCCCCTCCCCACACACACACACTACATTCCACACTGTCGACCTGTCTTAGGTGGCTAGTTTGCCAATTCTACCCTCTTTATTGGGGTTACCACAAGGTCATGGATTTGATCATTTTCATCCCACGTTGGGTTCATTGGCCTGGAAATGGTTGGGAATTTGTTCAGGTCTACATCTTCTAATCCATCATTAATGTTCTTGTTCATAACAGGTTGCTTGCATTATCCTTTTACTACTACACATATGCCCCTCAGTTTGTGAGCAAGGCATTATCTATGCACTACACAAATACCTGGCCCCAGGTATCAGAATGTACCCTCCCTCTCTCTCCTTGCGCTGAGTCATTGTTGTGAACAGGCTGGTGACTGACCATACAAGACTGAGAAATGTGAATTAAACATCCTACCACAACTACCACCCACTAGGGACTTAGATAAAATTTTCAAAATTGCAGGATCTTTTCAAAATCTATCTCATAAGATCAAGCTCAGCATGACAATTCCAATGGTACCAGTTTCATGAAAATCGGATAAATAGTTAAAAAGTTATGTAACAATAACTAGGTGAAAAATGCGCCTTATATTCCTTTGTAATTTATTCTTGAACTTTGTGACCAAGAAACGGTTGATTTCGCACTCAAATGTCAATAACTTTTATAAGGTTAAAGTTCACTCATTTATTTTTTCGCAGACAACTTCAGAAAAGTAGTGAGCTTAAAAACAATGGACATTAATTATTTTTGGACACCTCTTCGTAACAAAAAAAGCAGATTACATAACATTACATAACACACTCCAACGTCAAAGAAATTGGATTCACAATAACTTTGTCCCTATTTATGCTACACTGATAAAATTGGTATCAAATTAAATGTCTAAAAGAGAAGCATAATCTACCGAGGATAAATTTTAAGTTTCATTGAAAGAACAGAAGTTCAAATACTCAAAGTAGTAGAAAAAAATTGCTATATATAACGCAAAACAATGCCATTCAAAATACTTAAAATATCGTCATTTTGTAATCTTAAGCACACTACCCAAGCAGGTATAATATAAGAATATCAAGATAAATTCTATGTCTGCAAATAAAAGATAGTTTATAGGTTCTCCTTTCAGTTTCTGTGATATAGTGTATTATATTGGCTTTGATTGATCGTTAGACAATGTCTGGAGTTCGAATCCATCTGATAAACACCTTCACCCTGGCAACTAGCTTTTTACACAAATCTAAAGAATAATTCAGAAGCCCCCTTAGTGCCACATGTGGCTGTCTATGTCCAAATATATTGGTACTCTACAGCACCATTGATTAAGAAAGTCAAGCAATGGTGAGGGTGATCATAGACTAAATGGGTGACAACAATTACAAAACGTGCTCTGCGTGTCCTTGGATGAGGTCCATACACTTCTGTAAATAAGAGCCTGGCCATAGGCAGCATGCAATAGACTTTATAAAAGTGTTTGAGCAAAACGTATGCCTAACAGATGACGTATGCTGTATAAGATAAGAATAAGGGTTGATATAGCCTGTTGAGGGGAAAAAACGGAACGTATAGCACATCAAGTAAAGTGAATTCATGGAAATGTGCTATATAGTTGTGTAAAATACAAAAAATGTATTTCAATCTCCGTTTTTTTTAAAAATTTTTAATAGTATTTTTTTCATATTTATATATATTTTATGTGTATTGTATTATTCATCAGAAGACAAGGGCATTGTTAACTATGACAAATTAAATTGTGGGCCATCATTTGTACAAAGTTACATAGCATTATCAAAATCTTTATTATCATCATCATTATTTGTTAATTTATTATTATTATTAGTACTGTTATTATCATCATCACTTTGACAAATATTGCTTTTACTTTAATGTATAATCATGGAAATTAGTCCTCAATATTAAGGTCAAAGTTTTGTTCTGCTAAAAAAAGACATCAATTATGGATCCACTAAACAGTTTGTCAAACTCTTCCTCTGTGTGTGTGATAATTTTAAAGTTAAGCCAGGAGAGAGAGAGAGAGAGAGAGAGAGAGAGAGAGAGAGAGAGAGAGAGAGAGAGAGAGAGAGAGAGAGAGAGAGAGAGAGAGAGAGAGAGAGAGAGAGAGAAGAGAAGAGAGAGAGAGAGAGAAGGAATGAGGGAGGAAGGAGGTGGAGTTGGAGGGAGAACAAGAGAAAAAGACTGACTGAAGGAGGAAGAACAGTGGAGAAAGACGGAGGTGGTGAATTAGATTGGGGGGGGGGGGGGGGGGGGGGGGGGAGAGAGGGGAATAGAGACGACGAAGAAAAGAGGAGATGAGTGTGAAGGGAGGGGAAAGAGGAATGGAGAAGAGAAAATAAAAGTGAAAGGGAAATGAGATAGCCAGAAGGAAGGAAAGGAGGAGGACTGGAAGAGAGAGAGCAGAAGGAAGGAAAAGAGGAGGACTGGAAGAGAGAGAGCAGAAGGAAGGAAAAGAGGAGGACTGGAAGAGAGAGAGCAGAAGGAAGGAAAAGAGAGAGAGGAAATGGATGAGAGAGAGAGGACTGGGGGCTATTTATAGAAATAAATTACAAAGAGAAAGAGAGATTTTATCCATTTCCGGTAATGGATCTACTTTCGATTTCGGGTAAAAGCTCCCGTAAATTCAAAATGGCTGCTGCTGAAATAAGGGTACCCGCTTTAACGCATCTCAAAAGCAACTTTACGCATCGAGTTAAGACCTGAATTGGGTCTTATTTAAAGATTAAGATGCAAACCTAGTTGTACTAATAAAAATCTCATATGTACTCGTTTTTAGCTCTTAGTAAATGGCCGCTACTTTTTACCTATTTTTTACATAACAAAAAGAGAGAGAAAACTTGTTTGGAATTCAACGAAAATGATACCACTCAATAAATAAATTCATCCTGCACAAAATGAGACCTAAAATATCAAAATTGATGCACAAATGAAAGAGCAATCTAATTTTTACTGGAGGTCACAAAAAAGCAGCCTCAAAATCTGGTTGCAAGATTGACGCGATAACTGAGGCTATCGGGTAAGCGCTGAATCGGGAGATATCGAAGTGCCTACACCCACATCACCATCTTTACCACAAATACTGCAGCCACCACCACATCACATCATCACTCAATACTGTAACTACCACCACCATATCATACTTGACCATCGTGTAATTTACGTAGTGATTTGCCAAATGGCTACATACACAGAGAATTTGTGTGTTTCCGTGAATGATTGAATGATTATGGACAACATTAAAAAAAAAAAAAATGATGTATGTTTCATTGTCATCGTTTTCAGGAAGGAAACAACCCTATGATGAGCAGAAAAGTTTTCATTGGTCGCGTCAGTGAGGATCTCACAGTTGACGACTTGCGTAACTACTTTTGTAAATATGGGGAGGTTGTTGATGTGTTCATTCCCAAACCTCACAGAGCCTTTGCCTTTGTCACCTTTGCTGATGCTGATAGTGCTCAGTCATTGTGTGGAGAAGATCACATTGTCAAGGGGACAAGTGTTCACGTCAGCAATGCTGCACCCAAGACCTCTTATGATAGGGTGAGTTCATTTATATGCAATGCAACGTAATAGTCTCTACGTTTTCAAATATATATTTTGGGGGGGGGGGGGGGGGGGGGATATTTAAAAACAAATTATTTTGGGCTCTCGTGGTTTGTATTTGTTTCAGGATGAAAGCAATGGGGGTACTTACTTGAGGTCCCATTAGTGTCAATGTCCTTGTGCTATCATGACTGCAATAGTTTTTCATATATTTTTACTTAAGCTGACCTGCCACTTACACAGATTTAATTAGTTAAAGGCAGGGGGGGGGGGGGTATGACCAAGTTTGTTTCTTTTGCCCCAGATTCAGACTTAGAGGTGTTATTTTACTCAGAAATGGATATGTGCTCAAATCGGAACAACATCACACCAGTTTTAACGCATTTTGAAGTCGCAATTCATATAATAAATGAGGGTGAACAGCGTGATTTTGGGTTATACTCTGATTCTCCACCGGAAGTACACTTTTATTGGTTGTCTAGGGCAGATCTGCTTTTAAGTTGTAAAACGTTGAAGAAATCGTTTTAGGTTTGTGGCTGTTTGGACTCTGGAAACGGAAACGATATATCTCAGAAAGAGACATACTAATTCCTTTCTTTCTCAAGAGCCAAGTTAGCCTACTATCCACCCTGAATGGTCTGTTAAAAAATTATACACATTAAGATTGCAACACTTTCCAATTCCTGCATTTTTCAGTCAACCATTTGCTGTGGTTTTCAGATCTAAAAACCAGGGCTCTCAATTTTACGTGGAATCAGTGGTTCACAGCTGATCTATGATCAGAGGAGAGCCAGTTTTTCAATTGGTTTCATGAAGAGCTCTTTTAAAAAAATTTTTATGATGATGATGATAATGGTAATGTTTTGGGGAAATTGAAGCACCACTTATATTACTAATATTATTTCAGTAGGTCATACATATCCTTCTGGTTTTCTTAATATGTTAGTTTAGTTATTTTACAATTTGCATAACATTTTGCATCTAACCATATTTTACACTCTGAATGTTATAATAATAATAATAATAATAATCTTTATTGTCCAAATTAAAGGCAATTCATGTGAGGTAAACAATGCTCAGTTTGGTTCATGGTATGAACATCAACACATTTACAAATACAGACACAGCCATACACGAACATACAGACTTGCACATTGTTTCTACACATGTATACAAAAGAAATGAGCGTACATACAAACACATATACATACATACATACATACATGCAGACATACAAACAAACCAGCATATCATCGTATATGCATGCCTACATTCATACATATATACATATCAGACCATACTTATGTTTTCACAGTATTGTATTGGTTAATATGTAGTTGATTGATTAAAGGTTTTAAAAAATGACATATTCAATCAATAAGTGAAATTGCAAAAATAATTTTTTAAAAGGGGGGGTATTTTGTAATTTAATAAACTTGCTATATGGCGAAAACGCCAAAGAAAAGTTTTTAAAAATCTAACTCGTGTGACAATAGGCTTGGCATCTCAGCATTAATCTTAGGTTAAGAAAATCACAACACAAAATGCGAGGGGCAGTGTGGCTCAGCAGAAGTCTTATGTTTCGTACCCAAAAGGTACAGAATTCGACTCCCTGTATCGATTTGTGGCCTTGAGCAAGTCACATCTCCTTAGCTCACTTTGCGGCGCTGCACTGCGGCTGATGCCTGGGTTATTACAGTCTTTACTTGGCATAGAACCAAAGACAATTTTCCCCTTGGGAAATAAAAGGAATTTTATTTGTTCATTTTTTAAATTTAAGTTTTGATGATATGAATGAGAAAGAAACCACTTGCTAGTTTGCGGAGGATGGTGGGGGGGGGGGGGGGACTAATGTAGACCTATAATTGGAATTGGTCAACAATCAATCCACCAACCCTCCTCTGTTCTTTTGAAAAAAAAAAAATATATATATATACTTAATGCTGTGCTTCAACGTTGCGATTTTTAGTTTCATGACCCGCTGTCCATTCTACAACTCTGCTAAGTATCGTTGATGTGCAAACTTGACACTTAGATTTCCCTCACACAAGTTGAGACAGCTGGTTGAAGGTCTGCTAATTTTAGACTTCTACAAAAGTTGTCTTGTCAATGGCATAGTTGATGTTGTTATGTTGCGATAAATGAAATTGCGTTATTATGGAGTCCAAGAAATGGCTTTTATGTACATTTTTACTTTCGAATTTTGATTGACAGTAATAACTATAGAAGCCTTGCAATTCTTTGTCCAACACAATGTGGTGTACAGTAGCAAAAGTATGTCTTTAGACTTTTAGAGCTGATGCTAATATTTATCCATTGGATGGGGGCTCCTGACCTCCTTATGGTGGGCGGACAGATTATTTTTGTTTTGTCTTCTATCCCCCTATATTTGTTTTTCTTTTCCATTGTTCGCTGTCTCTTTTCTGGATTGAGATTGCTCAGGTTTTTTCCTCGTCTTGGTGGGAATTTTTAGCTGAGAGGGAAGCAGTTGAATGTGTATATCTATTTTTTGGAGAGATTTTTCTTTCTCCTCTCTCTCTCTCTCTCTGTCATGTACTATCATAGTTTTTAAAATATAAACTGTACTCTGTAAGCATTTAAGTGTATCTTTCATAGCGGGATCCTTTGCTTGTGCCTGGATAGGTAAAGAGTCCGTGCCATGCCTAGGTTTATCATCATAGTTTTGCATTTCAAATCATGTCTGTCTTATAATTACTTTGAAAACCTAGACCCCATGACCAAATGTATTTTACCTTTGGGATATGACAATTTTTTTTGTCTAATCCAATCCAAAGTATTCAAAGATTGATAATTGTTTTGCTTGAAGTCTAAGATAAACCAATTGTGTTTATGATTATTACGCCATGTCAAACTAAAATGGAATTGTGAGCAGGTCAGAACGAGAGTATAAATGTTAATTTATCTAAATTCTATTTATGACATGGTCTTGACCATACTATCACAATAGATGAAGCATTGATAATAAAATGAATCAGATTTTAAGATAACAAATTTATTTCAGTTTTATGTCAAACTACCTACATGCTTTTTGGATCCAGCTCCCGGTACAGGCTGTAATATCAAAATGGGCAATGTTGATGGAATTCTCATAAAATCCTCTGTTTCTTATTGGAACTAGTCCCCTTTGTCCAACTTTTTATCTGGTGCTTCCTTTTTACTCAAAGTTTCGTTAGCGCAGTAAGACCCTTAATGACAACACAAACCTAACATTTATACATAAAATATCTCAAGTGTAATGTTTACACTACTTGATGTGATGTGACCTCTGTCACTTTCTCTCCTGCTTAGTCTATTATTATTTGAAAAGAATATTATTATTATTGTATTATTATTGTTATTATTATTATTGGTGTGATCTGTAGAGACGAATGGAAAGAATTCAGAGATTTCACCACAGATAAATGATAGAAGATGCTATGTCCGATGACCTTCAAGAAAAGGCATTAAGCCAGTAAGTCAGCTCAGTGTGTGTTGTTTCGATTGATAATCCATAGAGGAAGCTTATTATGATGTAGGTCAGATTATTTGTAGTGACGTAATATTGGATAAAATAAATGCAGAAGCAGATGCATCCTGTAATTGTGTGATCCAGAGAAAACTAGCAAGAGTGATAAAGATAAAAAAAAAAAATGCTGATAATATAAAATAATAAACTAGAATGTCAAAATATATACTAAATCATACGTGCCGAATTTTTCGTAATTTTACGAATTTTAGACAAATTTCATGACCAAATACGAAATTTTATGGAAAATTATGAATTTTTAATTCTTAGTAATACTTAAATGATAATAAAAATAATGATAAGAAGAAGAACAACTACTTAAAAAATAATGATAAGAAGAACTACTACTACTACTACCTACTACTACTACTACTACTACTATTAATTAGTCAAATTACTAAAAATTTAAATTAAAATTACTAAATTTGAAGTTTTCAATTTGGCAAGTCTGCTAAATCAACAGTAATTGAGAAGAAAATTTATGACACTGGGCAGTTTGGGTGGAACAGAGACAGAATATGAAACTGGATCATGAGTTAGTGGCGGACAATTGAGTACAATCTCCCCCTCTTTGTGTGTCTCTCTCTCTCTCTCTCTCTCTCTCTCTCTCTCTCTCTCTCTCTCTCTCTCTCTCTCTCTCTCTCTCTCTCTCTCTCTCTCTCTCTCTCTCTCTCTCTCTCTCTCTCTCTCTCATATGCTTGGTTCCCGACTTTGATTGTCTGATATATTTTGTGGTCTGGAGCAAGTCATCTCGCTTAGTTCATGTTGATTGTTGCACTGTGGCTGACATTTGAGCTGTCCCCTTGGAATATACCATAAAGAAAAAAAATAATTCCTTCCCCCCTCCTACCTGTTATGTAGTTTTCAGTTTTGTAATTTATTTTTTGTTTTATTCTCAGGGTGCAGACCGGGGAAAAGGATTTGGAAGTCACATTGGGCAGGGTGGTGGTTATATGCAACCATTTGGAGGTCGAGGACCTGGACCAGTTGGTGGTAAGGCAAACGGTGCGGATGGAGGCATGGCTGCCAACAATCTTGGTATGAATCTGATAAATTCAGCTATGCTGGCTGCGGCTCAAGCCATGTTGGCTAACCCAAACAGCTGGAGTGGTATGAACCAGGGAACTCAGGGAGGTAGTGGTGGCAGCATGGGAGGTGGAGACCATCCTTCCTCCATGGGACAGGTATCCAGTCAGGGAGGGTTTGGAAGTATGGCTGCTGGTACTGGTGGTGGATCTGGAAGTGGAAACTGGTGGGGCAATGAAGGAAGCTCATCATCTGGGGGTCATTATGGGGGTTGGGGTGGATCACATGGAGGGCGTGGTGGCAGTGGATGGAGTTAAATGATTTGATGACTTTGATTTTAAGAAAGGAATGGATTAGTAGAATGGGGGTATTGGGGTTGAATGGATGACGTAAGGAGAGCGAAAAGAATGACTTGAATGAATCTATGTTTTAGTCATGCGAGGTTATTGAAGAGGATCTGTTTGTAAGTTTGGGGTATTTTTATAATTTGGAAGTGAAAATAATAAATATGGAAAATTAAAAAATTCCTAATTTGTAATTATTTGATAAATCTTGTCGTATCATTGTCGTGGATTGTAAGCTGCAATCTTCTCTTTTACGCATCTTCATTGTTTTCTCATTAAAAAAAAGATATCTTCATACACCTTTTTTAAAAAAATGAATTTTGGTGTGTTATGCTTGATTGAAGGCCTGGTTGTGTGCTCGTGACTGGTAGTGCGTTGAATGCAATATGGTATGTGCATTGATGTGGAAAGACTTCATGTAGCTGGATCTGTCACACATTTTGATATTATAAAATAATGCTCAGTTCGGACTTCAGTTAAAAGCATTAACTTTTTTCCAAAAGCTGTTTCAAGCTCTATTCTAAATATAGACCAAACAAGCTTCTTTAGAATTTGAGATTTGAAAAACAAATTGTTTCTTACACAAGATAAGAGCTTTGAACTAGGCCTCCTAAATCAAGCAAACATTTGAAATATGATCAAGTATGTATATGTTGATAACAATTAATTGCATTGATTTTGATGTAAAAAAACAAAATTATCAGTATCTCATTGTTAAATGGCTGTTCGCTTAATTTCATTCTAAGAGTGAAGATTAAACATATTAAATGTGAGACATATGAATGCTTTGAGTGGTGTGATTATTTTTATCTGTATGTATGTGTGATTATTTTTATTTGTATGTATGTGTCCTTTGTTGGAAACCAACTTTGTTTGAGAAACCCCTTCTTGAGCTTGTAGAGATGATGGCTTGGTTTGAACAGTCCGGGTGAGATTGATCAGTGACTGATGATGGAAGTATTTGATTGGTGGTGGATGAGGAAGTCTTTGCCATTGAATGGGATGAAGTTGCTTATGAATGGAAGTCCAACAGTGAAGTGCTGGAGTGCAAATATATCCTATTTATAAAGAGCCTTTTTTCTTTTTTCCCAGACTGGTCAAACTTCGTTTTCATGACTTTTTAATAATATGGTTATGATGAAAAATATAATATTTCAACACTTCAAAGATTCTGATATTGCCCCAAAGGTTTTATAGATTAAGAACAAATAGTAAACTCTCTGTTCCGGAAGTTGTGGGCTTTTTAAATTATTGAAATATAAGTTAGGGAGCAAGGGGCATTTTAGGTTGAAGAATCTTATAGTTAAAATTTCACTATATACTTTGTTCCTTGAGGCTGATCTTCTCAGTTTCGTCTGAGAACAGATCAGATTTTCATGAAGGGAAGTATGGCTGGTCTGTTTCATAGGTGGGAATTTCCTGCTATTTCGTGGCTTCCTGTTGAAATGAAATCAGGTCCCGCTACTTCCAACCTGTTATTTTCCAATTTTGAATTCCAGAAATTCTCAGACAAATTAAAAGTAACATCACCACATCCATCATCATCACTTTGACAGCCACTACAACATTATCAACATCGGTGCTGTGACCACAACCACCATCATCACAACCATAGTCGTCACCATATCATCATTGTCGTCATCCTCATTTTGGGGTATGCTCTTACACCCTCATCAGCTCTTTGCATCCTTGGTTATGTGGATCCACCTCTGAAATCATGGTTTTCAATTCCCACTTATGTTGTTTAAAATTGATAGCCGTTTGCTAAAGAAACTAAACAGCTTGTTTCCGGGTGGAGGGATATTGGAGATCAATGGATAAAGTGCATAGGGGATCTTGTCATTTCTATTTTAATGAAAAGGTTGCTTGTTTCTCTTCAGCTACTCTTTTATACATTGAAACCAATCATTTGAGCACCACATTCTTTTAAAGATTGAAACCAATCATTTGAGCACCACATATTCAGATCAGCCTGCTTAACTGAATGATGTCTGTTATGAAAATTTTTACAGGGAATTAAGTATGGATGATTGAAGAAAAATGCCATTCAATTACAAACCCATTGAAAATTATGAAACTCGGGTGCTACTTCTGTTTCTGCATGTCCGATATGTCTCGTCTACTTTATCTTATGTCTGTCCCCATGCGTTAATAGGTCATTGATTATCTCATTTAGGTTGTTTGGAAAAGCAATACTTTTATGCAGTGACTCGGGAGGTAATAAATTTTTAAAAGTATACGGATAGTCCAGTTCTCTGGTTTATTCGGAAATGAGATATCAGTGACTTGACAGTACATATCTGGTTTCAAAAATTCTAGTCCAATTATTTTCAGTAAAAATATCCCTGCCTTTTTCTTTCTTTCTTTTCTTCGGTATATGGAAGCAGATATTGTAATTCTCCTTGATTCTGAATGGGATCAGATTTAATGCAATGCACATGTCAATCAAATGTTTGCGCTTCATCTCTTCCATTTAAGCAAAATTTTGACATTTGGGTTTCTGGTTTCAGTCACTTTAATTGCTGGCACCGGTGATGGATATAGTTGTGGTGTTGACACGAAAATGGTTGAATGTGGTGTTAGGATGTGGATATGGTTGGAAGAGTGGTTTTAGAAAGGACATGTCTGTATGAAGTGTTTTGGAAATGACATGAATATGGTCAGATACTGTGATCAAAATGACCTGAATCTGGTGGTGTCAGAAAAGATTTGGTTGGATGAGGTGTTAAAAAGATGTGAATATGGTTGGGTGTGGTGTTAAATAAGAGAAGAAATTGTTGGATCCATGCAAAAGTCATGGATATCGTTGGATGTGGTGTTGGAAACGACAAGGATACTGTTCGGATGTGATGTTAGAAAAGACAAGGAAAGAATGGTTAGATTTAACTTAAATTATGGGGGAATACAGTATAACGACTTCAACTGCAAAGGAGTTTGGCTGCCATTGGGAAATTAAAAATTCCTGTTTAACAGGCTACAGTGAAACCTTGTTATAGCGCCACTGTTTGGTACCGAGGCAACATTGCCTATGAATTTGGTCAATGTTGTATAGGACTCAACCAGCTGTATTTGGAATCATTAGCTGAACTCTAATTATAAATCATGTTTTTAATATCAAGCAGCTGTTATACCAAACAAACAAAAATGAAAAGAATCTTTGTATTTTTTTCATTGTGATCAAAAACTTGGAAAACAATATTGAGTAGCTTTAGCAAGTATTTTTATATAAATCGCGCCATTGGGTCGGCGGATGGCGCTATAACGAGGTTTTTGGCATTTTTATAAAAATAAACGATCCGTTCCAGACAATGAGTTGGCTGTACTGTAAGTGAGGCTGGCAGTATAAAGAGGTCTGAGTATATTATTTATTTGAATTATGCATGGCTTTAAAGGGGTAATATTTTTATGAACATTGCTTCAACTGGGGTTTAACTTACTGGACTTAACTCACTCAACCCGAACACCAACTATATCGGTGGCTAACCCGGGTTACTTTTATCCATGCCTATTTATAACATTTTTCTAAGACAAATTATAGGGATTAGTATCAAAGTTAATGCTTTTAGGTTTTACATGTTAATGATAGTTGAATAAAACTATCTATGTACATGATCATTTTAAATACATTTTTCCCAATAATTTTGAAAAGTAGCAAAAATCTCTAGGATTGAATGAGTTAATCCTCTTCGCTCCTTGTGGAACATAGGGCCTCTAGGAGTGTCAGCCGTCTACTTCTGTCCTTGGCCATCTTCTTGGTAGCCTCCTAGGTGAGGCCTGGCATTTTCATTTCTTCTGAAAGGGAATGGCGGGTGCCATTACTCCCTGGTCTTCTAAGTGTATGACTGACCCATCTCCATTTCCTCCTCCAGATTTGGGTGTTCAAACTCGGGTGTAAGAATCAAGAGAAAAGAATTACCATATCAGTAAAGTCCACATAACTTCTCGGGACTGGAGATTGGGTTGACTGGGGATGTAGTATATATGGTCCTATCAATGCTTCTCTGTAATTTGTGAAAAATGCTTTCGTTGATGGAACAAAAAGCCAGTGAGAGGCGAGTGACTGATCAAGTTGATACACAAAGACCCTGTTGTGTCAGTCTGGGACTAGTTTGGTGACTGCTTATGCCTAATATTATGTGAATGGGTAATGAGCTCAGGAAGCTGAGGCTGTCTTTCCTTAAGCGCTAATCATGTTTTGAAATGCAGCTTGTGATAGTGGCTGTCATCAGCGGTGTTGGAATGGATGATAAGCGGAGAAAAGGAGGATGATAGTTTATGTTCTGAAGTAAGATAAGGGATGTTGGGGGGGGGGGGGGGGGGGTATAAGGGGACAGAAGCCACAGACGTTTTCGTTAGAAACTTAAAACTTGAGCTTTTATATCCACTAAACGTACTCAAAGCGCTTTTAAGACGTGACTTAAGGGGCGGTTTGGGTCTTATTATTAGTAAAAACCTTCAATACTTTGATTTTGAGATTTTGGTGGAAAATTATATTTTATTATCTTAGAAATAATATAATTGAAGTCCAAATTCTAAAAGTAGACTATAAAGGCACGAAAAACACAGTCGAAAATGGTACAGGTAGTAAGAAATGTGTGAATAACGGGAAGCCATTTTGCTATTTTCTCAATTTGTCATTTTTCTAAGGGTATGGGAAACTGTGTCAAACGTTTCTCCGAATCTATTCAATGAAATTGTCTGAAAATTCCCACAGTTATCACAGAAATAATGTATTATGTCACCATAGAGAGATTTTTTGGATAAGATATGTGAATTTTAAATTATAATCCTAAATCTGAATTTTTTACATCAATTTTGTTCATATCATTTTGATTCTCAACTTTGTAATGTTCTAATAAAAATTCCATAAGCTAAAGCCGTAAAATCTCTCTATGGTGACACACTATGGTACAATGTTGACAAGAGGGAAGAATATGGTCATTCCTTCATTAGTTTTTGTGGAACGTTTGCCACAAGATAGTTATATTTTTTATGTCAGACCCCCAAATGAGATCGCAAAATGGGTATCAACACAGATAATTAAAAATATTTTAACCTATATTGACGATACAGAATGATTAAAACCACCCAATATAGGTAATTAATTTTTTTTTAGAAAAGACCCAAACCGCCCCTTAAGGCGATATTAATATTACATTTTTCCGACAGACAACGATGTTAACAGTTAGGTACTCGTGTTTATGAGTACGCTTAGAATGTGAGTAAAGAGCCTTTTCCAAGGACTCGACTATGCGCTGAGCGAGGCTTGAATCCAAGACCTTCCAATCCGAAAGTGAGTGTCGTATCACAAGACCACATAGCTGCACCAATTAGATACTATAACTTTTAAAGATTACATGACTGTAGTTCCCCTCCCAATTCTGTATCTGTATCATTGGATATAGCAGGACTCTGCTGCAATGAGGCTTTTGCTACTGTTGACACTACATCATACCTGCCGAATCTTACGAATCGTAATTTTACGAATTTTAGTAATTTCATGGCCAATTACGAAAATTTCAAATTTTAAATTCTCAGTAATAATTAAATAATGATAATAATAATAACAAAAATAACAACAATAATAGTAGTAATAATGATAAGAACCACTACTACTACTACTTCTACTATTACTACCTAAAATGATAATAATAATGACAACAATAATAGGTAATAATAATAACTATATAAAATAATAATAATTATGATGATGATAATAATAAAGCATTTTTACAGGGCATAAAAGCATGACAATGTCAAATTGTGGATGTTCGTACAGGATTTCAGAAATTTCTAATTTACTTGTCGAATTAGTAAAAATTGACATAAAAATTACTAAATTTGAAGTTTTCAATTTGGCAAGTCTCCATGAGTTTATTTGCCCGTTCCATCCCAAAAGACATGAGGAAAAGATTTTGAACAATAAGTCAATTTACACGCGTGTCATTGATGCTAATGACATAACATTCTTTATTCCCTCTTGTTTAAGAAGAAAATAATGCTCCAGACAGGCATTCATACATTTAGCTATGTTTTACCATAGATCATTAGCTCTACTAAGTTGAAGTGGGTTGGAGATTTGGGGTGGTGGGGGGGGGGGGGGGGGGAGGTGTAGAGAAACGGAAACTGAATGTAGAGGTAGAGGCTATGGAGATACACATATGTATGAGTACACGTATTAGTATTTAGTGTAGTGGCCTGCTTGAGGGAAAGTAGCATCCGAAACCACAGTATGTTTCAGTTTAGCTGGGAAACATCCTCACTAATGCTTTTTTCCTCCCTTTCAAACGTGTGATGCCTTATTCTCTCATCTTGAGAACACTGCCATCCTCTGACACTTAACAAATTTGGACAGATTCATTTTTCGTCAAGTATTGACCATTTATTGAAATTACATCCGTAAAATTGACACAGTGATGCCACTGGGTGGGGTTCATGTGATCTCCCACACTGAGAAGGGTGGCACTTGATGTGTCTTTTATCCCCCTACACGTTGTCTGTCTTTGTCTTAGAATGACTTACTTGGGTTTTGTCCTGGCCCTACCCTGACTGGGAGGGTAACAGTATAGTTAGAGTTTTGGGAGATGATATTTTTAGTATTGTAAACCATTTCACTATTTTTGTTTTACATATGTATGATTTGTAAACATTTGAGTGTTCCGCTTAGTGGGGACCTGTGGTTATGTCAGGATGAGACTGGTGACCTCAAACTAAGTACAATGATAGTGATAGTGTGCTCTTGGAATCTACATCTGTTCCCTATTTGAACTAATCCCCTTTTGTCTCACTTTTCATGGGTGCTATAATTGTAATCCTAGAACTTTTAGTATCCCATTTTCTTCCTTTTTACTGGCGCTGATATGACCTGAATGTGTTGCAAGCGCCGTGAAACCCTTAAAAACAAAAACATTTAACAGCAACCATGGTCAACTTGTAAAATGAATCTGGAAATTGAGCCTTCAAAGTACTTGGGGTCATTGTTTTCATTGTAATGCGTTGATATATATCCGAAGTAAAGGAAATGCGTGTATTTTCTAGTTTTCTCAGAGGACTGCAGAATAGTTAGGGGGGAGGGGGGTATTGCCTTCACGCAAAAAATAAATCTATAAATAAAAGTGAGTTATGTAATAACCTCTGAATATAATGAATCTCAAGCCAAATGCAACACTGTGCATGCAGGTAACTTCCTTTTTAATAGGACAACTCTACTGAAAATGTACCCCCCCCCCCCCCCCCCCCCCCCCCCCCCCCCCCCCCCCCCCCCCCCAAATAAAATATGAAAAAAAAAAGACTCGAAATCAAATGAAACTGAGGTCAGGTGATTTTTTAAAAAGTAGATCGACTTGACTTAGCGGTGTCGCCACTGTCGTCCCACTGTCCGTGTTGTATCATATGTTCCTACCTATATCCGATTTTGTTAGATATGACACAAATATTATTGGATGTGGGAATGAAATGACATAAATATAGTCAAATTAGGTGTTAGAAAAGACATAGATATGGTTCGATGTGTAGAGAAGACAAGGCTATAGTTGGATGTGGTGTTGGGTTAAGACATGGATTTGGTTGGATGTATGTTAGAAAAGATATGGATGTGGTGTTAGAAAATACATGGGAATGGTTGGTTGGATGTGGTGTAGAAAAGACGAAGGCTATGATTGGATGTGGTGTTGGGTAAAGACACGGAGATGGTTGGATGTGGTGTTAGAAAATACAAGATGTGATGGTAAATGGTAGAAGTAGAACAGACATGTGAATGGGTGGATGAAGTGTTTAGAACAGACATGGATATGGTTGGATGTCGTGGTCAGAAAGGACAAGGATATGATGGATGTAGTGTTTGAAAAGACATGGAAATGGTTGGATGAAGTGTGATAGAACAGACTTGGACCTGGATGTCGTGGTCATAGACATGGATATGGTTGGATGAAGTGTGATAGAACGAACTTGGATGTCGTGGCCATAAAGGACATGGATATGGCTGAATGAAGTGTGATAGAACAGACTTGGATGTCCTGGTCATAAAGGACATGGATATGGCTGAATGAAGTGTGATAGAACAGACTTGGATGTCGTGGTCATAAAGGACATGGATATGGCTGAATGAAGTGTGATAGAACAGACTTGGATGTCGTGGTCATAAAGGACATGGATATGGCTGAATGAAGTGTGATAGAACAGACTTGGATGTCGTGGCCATAAAGGACATGGATATGGCTGAATGAAGTGTGATAGAACAGACTTGGATGTCGTGGTCATAAAGGACATGGATATGGCTGAATGAAGTGTGATAGAACAGACTTGGATGTCGTGGCCATAAAGGACATGGATATGGTTGGGGTTAAAATTAAAAAAGACATGGGAATGGTTGGATCTGGTGTTCTAAAAGATGGGTATGATTGGTCGAGATGCTAGAAATGACAAATATTTTTAGATATGGTTTTATTAAAACTTTAAAAAAAAGGTTATGCTTTGTGGTCTACTGACTGTTACAAAGTCGCTCCGTGATGTCAGTTTGGCCCGAGAAATACTACCAGCAAAGTGACACAAAAGCATTCACTAACATTCCATATTTTGTTACTTTTATGCTCATCTTAATCACATATGAGCGTTTGTTGTAGCCTAACAAGTGCTTAATCATATGTAGAATTCTCTCTGGTGAAAGGCAAGAAGGGAGAGGATTGTGAGACGTGATTAAAATGCTATGTACAGATGTTGGGTGACGCAGGTACCAATTGTGCTGTGTGCGTGTGTGAGGGACAGAAAGAGAGAATCTTACGTTGGTATATTGAGTGAATAGTCCACATTTCTTTTAATTGAAAAGACGCCCCCACCCCTACCAAATAAAACAAATAAAAAGATTAACAAACTTAAATTTCACAGCATCAATGTCCCGGGTCAAAGTGCATCTTAAATGTAAAAAAAAAAAAGAGATAGGAATTTTCTTTTTTCTTTTTTTTTTTTGTCTTTCTTTTTTTCTCTCTCAGGGTTAGAAACATTTTTGATCGAGATTTCCAGGGCTGGAATTTTATATATTTTTTGGCACCCATGCCTTCCATCGCCAGACCAAAGTCGCATTCAAAGAGGTCTGTGGCCGAGTCCCAAAGAACTCATTGAATACGACTTCCGCTGTACTTGCTCGTCATCTGAACTTATCAGCCCGAAAGACCTGGGCATCACTCGTAATTTTTTTAAAATGGAAAAATTCATACTGTAGTGCAGTCAGGCGTTGCAATGAAATTCCATCAGTGTGTCAAAAGTAGTCCTTGATAGCCACGTGGTCCATAGTGCTGGGGCCGTTTTCATGAACGCTGACTAGCACTTTATCTCTGATTTCTGTCAATGACTTGAAAAAATCGGATTTCATGTGAGCTGACTAAGCAAGCCCAAGACTAAAATCACGGCACCTTCGGACTAAGTTTGGCCAAGTTTTAGTCATTTTCTGAGGCAAGACTTCATGCTTTAGTCTGAGACTAGTTACTTGGAGACGTCATAGCGTCAACAAGATAGTAGCTACTTTTAGATTGAGTGCGCTTTGATTCGGAAAGAAAATGCGTCGGTTACGAATGACAGAGGCAAAATTGTCCCGTTGCCATTGACATTGGCTTGAAAAAAAAAAACAATAAAATAATTGCAGATCGTCGAAAGTACACATTTTTGTGAGAGAAAAAAATATATCGGCTCGTGAGTTGAGAGTGACTCCAAAATCGAAGGGTTTGCTTCAAAGAATTTTTTTTAAATGTGTAGAAAGTGTAGTGGAGACAAAAGTTATTCTGTTGGCATTGTAACTGACTGAAATGATGTGATTTATCAGAACACACTTTCTCCTTTGTCTGTCATCTGCATTTTTTGCCAAGTTGGGACCTAAAATTTGCCAAAATGTGACAAAAAAAATTCCCAAAATTTGCCAAGATATTTGCCAAAAAGACCCAAATTTGCCCAAAAATTTGCGGAGCCTCCCGGTAAAAATTAACACGCTATATGGAAAAACACATATAAAAGACATTTTATTACAATTAAAGGAGGCTGCATTTATTATTTTCCGCACTGTAACGCAATTTATTCGCCAAACTTTCAGATTCAGACAATCACACTCATACACAAAATACACACAGACACATACTGTGGAATAGAAAAGTTACACTGGCGAACATTAAACTCAGTCACATAATATGGGGCCTACTCCATACCGGCCGAATCTTAAGAATTTTTCATAATTTTACGAATTTTAGACAATTTCATGGCCAATTACGAAAATACGAAGTTTTATGGAAAATTACGAATTTGTAATTCTCAGTAATATTTAAATATAATAATAAAGATAATGATAATAATAAGATGTAATAATATTAATAATAATAATGATAAGAACTACTACTACTACTACTACTACTACTACTACCACTACTACTACTACTACTACTACTACTGCTATTAATACTACACTAATGATAATAATGGTAACAATAATAATACTAACTACAATAATAATTATCATCATGATGACGATAATAATATTAATAATAATAAAGCATTTCTACAGTGCTCATAAGCAAGACGATGTAATGTTGAAGTGATCATCAATGTCAAATTGTGCCAATTTTGGGAAAATTGCCAAAATTTGCGGATCACCCTAATGTTTGCGGCCGCAAAAAATGCAGATGACAGCTTTGTTTATTTGTTTTTGTTTTGTTTTGTTTTGTTCAATGAACACACTTTCTCCTTTGTTTGTTTATTTTTTATTATTATTATTATTATTATTATTATTATTATTATTATTATTATTATTATTTATTATTATTATTATTATTATTATTATTATTTTTTTCAATTTTATTACTAATTATTTAATATAAAATTTTGGTTCAATTTCTTTCCCACCGTCCAATCACTGCTGTGAACTGGAGGCGAAAAAATAAATTGACTTCACTCAGTTCCTTTGCTTGTGGAGCAATGCTCTACCAACTGACCTGTCTGAAACTGAAACCCCCAAAATATTGTGGTAGATACTCACAAACTGGGGCTGACCAATTTAGCTGTTTGAGATAGCTATGGGCCGACTGTAGAGAGAAATCCAACAAAATGATTAAGGCATCAATTATTCTGTTGCAAATTCCATATGAGCCATTTCGACATTTTGAAAATCTGAACTGTTTTTCTTTTTAACTCTCTCCTTACCAGCTATTTTGAGAATTATACCCGAAACTTCATACTCACCTAATACAAAGATAGATTTTTCAAACAGATAGTCACGAGTAGGACCTATATTCTATATCCTGTTCAGAAGAATGGGCTCTGCAACAAAGTGTCGAGTTTTTATAGCTTAACTATAACAAAGAAAACAGTATAAGAAAATTGTTGGATGCATCGTAACGAATGTGACGATTTTCCTATGGGTGGTAAGGAGAGGGTTAATAATTAGCACAATGAGAATTAAGGAATGTTTGTCAGACCTTTTCATTGACAGTGACAGTAAATGAAACGGACCAGGCTGTATGGCAGGAAGTGTATTCTGATTGATAATTGCTCGAATCATTAACTGGGTGCCATGGAGACCTAGAAGCGGAGGCCACAAATCCTTTAGAATGAATGTTGATAGACTAGGTCTTGTGTCTCTGTCTTCTCAAATTCTACTACAGCTGTATTGAGGTGGTGCCCAAAACTGTTCAGCAACGAATGGATGAATTTTTATTCGGTACATCGTCTGCCTCTCGTTTGCTCATATATAAATATCTGGTGGTCACAACAACAAACAAATAAACGCACCGATCTTTGTCGGCGTGTATCTCTGAGTACTCTCTTCATTGAAATACAAAAACAAAGCAAAACCCAACCCAAAAAATTCCAATCCTTATACATAGACTCAAAATTTTATGAACGAGTTGAGAAATAAAGGCTAATACGAACACAGGAAGTCTCTTGACTCATTATGCGACTATTACTGTATTGCTGAAAATAACATAGATCGAGACGAATCATTTGAGCCATCCATGATCAAAATAGGTCAGCCTAATAAAATCTGTGGGTGCGCGCAAATGAATTTGGCAATAGGGTAGCAAGATAGCGATTCCCAAAGTCACATGGCCGATCATAGGCTTGTCTTGGACGAGGATATATCGCTTGTCTTGGACCAATGTGTATCGGTCACTGATTATATCGCTTGTCTGGTAATTGGTGCTGTCATCGTTTCTTGGATCGCTTGTCTGGTAATTGGTGCTGTCCTCGGTTTTGGACGAATATATAATATCGGTCTTGGATGGGGATGTATCAATTATCTGGTAATCGGTGCTGACACTAGTCTTGGATGAGGATATAACAATAGTTTAGTTAATTTGTCTGGTGATTGGCGCTTTACGGGTCTTGGACGAGGATATATCGCTTGTCATGCTCATTGGCCTGGTAATTGGTACTGTTACCTTTATTGGATGAGGATATAATGTTTGGTTCATCGTCTGGTAATTGGTGCTGTCACCAGTCTTGGATGAGGAAGGATCGTATCATTTGTCTTGTTCATTGACTTGTAGTTGATAAGAAGGATAAATCGTTTGTCTGGTACTTGGTACTGTCACCGGTCTTGGATGAGAAGGACATCGTTTGTCTTATTCAATGCAGTGATGCCGAAACTCCGGTTTCACCGGAAAAAACTCAGGTCTGGAGCAAAAAAATCCGGGTTCCGGGCAACTTCCATCAAATTCCGGTGAGGTCAACTTGTTCCAAGGATACCCCCCTCCCCCCCTTTCCAACCATCTACTTCATCTCATGCCATATACTCAACACCACATCATTACTACTCAACACCACCACCACATCATCATACACATACTACACAACCACCACCACTCAATCACTACCACAACTACTACTACAACCACCACCACCACATCCACTCACTACCACAACTACTATACAACCACCACCACCACATCATCATCACTACCCACTACTCACTATACAACCACCACCACATCATCATCACTACCACTACTACTACAACCACCACTACCACATCATCATCAATACAATTACTACTACAACCACATCACTACTACTACTACTACTACTACTACTACTACTACTACTACTACTACTACTACTACTACTACTACTACTACTACTACTACTACTACTACTACTACTACTACTACTACTACAACTACTACTACTACTACTACTACTACTACTACTACTACTACTACTAACTACTACTACTACTACTACTACTACTACTACTACTACTACTACTACTACTACTACTACTACTACTACAACCACCACTACATCATCATCATCACTTCCACTACTACTACAAACATCAGCACCACATCGTCATCACGACCACTACTACTACAACCACCTCCACCACATCATCACTACCACTACTACTACAACCACCACCACCACATCATCATTGCCACTACTACTACAACTACCACCAACACATCATCATCACTATCATTTGTACCACAACCACCATTACCACCACATCATCATCACTACCACTACTACTACAACCACCACCACCACATCATCATTGCCACTACTACTACAACTACCACCAACACATCATCATCACTATCATTTGTACTACAACCACCATTATCACCACATCATCATCATTACCGCTACTACTACAACCACCACATCATCATCACTATCATTTGTACTACAACCACAATTACCACCACATCATCATCATCACTACCACTACTACTACAACCACCACAACCACATCATCATCACTACCACAACTACTACAACAACCACCACTACATCATCATCACTATAACTACTACTACTACAACAACCACCACTACATCATCATCATCACCATCATCACTACCACTACTACTACAAACATCAGCACCACATCATCATCACGACCACTACTACTACAACCACCACCACATCATCATCACTACCACTACTACTACAACCACCACCACCACATCATCATCATCACTATCATTTGTACTGCAACCACCACCACCACCACATCATCATCACTACAACAACAACTACTACTACTACAACAACCACCGCTACAACATCATCATCATCATCATCATCACTACCACTACTACTACAACCACCACCACATCATCATCACTACCATTTGTACTCCAACCACTATCACCACCACATCAACACCACTACTACAACCAACCGCCACTACATCATTATCATCACGACCACAACTACTACAACCACTATACCACCACCACATCTTCATCACTATTACTACTACTTCTACCACCATATCATCATCACTACCACTACTACTACAACAACAACCACTATCACATCTTCATCATCACTACTACTATTACTACACCTACAACCACCAACACCACATCATCCTCACTACCACCAGTACTACAATTACTACCATTAGGCTTTGGCGCTTTACTTCATTTGAAATAAGGAAACTTTGGGATTGTATTTGGCAATGTGTTTATGTATCATAATATAATTCTAATCAGTTATCTATTTAGAACTATACGATATGTAAATATATTGCCAAATATCATTCCAATTCCTTTTTCTTGTGTGCGGAAATTCCTCTTTCGGCATTGACATTCCTACGAGTGGTGCCTGAAACTCCTGTGAGCCAAATTTAAAATTGGCGTCTCTGTTCAATGCCTAACATTTGGTGCTGTCACCAGTATTGGATGATATAATTGTCTAGTGTAGTTCAATGTCTGGTACTTGGTACTCTCACCTGTCTTGGATGGATGGGACGGATATATCGTTTGGTAATTGGTGCTGTCACTGGTTTTGGATGATGATATATCATTTGTCTGGTAATTGGTGCTCTCGTTGGCCTTGGATGAAGACATATCGCTTGTCTGGTAATTGGGTTTTGGATTAGGACATCGTTTCTGGTTCATTGTTTGGTAACTGTGTCACTGGATGAGTAGGGTTTACGTTGTTCATTCGTTCCATATTTTGTGTCGTCAGAGATCTGGCGAGGAAAATCACATTCGTATAGAACTAGTATAGCCTATTACACATTTAAAAGGGCAAACAAAGGGAATGTTAAACTACTTAATCCGATAATGTTAGCTGTTCTTGCTCAGATTCCAAATATTTATTTTTAAACTGGAAGTTGTTAAGTCGAGCCTTTTTTTAAAGTTGTAATTTTATCACAGCTCCAAACAAGCTTTCAGTAAGGTTTACATTGTGATCTCTTTGTTTTTTACACTTATAATTTAGTTTTCCGAGCTGAGACTCGAGGGATCCTTACTTTAAAGGCTACAACTCTCTTTTCCATGTACGACGTTCATCTACATGGCCTGTCATAAATCTGTTCATCTACAACATCCGACATTGAGACTTAATTTTCCATCACTTCAACTAACGGTGTCATTGCCGCAGCCACGATTTATCCCTCACACACAGCATTCTTTCAAGTTTCAAGATCTGAGTAAATTGTTTTGTGAGGCCGTGATATTCACAAACTGGTCTTACACTCCTATTTCCCAGATCTATACAAAACAACAGAGCAGTTGTGAGAAATGCCAAGCACAGTTATTGGAATTTTCCGATTATCAAATCAAAGCGGTATTATGTCTTGGTAAATTAATTTACTAGTTTTCAAGTTTATTTACTCTTAGGTTTTAGGAAGGATTTTTATCTGAGCAACGAGATGGGGTAAGATTAAAGTCTGGCCAACAAGGTGGTGTTAAGGTTGAAATATGTCCAACAAGATGGGGTTAGGTTGAAGTTGAAGTCTGTCCAACATGATGGGGTTAGAGTCGAAGTCTGTCCAACAAGATGGGGTTAGGGCTGAAGTCTGTCCTGTCCAACAAAGACGGTGTTAAGGTTGAAGTCTGTCCAACAAGATGGGGTTAGGGCTGAAGTCTGTCCAAGACGATGAGTTGGGGGGGGGGGGGGGGGGATAGGGTTGAAGTCTGTCCAACACGGTGGGTGGGGGGAGTGGTGAAGTCTGTCCAACACGATGCGGGGAGGGTTGAAGTCCGTCCAACACGATGCGGGGAGGGTTGAAGTCCGTCCAACACGATGGGGGATGCGGGGGGGGGGGGGGGGGGTGAGTTTGAAATCTGTCCAACAAGATGGGGGGGGGGGGTTTGGGTTGAAGGCTGTCCAACATTGCGAGTGATTTTTTTAATGTAAAAGGCAAGTGTGGGGAATGCGAATTTAATATGTACGACGTGCAGCATTTAACCTTTAAGTTGTGATGAATATTTCTCAATGCCGCCCGTAAATCCCGTGATTAACATACAAATCAAGTAGTGTGTTAATGTGTCGCTAAACGATGTGAAGCGCATTGTTTTAAAAATATACATTAAAGCTACTTTTTTATGTTGCAAGGCTTGGTTGATTTTTATAGATCGTTAATGAGCAAAGATCTGAACCAGTTGTTTTTCCAATGAGCAAAACAATAATAAGTAGGGTCTCGTGCAATCTAAGCCATAATGCCAAATTACAACAAAATTAATCAGACAAACTGTTTCAAAGAGGTCATTTGCTAAAGAGTGCGGTCATGAATTTTAAAGTAGGGTGTCCGAATTTCGGCACCCTGTAACTTTGTTGGTTTTTGTTTTTGTTTTGTTTAAAACCTTGCCGCTCATTTTGTTTTCAAGTTATCGACTTCCGGTTTGTACCATCAAATAGATAAATGATTTTTATTCCACCCCTCTCATTGGAAAAACCTATCATTTCTTAGTAAATACGTAGAATCGTTAAATAATGTCTTGAATGCGTTGAATAAAAAAAAATATTTTATTGGTGTGAAAGAAGGTGTAAAAGACAGCTGATTGGCAATTTTAAATAATCTAGGAACATCCGGGAACATCATTGGTTTCTGGGATTGACTCAACTCCGATCATATTTCTACATAAGCAAGTAATCGGCGTAATTCGCTATCTCTCTCGTTCCACCAGCATGCTATAGTGATGAACTTGAAATCTTAATTAGCGGATAAACTCTGTGGACAAGGGTTTTGATACTTATATCAATCTTATAGCTGTGGACTTAAAGTGTGTTATGATTCAGTAATGCCATTTAAAACTAGTATATGTGGTGAGCAATAATTAATATAGTGTTTTGCCTGGGCCTTAAGCAGACGCAGCCTATCAAATAACAATAACAGAAATTCATAACTCATATTATTTATAAACAAAAAAAAATTCATGCATTCTCTATATGTCGTTGTATATTTTGATCTATTACTCTTTTACATTATTTTTTGTTATCATGCCTGAGCAATTCTGTGACCGTTCGTCGGATCTGAAGTCAGTTGAGAATGGTGTTCGAAATCTATTCAACAAATGCAATTGGTTGGAATCTGGAAGAGAAAGACTCCAACGATGATTTTCTTTCGGAACACGTGAGAAAGCCAGCACAGCAGGTGCTGCATTTTGTATTGTTTTGCCAAGACCGAAGGGCTAGAGCTCAGGTGGTCGCTGGTTCGGATAAGTAAGTATTGTTTTGCCATTGGATTAAAGTCTAGTGATTGGGATGGTTATTGCTCTTTAGAGATAAGATCAATTATTCCAGGTTAAAAACTACCGTGGGGGTCCGATTAAGGTGGCAAAGGAAAATCATTCATGTCATAAATAGGCATTCTCAAAGTCAAAGTGAGTAACACAAGAGAAAAAAACAAGAAAACAACTCAGTCGTTACCGGCTGTTTTCACTGCTGAGACAGAGACTCGTCCTCTCTCCAAGCTTCACAAGATTTCTTAACTCACTCAACCCTAGCCCTATCTGATTCCAGTCTGTAGGTAGACAGGTGCCGATTACCCATTGGACAAGTGAAACGCAAGTTTGGGTTAAAATTTGACTAACACAATTTCACATAATCACTGTTGCATTATTCTCACAGTATATGAACGGCTCTGGTACTGGTATCATTTTAAAGGTCAGAGATCAAGCTTTCTTTTGATGTGATAAAAATCAATGTTGACATATTGTATCAAAAATTATAATTTGATAAAAATTACGTCACTTTAAAACTTTTGAAATCTTTTTCAAAATTGAGTTAGCAAAAAATAAATAAAAGAGAAGGCATCTAGATAATTCATTTGTCTATGTCTATATCAAATTTCATAAAGATTGAAGGCAGTGCAGTATGTTAAAGTTAGCCACAAGTGACCAAGCCTCTTTTCTCTATGCTAAAATCCCGTTTTAATCAGTAGTCACCTTATCGAGAGGCTGTCCAGTGGGAGAATTCTCAATCAATTTTGAGCTTTTTGTAACGAGTAAATTTAGAGTAGTAAAATCATCATAACTTTGGAACCGTTTATCCTAGATCCAAAAGTAAGGTATCTTATTAAATGGTTTTTAAAGGCATATCTGTCTGTGTAAAAAATAATTGTTAATTTTTATTTTTGAAAAAATATCAAACTACCTATCTACCTCCACGCTGTCCCTTCTCCCTATAAATATTTGGTACTTTTAACATTTTAAAATAAATATATTCGGTAGGACAATCCAAAAGAAAATGTATATGACTAAGTACTGAGTTACAGAATAGAAGATCCGGTAAGGCGATATGTGTGAAAAAGTTCAGACAATTTGGTCAGGACTCGCATGCAGGTCTAATATCTATATATGTATATATTATTGTATATGTATGTATGCCTATCAAATGAATGAATTACAGTACACGAATACGCTTCAATAGTCGTAACGTCACCTCCCTCTTAATGACGCATGGTAACTTAGTAACTGGCTCTAAACTATCGGAACAATGGCGGACGCCCTTGTGAAATATTTCTCCGACGAGCATAAAAGCGTATCCAGAGGGGAAAAAAACATAAATCTGATCATGTTTTGACTTTGACTTTTACACATTCTGATCACAAGACATGAAAAGTTCTAGCCAGCATGAAGAATAAAAAGTACCGATGTTCTTTGTTTAGAACCACGAGGCCGCCGTTGCTGGGCGACGTGACATCAGACTATTAAATCCATCACATTTATAAAGGTTCAATCGCTAATGCCCTGAAGTAATATTATGTATTATTTATATGTACACATTCATATGCTCTCATTGTTTACTTATCTTTCCCCACTCCAGTAACCTACCTGTATCCCGTTAATTAATAATTATTAATACGTTACACACACGAACACACACACACACACACACACACACACACACACACAAATCCACCCATAAAATTTCAGTGTAAGGCATATTCCAGTTCTCCATCCTCAAGACTTAACCTACCTATGACAAAAGGGGAAATTAAAGTAATGCCGATGATGAAACAATAGAGCATGAAAAGTTGGAACGTGCAGTTTCTAAATTATTATTTTTTCTTGGTTTAATTGATAAATCAACTAATCAATTATAAATAATTAACTAATGCATTTATGTTTTTTTCTCTTGTGTTTTCGGGGATGGGAGAAAAACTAATCTGAATCAAGGGAGGTAAAGTATGAATTATTTGAAATAAGGCCTAATAAAATCGATTACCTCCCATGTAATCTATGTTAATGTTCTTGGAGGCTCTAACTCTATGGTTAGGTCATACATGTAGCATGATGTGTGACAGGCATTACTTACGCTAAGTGAACTGAGAAAGGATTTGGTGTCAGCAGTAAGTTTCGATCATGTCTAAATCGCTGAGGCTACATCTATTTCTCGGGACAATAATCCGTCGTCGTTATTACAAAACATCGTTTTAATTTTGCTATTTGTCTTCAATTCATCTTTAGCCTTTCTCCAGCACCACTTTTTTCAAAACATGACATTTGGATCACTGTCGAAAATAAGGTAAAATACTAATGTGACATTTGGAGCACTGTCGAAAATAGGGTAAAATATAGCTGTATAGAGCACCATGTTATCGATGGATTTGACATTATATCGATATAAACATTAATAATAAAAATTAATCCAGTCATTCTTTGAATGATTGCGGTAAAAATGAGGTTGTCAAAATAATATTAAACAGTTATAACCAACACACAATCGAATATCCCATTCAGTATTTATTGATATACAAGGACTGGTTCTCATTTTGATTGTGAAGTTGTCATCACTGAACATGAACTTTTTTTTGTAGTTCTATGTTGTGTCTCGCGGGTATATAAGGAAATTCGATTGAGAACAACAGCTCTTGAGGGAGTTAAAACATCAACTTTCATGTCATTAATGACTATTATATTTGGAACTTCAGTTTAAGCACCAACAATTACGTCATCAGTGATGTTTGATTCTTTAAAAAACCATCGTCAGCATCATGAACATTTATTGAATTGTACTAGTATTTATTTCACTTTTGTTGTTCTTAGCTGTAGATATGGTATACATCCTTATAGATGCTTTTTGCGAAATGATTATCTCCTCACTAAGTGATCTATTTCTACACCATTTTTATTTTCCAAACATCTGCAGTGAAATATTTTAGATTATGATACCAAATATAGACTATTCTTAAATCAATAATCAAATTTATTTTTATTCTATAAATCCTATCTACATATTATCTATCTCTCTATATAATGTTCACTATATTGCATGTAATAGATACATTCTGATTTAAGTTATTTTGAGGCATTTATAGGTTATTAAATGCTGATTTCTGTGCATTTTTAATGTCAATACTTTGATCAATCTCTTTTCTTTGCCACGTCTGTTTTACAATTTCGAAAAGGATGAATAAAAGTTTATTATTATTATTATTATTATTATTATTATTATTATTATTATTATTATTATTATTATTATTATTATTATTATTATTATTATTATTATTATTACTACTACTATTACTACTACTACTACTACTACTACTACTACTACTACTACTACTACTACTACTACTACTACTACTACTACTACTACTACTACTACTACTATCCATCTATCTATCTATATAAAAGCTCACGTTTTTTTGTTGTTGTTGTTCATGTTATTATAAAATGTTCTTATATGTAAACCACTGCTTCAAACCGATAGTTTTCATATCACTATGATGGAAATGACTTGAAAACCGAAAGGTCGTGCTGTATTTCAATATTAGCTGTCAAACTTGCGAGCTTGAAAATCGATTACAGGTAGAATTGTGTTATCCGTTCGCATACTTGACTCGAACGCTGTATCCAGTCAATTTTTCGAACGCACTCTCCGAACGATACCAATTTAGATAAACGAAGTCAAGAACCAGCATGTACGAGTGAGAAAATTAATTTGAAAAGGTAATATTCGTATTTTGAATTTTATTCTCACCCTCCCTGCCCCCTCCCCCCCCCCCCTGCCCTCACACAATATTATTTTATTTAAAAAGAAAGAAAGAAAGAGAAGAAGAAACGACAACACAAAAATAAATTTGAAAAACAATGGAGCAAATAAAACAAACAAAACAAGAAATAACAAAGGAATAGAACCCCCCCCCCCCCCCAAAAAAAAAAAAAAGACAACAACGACAACAAAAAACAACCGCCCACCCTCAGCCCCCAACCCCACCCCTCCCCAAAAATCAACAAGTAACCCCAAAACACCCGAAGCAAAGAAACAAACAACGATAAATAACGAATTGTTTTAAAAATAAGAAAAAAGAAAAAGAAAACGCTAACGATTGATTTTATTTTGTCACTACTCGAATATTATTCGTTTATGTTTGCAAACACAGAGCTGCGAACACAAACGAATATTCGGACATCGGTTGCAATCGCGTGTTCCAAGTCAGGTTGGAGAATAAGCCCAGAAGGAATGGCTATTAAGAGTGAGTTGATCCTTTCCTAGGGAACAAAACTAGAACTGTACTGTAATTTATGACATTGGAGATGACGAACTGAGCTTTCGAGGGGAGGGAGCTGAAGAAGGAAGAGATTATAGAGGAGGACAAATAGTAGGGTGAATTACGTCCAACTAACCTTGAATTGTGCAAAGTAGGATTGAAAGCATGAAAATTACATATGTTGTAGAATATGAAAAATCTTGTAATCAGTGCTAGAGAACCACTCTGAGTAATCAGTATTATGTGAGATACAAGCTTTTAAGATTGGAAAATGTTGAAATGGACGACAAAAGAATTCGTTCATTCCTATTGTGTAAACATTCAAAGCAAGGCGACCCAAGGTTGATTTACGTCATCTTTGGATTTCCATTGGTGTCTATTTTTAGCGTCAAACCGGATGTTTTCCTTTCACTAAACTTTCGATTCACGAACTATCCAAATTGTTTAATCGTTAATCTTATTCAATTTTGTTAGTTTTGAGGGATTTCAATTCATGCAAAATGCTATGAAAATAGATTTTTGTTATCTGATTTAGCAAATAATATAATCAACTACACTAATAAAGACGGGCAGACGGACAGACAGACAGACTCGCAGAACACAGCTCGATTAAATGTCGGCAACCGGTGTAGACACAGACAGTGCTCCCCCCCTCCCCCTCCGCCCTCGCCCCCTTCCCCTCCCTCTTAATTATTTTTTCTTTCCAAAAATACTGCAATAATCATTTTACGTGTTTTATAGACCATTTTGGACAGACTTGATGATAGTTGGGGATCAAGATAGCTCAGTTGGAAGAGAACTCGCTTCACATGCAAAGGGACCGAGATTGATCCCGGGTGAAGTCGATTTTTTTTCTTGACCTCCCAGTCCACCCAGCTGGGTCTGTTATATCTGGCGAAAAGTACTTTGCGATAAACTAGCTTCCTATGAAAAGGGTATCAAGCAATTGCTATTGTCCGTTTCATGCTATAGAAACTGGGATAAATTCCGGCTCCATGGACCAAATGGCTCTGAAGGACTATGTCACAAAGTGCGCACGTAAACCGTATGCTTATGTAGCGCAGTTTGCAACCTTGTTTATGTGTGCTATATTCAAGCTACGACACCGATCAATAACCAAACACAATACGTTGATAAAGGTTTTGAAGCTAAATGAAGATATATTTTATTACAATATAACAAAGATATTATGAGATATGAAGATGAAATGATAGATGTCATAAGTATGAAATCAAATGGATGGATGACAAATTGATGGAGATGGTGTGAAGATGAATATGATATGAAAGCGATATGAAAATATATAATTAAATCAATTAATTATCAATACTTTACCAAACCGCTACCACATCAGACAATCTCACAGATAGGTTGCAACCATCACAGTCATACAGGCAACTAATAATTAACTAACTAACTAAACACAATCCAGACGTGTAGAAGAAAGCCAAAAGAGTGTCCTTGATATTCAACAAAAACTGTAAGGTTGTTCTAATATTGTTAATTTGTCTCTTCTTGAAATTGTTCTGATTTCACAGTATTCATAAACAGATCAATTGTTTCTCAATGTTCTGATATTAAAATAAGCAAATGGTTCTTCACAGGTAACTTATAAATCAGGCAAATGTACAGTTTCTATTAGTGTCAAGCTATGAGTGTATAGCCTATAGTTGGCTTGTTAAAGCCCAGCCTCCAACGGCTCATTCACTTTAAAGAAAGAAAATGATTTTGTTATAATATGATAATCATACGAATATAACTCTATCTATATTCGAACTCACTCAATATGTTTACTTTAAATGAGTAAATATTATTTTACTTTAACAAATCAATTTATTAATGTTGATTAATATTGCTTTACTTTGTAGATATGAAATAATAATGCTTTATAGCAAGAAAAGCTTATTTTCTTTACAACAAGAATATATTACACAATTAATTTCATTATCTGATTAATTAATTGAGAATCAAAATTTAAAGTGATATTATGATATTGATATCAAAACACAATCATAATTGTAATCACAACATATTATTCAAAATCTCACCAGAGCCGAACAGATTATTGAAATCACAAATTAAGTCTACACAAGACTTTAATCAAACTCTACACAAGAGTTATAACACAACTTGATTCAGCTCAAACTTTGAGCACCACAAAGTCTACACAAGACTTAAATCACACTCTACACAAGAGTTAACACAAAACGTGTTTCAGCTCGAACTTTGAGCACTACAAAGTCTACACAAGACTTTAATCCAACTCTACACAAGAGTTAAACAAATGAGCCTAAAAGACTCCGCTGGGGTTATCGCTTAAAGACTATGAGCCTAAAAGACTCCGCTGTCTGGTCTCTTTTGAGACAATGAGCCTAAAAGACTCCGCTGAGTGGTCTGAAGAAACTGCTCAAAACTCTGGCATTTATAGGCAAAAATCAAGCAAACGAAGCAAAATTCTACCCACACAAACGGATGTTAGCCGTAAACATCTGAAATTCCTTAAAACTCCCCTAGATTCCATAATCATGGACAACAACAACCCATCCTGATACCGGACATCCTCATATCAAGGATAAATAAATTCGTCAGCCCCATAGTTGCGAGATATCAATCAAGCCATACCATAACAAAGTCACTCCCGTAGAATACAGGGATCCTACTTTGCTTATAAGTTTACGGAGAAAACAAGATTGATGCCTTTCTCACAATAACACCCACACTACGTAGTTTAATTCAAACTTCCGGGCCATAGGTGCATGATCTGATACGACCTGTATCAACAAAAGAAGGGTTGTTCCGGAGGGATTACAATAACAACAACAACTAATACTACGACGACGTACATCCTGTCGTAAACTGACGCCTACACGGAAGCATTTCGTTACATATCTCCCCCCTAAGACTAAATTTGGTACAACATTTAGTTAGATCAACGAAATGCCTCAAGATCACATCGATCTCGACAATTATTCGGGCTCATTGTTGTCCCTTCCTTCGACAGACAACATCGGCATCACACATCCAAACTTCAACTCCACCTTGCCGTGTGTCATGCATTTCGGTGGTTCATGATCCTTAGTGATAGCTGAGACTTGTAGAGCTTTTCCAGTAGATGCTCCCTTGTCCCCATGCCGCTTCTTCTGCCAGCAATCTTTGATTTGGTGCCCCCTTTGACCGCAGTATTGACACACTTTACCTTCCACAATGAAATCAGGTTGTTTCCTTTGCCGACAATCTCTAGCAAGATGCCCTGGCCGTCTACAGTTGTGGCAAACAATTTGGTTGGAGATACGGATAGTGTCCTTTATGATATTTTGCGGACTGTTTTCTTGGACGTTCTTTGATTTTTCTTGAGCCACTCCACTTTTGGAAAATGTTCCTGCGACACCGTGCGCTTCAATGTACTTTTCTCCTAAATCTATTACTTCCCTTGCTGTCTTCGGTTGTCTTTCTTTTATGAAAATCGTCAAATCCCGACCGCAGACACTGACAAGCTGTTCCTTCAATATCATATCCAGAATGTCAGCAACTGAGTCCTTCCTTTTCCCCGACAACTCAATCCATTTTTCCATATAACTCTCCAATCTAGTCGCAAACTGGCTAAAACGCTCCCCTTGTTCCGGTCTACTCTTCCTAAATTTTTCATTGAATCCATCATCCGTTAGATTATAACGTCTCAATAAAGCCGCTTTTACTACCCCATAATCGATGGCATCTTCGTCACTCAGTCGAGTGTAGACGTCCAGTGCTTTCCCTTTGAGAAGTGCAGACAACTGGATTGCCCAATCCCTGCATTCCCAGCCGTTGACTTTAGCGTATCTCTCGAAACGGAGCAGATAGCTGTCCATATGATCCTTGTTTTCGTCAAAACATGGAAGTCGAGGACTCTTAACAGTAGGAGCATGAGAAAATGATCGAATGTCACTTGTCATACTGTCGTTGTTGGAGGAAGCCTGACACTCCGACTTTAACCTAAGCAGTTCAAGCTCTTTCTCCATCAGAGCTTCTTGCCTTTGAGCTCGTGCTCTGCTTATCTCCTCCTCTTCTTTGGCACGTTCTCTCTCCTTCTCTTTTCTCTCTTCATCTTCTTGTAACTGGGCTGTCACCCAAGCACGGAGATCTTCACCCCTTAACTCCAATTTTTCTCCAAGTTTAATTAATCTTTCCACATCCATCTCTAGGACAATTAATCAAACCAATTCAAATTCAAATAAACAAACTTCAATATGTTTATCGACACTGTTGCCGTAAATGTTACTTTCACGTAGAATAAAGTGGTATTACAAGTAACCTTATTAACGATATGCGGTCAATATAGATCCCAAAACAGATTCAAAACAGGCAATTAATACCGATTCCTACACGGAATTCAACATTGATCTATATATAGACTCAAATATAGAATCAAAACAAATTTACTACAGGTCCTAACACAGAACCAACGCTTCACCCAGATTCCTACACAGAATCAAAACATTGACTTAATATAGACGTATATTAGAGTCAAAACAACTGATTTAATACAGGTCCTCACACGGAACCAACGCTTCACCCAGATTCCCCACACGGAATCAACACAATAGCTTCACCCAGATTCCTCACACGGAATCAACAAAATAGCTTCACCCAGATTCCCCACACGGAATCATAAAAACTATCTTCACCCAGATTCTTTCTCAGAATCAACAAAATAACTTCACCCAGATTCTTTCTCAGAATCAACAAAATATCTTCACCCAGATTCTCTCTTAGAATCAACAAAATATCTTCACCCAGATTCTTTCTTAGAATCAACAAAATGTCTTCACCCAGATTCTCTCTCAGAATCAACAAAATATCTTCACCCAGATTCTTTCTTAGAATCAACAAAATGTCTTCACCCAGATTCTCTCTCAGAATCAACAAAATATCTTCACCCAGATTCTCTATCAGAATCAACAAAATATCTTCACCCAGATTCTTTCTTAGAATCAACAAAATATCTTCACCCAGATTCTTACACAGAATCAACAAAATGTCTTCACCCAGATTCTTCCTTAGAATCAACAAAATATCTTCACCCAGATTCTCTCTTAGAATCAACAAAACATCCTCACCCAGATTCTTTCTTAGAATCAACAAAATATCTTCAATTCAGAAAAGTGAGTGGAGCAGGCACTTATGTTGGTAACAACAAGATATGAAGTGAGTAGAAAAGTGCCAGAAGACAATAGAGAATAAAAAAATTTTTTCGCGGCGGTGGTGGGGTTTGAACCTGCGACCTTATTGGTACGACAACTCCGCCTGGCAGGTGAGAGCGTGGCTCTACCGTGTGAGCTATCCACGAACACAAAAATATTCGTTTCAAACCCAAAGTCATTTCTAGATCCCTCTCTCACCCACTTCTTGAGATCGCCGATTCATTCACCACCATCGCGAAGTAATTTTGACCAGCGGTTAAGCTTAATAGCCAATATTCTCATCACAAACATATAACATAGAAACGATTGAGACATTTAGTATGCTCCGGTGTATGGGGTGAATTTTTAATTCAGAAAAGTGAGTGGAGCAGGCACTTATGTTGGTAACAACAAGATATGAAGTGAGTAGAAAAGTGCCAGAAGACAATAGAGAATAAATTTTTTTTTTTCGCGGCGGTGGTGGGGTTTGAACCTGCGACCTTATTGGTACGACAACTCCGCCTGGCAGGTGAGAGCGTGGCTCTACCGTGTGAGCTATCCACGAACACAAAAATATTCGTTTCAAACCCAAAGTCATTTCTAGATCCCTCTCTCACCCACTTCTTGAGATCGCCGATTCGTTCACCACCATCGCGAAGTAATTTTGACCAGCGGTTAAGCTTAATAGCCAATATTCTCATCACAAACATATAACATAGAAACGATTGAGACATTGAGTATGCTCCGGTGTATGGGGTGAATTTTTAATTCAGAAAAGTGAGTGGAGCAGGCACTTATGTTGGTAACAACAAGATATGAAGTGAGTAGAAAAGTGCCAGAAGACAATAGAAAATAAAATTTTTTTTTCGCGGCGGTGGTGGGGTTTGAACCTGCGACCTTATTGGTACGACAACTCCGCCTGGCAGGTGAGAGCGTGGCTCTACCGTGTGAGCTATCCACGAACACAAAAATATTCGTTTCAAACCCAAAGTCATTTCTAGATCCCTCTCTCACCCACTTCTTGAGATCGCCGATTCGTTCACCACCATCGCGAAGTAATTTTGACCAGCGGTTAAGCTTAATAGCCAATATTCTCATCACAAACATATAACATAGAAACGATTGAGACATTGAGTATGCTCCGGTGTATGGGGTGAATTTTTAATTCAGAAAAGTGAGTGGAGCAGGCACTTATGTTGGTAACAACAAGATATGAAGTGAGTAGAAAAGTGCCAGAAGACAATAGAGAATAAAATTTTTTTTTTCGCGGCGGTGGTGGGGTTTGAACCTGCGACCTTATTGGTACGACAACTCCGCCTGGCAGGTGAGAGCGTGGCTCTACCGTGTGAAAAAAATTTTTATTCTCTATTGTCTTCTGGCACTTTTCTACTCACTTCATATCTTGTTGTTACCAACATAAGTGCCTGCTCCACTCACTTTTCTGAGTTAAAAATTCACCCCATACACCGGAGCATACTCAATGTCTCAATCGTTTCTATGTTATATGTTTGTGATGAGAATATTGGCTATTAAGCTTAACCGCTGGTCAAAATTACTTCGCGATGGTGGTGAACGAATCGGCGATCTCAAGAAGTGGGTGAGAGAGGGATCTAGAAATGACTTTGGGTTTGAAACGAATATTTTTGTGTTCGTGGATTGTTCGTGGATAGCTCACACGGTAGAGCCACGCTCTCACCTGCCAGGCGGAGTTGTCGTACCAATAAGGTCGCAGGTTCAAACCCACCACCGCCGCGAAAAAAAAATTTATTCTCTATTGTCTTCTGGCACTTTTCTACCACTTCATATCTTGTTGTTACCAACATAAGTGCCTGCTCCACTCACTTTTCTGAATTAAAAATTCACCCCATACACCGGAGCATACTCAATGTCTCAATCGTTTCTATGTTATATGTTTGTGATGAGAATATTGGCTATTAAGCTTAACGCTGGTCAAAATTACTTCGCGATGGTGGTGAACGAATCGGCGATCTCAAGAAGTGGGTGAGAGAGGGATCTAGAAATGACTTTGGGTTTGAAACGAATATTTTTGTGTTCGTGGATAGCTCACACGGTAGAGCCACGCTCTCACCTGCCAGGCGGAGTTGTCGTACCAATAAGGTCGCAGGTTCAAACCCCACCACCGCCGCGAAAAAAAAATTTTATTCTCTATTGTCTTCTGGCACTTTTCTACCCACTTCATATCTTGTTGTTACAACATAAGTGCCTGCTCCACTCACTTTTCTGAATTAAAAATTCACCCCATACACCGGAGCATACTCAATGTCTCAATCGTTTCTATGTTATATGTTTGTGATGAGAATATTGGCTATTAAGCTTAACCGCTGGTCAAAATTACTTCGCGATGGTGGTGAACGAATCGGCGATCTCAAGAAGTGGGTGAGAGAGGGATCTAGAAATGACTTTGGGTTTGAAACGAATATTTTTGTGTTCGTGGATAGCTCACACGGTAGAGCCACGCTCTCACCTGCCAGGCGGAGTTGTCGTACCAATAAGGTCGCAGGTTCAAACCCCACCACCGCCGCGAAAAAAATTTTTATTCTCTATTGTCTTCTGGCACTTTTCTACTCACTTCATATCTTGTTGTTACCAACATAAGTGCCTGCTCCACTCACTTTTCTGAATTAAAAATTCACCCCATACACCGGAGCATACTCAATGTCTCAATCGTTTCTATGTTATATGTTTGTGATGAGAATATTGGCTATTAAGCTTAACCGCTGGTCAAAATTACTTCGCGATGGTGGTGAACGAATCGGCGATCTCAAGAAGTGGGTGAGAGAGGGATCTAGAAATGACTTTGGGTTTGAAACGAATATTTTTGTGTTCGTGGATAGCTCACACGGTAGAGCCACGCTCTCACCTGCCAGGCGGAGTTGTCGTACCAATCAGGTCGCAGGTTCAAACCCCACCACCGCCGTGGAAAAAATTTTTTATTCTCTATTGTCTTCTGGCACTTTTCTACTCACTTCATAACTTGTTGTTACCAACATAAGTGCCTGCTCCACTCACTTTTCTGAATTAAAAATTCACCCCATACACCGGAGCATACTCAATGTCTCAATCGTTTCTATGTTATATGTTTGTGATGAGAATATTGGCTATTAAGCTTAACCGCTGGTCAAAATTACTTCGCGATGGTGGTGAACGAATCGGCGATCTCAAGAAGTGGGTGAGAGAGGGATCTAGAAATGACTTTGGGTTTGAAACGAATATTTTTGTGTTCGTGGATAGCTCACACGGTAGAGCCACGCTCTCACCTGCCAGGCGGGTGTTGTCGTACCAATAAGGTCGCAGGTTCAAACCCCACCACCGCCGCGAAAAAAAAAATAATTTTATTCTCTATTGTCTTCTGGCACTTTTCTACTCACTTCATATCTTGTTGTTACCAACATAAGTGCCTGCTCCACTCACTTTTCTGAATTAAAAATTCACCCCATACACCGGAGCATACTCAATGTCTCAATCGTTTCTATGTTATATGTTTGTGATGAGAATATTGGCTATTAAGCTTAACCGCTGGTCAAAATTACTTCGCGATGGTGGTGAACGAATCGGCGATCTCAAGAAGTGGGTGAGAGAGGGATCTAGAAATGACTTTGGGTTTGAAACGAATATTTTTGTGTTCGTGGATAGCTCACACGGTAGAGCCACGCTCTCACCTGCCAGGCGGAGTTGTCGTACCAATAAGGTCGCAGGTTCAAACCCACCACGCGCGCGAAAAAAAAATTTTATTCTCTATTGTCTTCTGGCACTTTTCTACTCACTTCATATCTTGTTGTTACCAACATAAGTGCCTGCTCCACTCACTTTTCTGAATTAAAAATTCACCCCATACACGGAGCATACTCAATGTCTCAATCGTTTCTATGTTATATGTTTGTGATGAGAATATTGGCTATTAAGCTTAACCGCTGGTCAAAATTACTTCGCGATGGTGGTGAACGAATCGGCGATCTCAAGAAGTGGGTGAGAGAGGGATCTAGAAATGACTTTGGGTTTGAAACGAATATTTTTGTGTTCGTGGATAGCTCACACGGTAGAGCCACGCTCTCACCTGCCAGGCGGAGTTGTCGTACCAATAAGGTCGAGGTTCAAACCCCACCCCGCCGCGAAAAAAATTTATTCTCTATTGTCTTCTGGCACTTTTCTATCACTTCATTCTTGTTGTTACCAACATAGTGCCTGCTCCACTCACTTTCTGAATTAAAAATCACCCATACACGGAGCATACTCAATGTCTCAATCGTTTCTTGTTATATGTTTGTGATGAGATATTGGCTATTAAGCTTAACGTGGTCAAATTACTTCGCGATGGTGGTGGGTCTCAAGAAGTGGGTGAGAGAGGGATCTAGAAATGATTTGGGTTTGAACGAATATTTTTGTGTCGGGATAGCTCACACGGTAGAGCCACCTCTCACCTGCCAGCGGAGTTGTCGTACATAAGGTCGCAGGTTCAAACCCCCCACGCGCGAAAAAAAATTTTATTCTCTATTGTCTTTGGCACTTTTTTACTCACTTCATATCTTGTTGTTACCAACATAAGTGCTGCTCCACTCACTTTTGAATTAAAAATTCACCCATACACCGGAGCATACTCAATGTCTCAATCGTTTCTATGTTTATGTTTGTGATGAGAATATTGGCTATAAGCTTAACCGCTGTCAAAATTACTTCGCGTGGTGGTGAACGAATCGGCGATCTCAAGAAGGGGTGAGAGGGGATCTAGAATGACTTTGGGTTTGAAACGATATTTTTGTGTTCGTGGTAGCTACACGGTAGAGCACGCTCACTGCCAGGCGGAGTGTCGTACAATAAGGTCGCAGGTTCAAACCCACCCCGCCGCGAAAAAAATTTTCTCTATTGTCTTCTGGACTTTTCTACTCACTTCATATCTTGTTGTTACCAACATAAGTGCCTGCTCCACTCACTTTTCTGAATTAAAAATTCACCCATACCCGGAGCATACTCATGTCTCAATGTTTCTATGTTATATGTTGTGATGAGATATTGGCTATTAAGCTTAACGCTGGTCAAAATATTCGCGTGTGGTGAACGATCGCGATTCAAGAAGTGGGTGAGGAGGGATCTAGAAATGACTTTGGTTGAAACGATTTTTTGTGTTCGTGATAGCTCACACGTAGAGCCACGCTCTCACTGCAGGCGGAGTTGTCGTACCAATAAGGTCGCAGGTTCAAACCCCACCACCGCCGCGAAAAAAAATTTTATTCTCTATTGTCTTCTGGCACTTTCTACTCACTTCATATCTTGTTGTTACCAACATAAGTGCCTGCTCCACTCACTTTTCTGAATTAAAAATTCACCCATACACCGGAGCATACTCAATGTCTCAATCGTTTCTATGTTATATGTTTGTGATGAGAATATTGGCTATTAAGCTTAACCGCTGGTCAAAATTACTTCGCGATGGTGGTGAACGAATCGGCGTCTCAAGAAGTGGGTGAGAGAGGGATCTAGAAATGACTTTGGGTTTGAAACGAATATTTTTGTGTTCGTGGATAGCTCACACGGTAGAGCCACGCTCTCACCTGCCAGGCGGAGTTGTCGTACCAATAAGGTCGCAGGTTCAAACCCCACCACCGCCGCGAAAAAAAAATTTTATTCTCTATTGTCTTCTGGCACTTTTCTACTCACTTCATTCTTGTTGTTACCAACATAAGTGCTGCTCCACTCACTTTCTGAATTAAAAATTCACCCCATACACCGGAGCATATCAATGTCTCAATCGTTTCTATGTTATATGTTTGTGATGAGAATATTGGCTATTAGCTTAACCGCTGGTCAAAATTACTTCGCGATGGTGGTGAACGAATCGGCGATCTCAAGAATGGGTGAGAGAGGGATCTAGAAATGACTTTGGGTTTGAAACGATATTTTTGTGTTCGTGGATAGCTCACACGGTAGAGCCACGCTCTCACCTGCCAGCGGGTTGTCGTACCAATAAGGTCGCAGGTTCAAACCCCACCACCGCCGCGAAAAAAAAAATTTTATTCTCTATTGTCTTCTGGCACTTTTCTACTCACTTCATATCTTGTTGTTACCAACATAAGTGCCTGCTCCACTCACTTTTCTGAATTAAAAATTCACCCCATACACCGGA
>NC_088369.1:32506795-32518099 GCF_034508935.2 Berghia stephanieae | reverse complement strand
GTATTTTTGTGTAGGCATACTACCCACACCATTCTCGATGTGACAATTTGGCGATTCCAAACGAAGACAAAAAAAACTTTGATTTCATTAATTTTTTCTCTGTTGTCTCGTAAACTCTCCGCAGTTTATAAAATGTCACATCAAACCACTACCAGAAAAAGTTTTTTTATTGTTTTGGATTTGCATAAGCTACCTTGGGTCAACAATCTTGCGATGGGAAACTTTGATAAAATTTCCAGGAAGCAAATATGGTTTAACTATTATTTTTTTGATAACGAGCCCTTTACTACCGCCGGATTCTAAGGTGCGTCAACCCGCCGATAAAAGAATGATCTATTGCTTGGTTTACTAATTTTGTAAGCGTACACGTTGATTCAAATTCCCCGATTCCGCTCCATCAATTGGTGAGTAACCCAACCACCGCCGCGATAAAATATTTTTTTTTAGTCTTTGACTTTTTACCATTTATCTGTTGTTACACAAGTACATGCGCGGTCACACCTCAAATTTAATTAAAATTCACCCATTTCACCTCATATCATTCCAATCGTCTTTCATATTTTGTAAAATTGCTAACTAACCATGTCAATTACTTAGTGTGGTGCATGCATAAAAGTGGTGAGGAGGATCTGAAGTTTGGGTTGAAACGAATTTTTTGGTTCGTGGATAGCTCACACGTAGAGCCACGCTCTCACCTGCCAGGCGGAGTTGTCGTACCAATAAGGTCGCAGGTTCAAACCCCACCACCGCCGCGAAAAAAATTTTATTCTCTATTGTCTTCGGCACTTTTCTACTCACTTCATATCTTGTTGTTACCAACATAAGTGCCTGCTCCACTCACTTTCTGAATTAAAAATTCACCCCAACACCGGAGCATACTCATGTCTCAATCGTTTCTATGTTATATGTTTGTGATGAAATATTGGCTATATAGCTTAATCTGGTAAAATTACTTCGCGATGGTGTGAAGAATCGGCGTTCAAGAAAGTGGGTGAGAAGGCTAAAATGACTGGTTTGAAACGAAATTTTGTGTTCGTGGTACTCACACGGTAAAGCACGCTCTACTGCCGATTGTCTACCATAAGTCGCAGTTCAAACCCCACACCGCCGCGAAAAAAATTTTATCTCATGTCTTCTGCACTTTCATCCTTCATACTTGTTGTTCAACATATGCTGCTCACTACTTTCTGATTAAAATTCCCCTACACGGCATCTCAATGTCAATGTTCTATGTTATATGTTTGGTGAGAATATTGGTATTAAGCTTAACGTGGCAAAATTACTTCGCGAGGGGACGATCGGCGTCCAAGAAGTGGTAAAGACAGGGAAACTTTGGTTTAACGATTTTTTTTTTCGTGATCTCACGGTGACCAGCTTCACCTGCCAGCGATTTCGAATAATCAGTTCAACCCCACCACCGGGAAAAAAAATAATTTATTCTCTATTGTTTCTGGATTTCTACTCACTTATATCTGTATTACCACATAGTGCAGCTCCATTTCTGAATTAAAAATTCACCATACCCGAAGCATATTGTTCAACGTTTTTTTTGTTTGTGATGAGAATATGGCTTTAAGCTTAACCGCGGTCAAATTATTCGCGTGGTAACGCACGCGCAAAAAAGTTTTTATGAGGTCTAATGACTTTTTAACTCATTTTGTTGTCAGATAGTCCGTGCACTCACTCTGGAATTACAAATTCCAAACGGGCATGCTCTGGCTTTTCTACTCATTATTGTGTCATAAGTGCATCATTTGATTAAATTCACCTACACGGAATCAATGTCTCACGTTTCTTTTATATGTTGTGATGAGATATCATATAAGGTCAATATTCGCGTGTGGGACGAATCGGCGTTCAGAGGTGAGAGGGGATTGAATGATGGTTTGACGATATTTGTTCGTGTAGCTCCAGTAGAACGCTTCACTGCAGGGTGTGTCAAGCGGTTACCACCCCGAAAAATTTTTCCTTGTCTGGCCTTTACTCATATATTGTTGTTCACTAGGCTGTCACTTGAATTAAATCCCATACCGGCTATCAATGTCTATGTTTAGTTAATGTTTGTATGGATTGCTAACCCCACCACCGCCGCGAAAAAAATAATTTTATTCTCTATTGTCTTCTGGCACTTTTCTACTCACTTCATATCTTGTTGTTTACCAACATAAGTGCCTGCTCCACTCACTTTTCTGAATTAAAAATTCACCCCATACACCGGAGCATACTCAATGTCTCAATCGTTTCTATGTTATATGTTTGTGATGAGAATATTGGCTATTAAGCTTAACCGCTGGTCAAAATTACTTCGCGATGGTGGTGAACGAATCGGCGATCTCAAGAAGTGGGTGAGAGAGGGATCTAGAAATGACTTTGGGTTTGAAACGAATATTTTTGTGTTCGTGGATAGCTCACACGGTAGAGCCACGCTCTCACCTGCCAGGCGGAGTTGTCGTACCAATAAGGTCGCAGGTTCAAACCCCACCACCGCCGCGAAAAAAATTTTTTATTCTCTATTGTCTTCTGGCACTTTTCTACTCACTTCATATCTTGTTGTTACCAACATAAGTGCCTGCTCCACTCACTTTTCTGAATTAAAAATTCACCCCATACACCGGAGCATACTCAATGTCTCAATCGTTTCTATGTTATATGTTTGTGATGAGAATATTGGCTATTAAGCTTAACCGCTGGTCAAAATTACTTCGCGATGGTGGTGAACGAATCGGCGATCTCAAGAAGTGGGTGAGAGAGGGATCTAGAAATGACTTTGGGTTTGAAAACGAATATTTTGTGTTCGTGGATAGCTCACACGGTAGAGCCACGCTCTCACCTGCCAGGCGGAGTTGTCGTACCAATAAGGTCGCAGGTTCAAACCCCACCACCGCCGCGAAAAAAATTTTTATTCTCTATTGTCTTCTGGCACTTTTCTACTCACTTCATATCTTGTTGTTACCAACATAAGTGCCTGCTCCACTCACTTTTCTGAATTAAAAATTCACCCCATACACCGGAGCATACTCAATGTCTCAATCGTTTCTATGTTATATGTTTGTGATGAGAATATTGGCTATTAAGCTTAACGCTGGTCAAAATTACTTCGCGATGGTGGTGAACGAATCGGCGATCTCAAGAAGTGGGTGAGAGAGGGATCTAGAAATGACTTTGGGTTTGAAACGAATATTTTTGTGTTCGTGGATAGCTCACACGGTAGAGCACACGCTCTCACCTGCCAGGCGGAGTTGTCGTACCAATAAGGTCGCAGGTTCAAACCCCACCACCGCCGCGAAAAAATTTTTTTATTCTCTATTGTCTTCTGGCACTTTTCTACTCACTTCATATCTTGTTGTTACCAACATAAGTGCCTGCTCCACTCACTTTTCTGAATTAAAAATTCACCCCATACACCGGAGCATACTCAATGTCTCAATCGTTTCTATGTTATATGTTTGTGATGAGAATATTGGCTATTAAGCTTAACGCTGGTCAAAATTACTTCGCGATGGTGGTGAACGAATCGGCGATCTCAAGAAGTGGGTGAGAGAGGGATCTAGAAATGACTTTGGGTTTGAAACGAATATTTTTGTGTTCGTGATAGCTCACACGGTAGAGCCACGCTCTCACTGCCAGGCGGAGTTGTCGTACCAATAAGGTCGCAGGTTCAACCCACCACCGCCGCGAAAAAAATTTTTATTCTCTATTGTCTTCTGGCACTTTTCTACTCACTTCATATCTTGTTGTTACCACATAAGTGCCTGCTCCACTCACTTTTCTGAATTAAAAATTCACCCCATACACCGGAGCATACTCAATGTCTCAATCGTTTCTATGTTATATGTTTGTGATGAGAATATTGGCTATTAAGCTTAACGCTGGTCAAAATTACTTCGCGATGGTGGTGAACGAATCGGCGATCTCAAGAAGTGGGTGAGAGAGGGATCTAGAATGACTTTGGGTTTGAAACGAATATTTTTGTGTTCGTGGATAGCTCACACGGTAGCCACGCTCTCACCTGCCAGGCGGAGTTGTCGTACAATAAGTCGCAGGTTCAAACCCCACCCGCCGCGAAAAAAATTTTATTCTCTATTGTCTTCTGGCACTTTTCTACTCACTTCATATCTTGTTGTTACAACATAAGTGCCTGCTCCACTCACTTTTCTGAATTAAAAATTCACCCATACACCGGAGCATACTCAATGTCTCAATCGTTTCTATGTTATATGTTTGTGATGAAATATGGCTATTAAGCTTAACCGCTGGTCAAAATTACTTCGCGATGGTGGTGAACGAATCGGCGATCTCAAGATGGGTGAGAGAGGGATCTAGAAATGACTTTGGGTTTGAAACGAATATTTTTGTGTTCGTGGATAGCTCACACGTAGAGCCACGCTCTCACCTGCCAGCGGAGTTGTCGTACCAATAAGGTCGCAGGTTCAAACCCCACCACCGCCGCGAAAAAATTTTTATTCTCTATTGTCTTCTGGCACTTTTCTACTCACTTCATATCTTGTTGTTACAACATAAGTGCCTGCTCCACTCACTTTTCTGAATTAAAAATTCACCCATACACCGAGCATACTCAATGTCTCAATCGTTTCTATGTTATATGTTTGTGATGAGAATATTGGCTATTAAGCTTAACCGCTGGTCAAAATTACTTCGCGATGGTGGTGAACGAATCGGCGATCTCAAGAAGTGGGTGAGAGAGGGATCTAGAAATGACTTTGGGTTTGAAACGAATATTTTTGTGTTCGTGGATAGCTCACACGGTAGAGCCACGCTCTCACCTGCCAGGCGGAGTTGTCGTACCAATAGGTCGCAGGTTCAAACCCACCACCGCCGCGAAAAAAATTTTATTCTCTATTGTCTTCTGGCACTTTTCTACTCACTTCATATCTTGTTGTTACCAACATAAGTGCCTGCTCCACTCACTTTCTGAATTAAAAATTCACCCATACACCGGAGCATACTCAATGTCTCAATCGTTTCTATGTTATATGTTTGTGATGAGAATATTGGCTATTAAGCTTAACCGCTGGTCAAAATTACTTCGCGATGGTGGTGAACGAATCGGCGATCTCAAGAATGGGTGAGAGAGGGATCTAGAAATGACTTTGGGTTTGAAACGAATATTTTTGTGTTCGTGGATAGCTCACACGTAAGCCACGCTCTCACCTGCCAGGCGAGTTGTCGTACCAATAAGGTCGCAGTTCAAACCCCACCACCGCCGCGAAAAAATATTTTATTCTCTATTGTCTTCTGGCACTTTTCTACTCACTTCATATCTTGTTGTTACCAACATAAGTGCCTGCTCCACTCACTTTTCTGAATTAAAAATTCACCCCATACACCGGAGCATACTCAATGTCTCAATCGTTTCTATGTTATATGTTTGTGATGAGAATATTGGCTATTAAGCTTAACCGCTGGTCAAAATTACTTCGCGATGGTGGTGAACGAATCGGCGATCTCAAGAAGTGGGTGAGAGAGGGATCTAGAAATGACTTTGGGTTTGAAACGAATATTTTTGTGTTCGTGGATAGCTCACACGGTAGAGCCACGCTCTCACCTGCCAGGCGGAGTTGTCGTACCAATAAGGTCGCAGGTTCAAACCCCACCCCGCCGAAAAAATTTTTATTCTCTATTGTCTTCTGGCACTTTTCTACTCACTTCATATCTTGTTGTTACCAACATAAGTGCCTGCTCCACTCACTTTTCTGAATTAAAAATTCACCCCATACACCGGAGCATACTCAATGTCTCAATCGTTTCTATGTTATATGTTTGTGATGAGAATATTGGCTATTAAGCTTAACCGCTGGTCAAAATTACTTCGCGATGGTGGAACGAATCGGCGATCTCAAGAAGTGGGTGAGAGAGGGATCTAGAAATGACTTTGGGTTTGAAACGAATATTTTTGTGTTCGTGATAGCTCACACGGTAGAGCCACGCTCTCACCTGCCAGGCGGAGTTGTCGTACCAATAAGGTCGCAGGTTCAAACCCCACCACCGCCGCGAAAAAAAATTTTTATTCTCTATTGTCTTCTGGCACTTTTCTACTCACTTCATATCTTGTTGTTACCAACATAAGTGCCTGCTCCACTCACTTTTCTGAATTAAAAATTCACCCCATACACCGAGCATACTCAATGTCTCAATCGTTTCTATGTTATATGTTTGTGATGAGAATATTGGCTATTAAGCTTAACCGCTGGTCAAAATTACTTCGCGATGGTGGTGAACGAATCGCGATCTCAAGAAGTGGGTGAGAGAGGGATCTAGAAATGACTTTGGTTGAAACGAATATTTTGTGTTCGTGGATAGCTCACACGGTAGAGCCACGCTCTCACCTGCCAGGCGGAGTTGTCGTACCAATAAGGTCGCAGGTTCAAACCCCACCACCGCCGCGAAAAAAAATTTTATCTCTATTGTCTTCTGGCACTTTTCTACTCACTTCATATCTTGTTTTACCAACATAAGTGCCTGCTCCACTCACTTTCTGATTAAAAATTCACCCATACACCGAGCATACTCAATGTCTCAATCGTTTCTATGTTATATTTGTGATGAGAATATTGGCTATTAAGCTTAACCGCTGTCAAATTACTTCGCGATGGTGGTGAACGAATCGGCGATCTCAAGAAGTGGTGAGAGAGGGATCTAGAAATGACTTTGGGTTTGAAACGAATATTTTTGTGTTCGTGGATAGCTCACACGGTAAGCCACGCTCTCACCTGCCAGCGGAGTTGTCGTACCAATAAGGTCGCAGTTCAAACCCCACCACCGCCGCGAAAAAAAAATTTATTCTCTATTGTCTTCTGGCACTTTTCTACTCACTTCATATCTTGTTGTTACCAACATAAGTGCCTGCTCCACTCACTTTTCTGAATTAAAAATTCACCCCATACACCGGAGCATACTCAATGTCTCAATCGTTTCTATGTTATATGTTTGTGATGAGAATATTGGCTATTAAGCTTAACCGCTGGTCAAAATTACTTCGCGATGGTGGTGAACGAATCGGCGATCTCAAGAAGTGGGTGAGAGAGGGATCTAGAAATGACTTTGGGTTTGAAACGAATATTTTTGTGTTCGTGGATAGCTCACACGGTAGAGCCACGCTCTCACCTGCCAGGCGGAGTTGTCGTACCAATAAGGTCGCAGGTTCAAACCCCACCACCGCCGCGAAAAAAAATATTTTATTCTCTATTGTCTTCTGGCACTTTTCTACTCACTTCATATCTTGTTGTTACCAACATAAGTGCCTGCTCCACTCACTTTTCTGAATTAAAAATTCACCCCATACACCGGAGCATACTCAATGTCTCAATCGTTTCTATGTTATATGTTTGTGATGAGAATATTGGCTATTAAGCTTAACCGCTGGTCAAAATTACTTCGCGATGGTGGTGAACGAATCGGCGATCTCAAGAAGTGGGTGAGAGAGGGATCTAGAAATGACTTTGGTTTGAAACGAATATTTTTGTGTTCGTGATAGCTCACACGGTAGAGCCACGCTCTCACCTGCCAGGCGGAGTTGTCGTACCAATAAGGTCGCAGGTTCAAACCCCACCACCGCCGCGAAAAAAAAATTTTATTCTCTATTGTCTTCTGGCACTTTTCTACTCACTTCATATCTTGTTGTTACCAACATAAGTGCCTGCTCCACTCACTTTTCTGAATTAAAAATTCACCCCATACACCGGAGCATACTCAATGTCTCAATCGTTTCTATGTTATATGTTTGTGATGAGAATATTGGCTATTAAGCTTAACCGCTGGTCAAAATTACTTCGCGATGGTGGTGAACGAATCGGCGATCTCAAGAAGTGGGTGAGAGAGGGATCTAGAAATGACTTTGGGTTTGAAACGAATATTTTTGTGTTCGTGGATAGCTCACACGGTAGAGCCACGCTCTCACCTGCCAGGCGGAGTTGTCGTACCAATAAGGTCGCAGGTTCAAACCCCACCACCGCCGCGAAAAAAATTTTTTATTCTCTATTGTCTTCTGGCACTTTTCTACTCACTTCATATCTTGTTGTTACCAACATAAGTGCCTGCTCCACTCACTTTTCTGAATTAAAAATTCACCCCATACACCGGAGCATACTCAATGTCTCAATCGTTTCTATGTTATATGTTTGTGATGAGAATATTGGCTATTAAGCTTAACCGCTGGTCAAAATTACTTCGCGATGGTGGTGAACGAATCGGCGATCTCAAGAAGTGGGTGAGAGAGGGATCTAGAAATGACTTTGGGTTTGAAACGAATATTTTTGTGTTCGTGGATAGCTCACACGGTAGAGCCACGCTCTCACCTGCCAGGCGGAGTTGTCGTACCAATAAGGTCGCAGGTTCAAACCCCACCACCGCCGCGAAAAAAAAATTTTTATTCTCTATTGTCTTCTGGCACTTTTCTACTCACTTCATATCTTGTTGTTACCAACATAAGTGCCTGCTCCACTCACTTTTCTGAATTAAAAATTCACCCCATACACCGGAGCATACTCAATGTCTCAATCGTTTCTATGTTATATGTTTGTGATGAGAATATTGGCTATTAAGCTTAACCGCTGGTCAAAATTACTTCGCGATGGTGGTGAACGAATCGCGATCTCAAGAAGTGGGTGAGAGAGGATCTAGAAATGACTTTGGGTTTGAAACGAATATTTTTGTGTTCGTGGATAGCTCACACGGTAGAGCCACGCTCTCACCTGCCAGGCGGAGTTGTCGTACCAATAAGGTCGCAGGTTCAAACCCCACCACCGCCGCGAAAAAAAAAAATTTTATTCTCTATTGTCTTCTGGCACTTTTCTACTCACTTCATATCTTGTTGTTACCAACATAAGTGCCTGCTCCACTCACTTTTCTGAATTAAAAATTCACCCCATACACCGGAGCATACTCAATGTCTCAATCGTTTCTATGTTAATGTTTGTGATGAGAATATTGGCTATTAAGCTTAACCGCTGGTCAAAATTACTTCGCGATGGTGGTGAACGAATCGGCGATCTCAAGAAGTGGGTGAGAGAGGGATCTAGAAATGACTTTGGGTTTGAAACGAATATTTTTTCTTTTTTAAATTTTTCTTTTTTTTTTTTCTGATTTTTACAGTTTTTCATAAACAGATAAAATTTTTTTCTCAATTTTTTCCGATATTAAAATAAGCAAAAAAGGTTCTTCACAGGGGTTTTAAATTATAAAAAAAAGGGAAAAAAGTTCAGGGTTTTTATTTTTGTGTCAAGCTATTTAGTTTTATAGCCCCCAAAGTTGGCTTTTTTTTAAAAAAACCCCCCCGCCTCCAAAAGGGCCCCAACACTTTAAAGAAAGAAAAAGATTTTGTTATAATATTTATTTTAAACATACGAATATAAAAATCTATCTATATTCGAAAATACTCAATATGTTTACTTTAAAAAGGGGGTTTAAATATTTTTTTTACTTTAAACCAAAAACAATTTAAATTTAAAGTTGATTAATATTGCTTTTTCTTTGTGTTTTTGAAAAAATAATGCTTTTTAGCAAGAAAAGCTTATTTTTTTTACAACAAGAATATATTACACAATTAATTTCATTATCTGATTAATTAATTGAGAATCAAAATTTAAAGTGATATTATGATATTGATATCAAAACACAATCATAATTGTAATCACAACATATTATTCAAAATCTCACCAGAGCCGAACAGATTATTGAAATCACAAATTAAGTCTACACAAGACTTTAATCAAACTCTACACAAGAGTTATAACACAACTTGATTCAGCTCAAACTTTGAGCACCACAAAGTCTACACAAGACTTAAATCACACTCTACACAAGAGTTAACACAAAACGTGTTTCAGCTCGAACTTTGAGCACTACAAAGTCTACACAAGACTTTAATCCAACTCTACACAAGAGTTAAACAAATGAGCCTAAAAGACTCCGCTGGGGTTATCGCTTAGAGACTATGAGCCTAAAAGACTCCGCTGTCTGGTCTCTTTTGAGACAATGAGCCTAAAAGACTCCGCTGAGTGGTCTGAAGAAACTGCTCAAAACTCTGGCATTTATAGGCAAAAATCAAGCAAACGAAGCAAAATTCTACCCACACAAACGGATGTTAGCCGTAAACATCTGAAATTCCTTAAAACTCCCCTAGATTCCATAATCATGGACAACAACAACCCATCCTGATACCGGACATCCTCATATCAAGGATAAATAAATTCGTCAGCCCCATAGTTGCGAGATATCAATCAAGCCATACCATAACAAAGTCACTCCCGTAGAATACAGGGATCCTACTTTGCTTATAAGTTTACGGAGAAAACAAGATTGATGCCTTTCTCACAATAACACCCACACTACGTAGTTTAATTCAAACTTCCGGGCCATAGGTGCATGATCTGATACGACCTGTATCAACAAAAGAAGGGTTGTTCCGGAGGGATTACAATAACAACAACAACTAATACTACGACGACGTACATCCTGTCGTAAACTGACGCCTACACGGAAGCATTTCGTTACAGACTAGTACATTTTGATGACAGTATGGAGTCGGAATACCTATAATATTGTATTAAAACGCTATGACTATCGTCACCACCACCACCACCATCATCATCATCATCATCATCATCATCATCATCATCATCATCATCATCATCATCATCATCAATCGTTACGATGCAGTATTGTGTCAAGCTATTGACGTTACGTTATTGAATGCATGGTGACAATGGGGGCATGTTCTATCTGTAGGTACTGTTGTGTCCTTGTGTAAGTCACTGCACATAAATTGCCTGCTCAATCGTTTATAATTGAGTGCTCGGCTAAAAGCACCCGTGACTGTTCTATCTGTTGTTGTCCAAAACTTACTCTGTACTGATGGCTTGTTTTGTATGAAATAGGTCTTACGTGTCTTGCTGGTGAACTTTTGTTCAGTTAATGTAGCGTTTTGAAACGGTAGTATTACTTGTGTATTCCATATGAAATTCTCATAATTCATAATTGAATGTTGATGAGTTTTTAAAAGAAAGAAATAAAGTATATATATATATATATATATATATATATATATATATATATATATATAGATATATATATATATATATATATATATATATATATATATATATATAGAGAGAGAGAGAGAGAGAGAGAGAGAGAGAGAGAGAGAGAGAGGGGGGGGGGGGCAGGAAGAATACAACATACGACTTAAAAAGTAATGCGTTTGAATGTTTTCAGATACAATTACAATGACAAAAGGAACTTCTCGCAGGAACTGATGGGACAAGTTTTTAGTAGTTATGTCAACTA
>NC_088369.1:32449295-32501795 GCF_034508935.2 Berghia stephanieae | reverse complement strand
AATAATAATAATAATAATAATAATAATAATAATAATAATAATAATAATAATAATAATAATAATAAAAATGTTGATGATGATGTTGATTATGATGATGATGATGATGATGATGATGATGATGATGATGATGATGATGATGATGATGATGATGATGATGATAATAATAATACATGTAATAGTAATTAAAAAATAATGTAATTTATTTACATAGTCCTTGTCCCATACAATATAGCTCTAGGCGCACAATATACGTGGCGTACAATATAGATTATTAAAAAATACTATTATACTCATAAGCATATTATCAACCACATAAAAAAAAAATGAGAAATAAAGTTTAAATGCTGAATTGTGTTGGGTTTTTTTTCTTCTTCATACCATCTAAATGTAACAGAAAGAGATGACTTTTAAATTTTCTTTGAAAATCTGCTTCAGAATCAGTAGGCCGACAGTTAAAACGAAGATTAAATGGTAGAGAATTCCACACTGAAGGAGCTGTGTGCGATATAAGGTCTGGCAAAAGATGGTGATTATATGATCTTAAATTACGAGATGGGATATAATCATTAATAAAATCCTTAAAGTAAAAATGTGAACAATCGTTTTTAGAGTTGATACATAGCATTGCAATTTGTAATCAGTTTCAGGGGATCCAAAACAAATCGTTGGGGGCGGGGGGGGGGGGGGGGGGGGGACCCCGAATTTTAATTGCGATACTTCGGAGTAAACTCTTTTTATCAGAATAGACTTAAATCCTCCAAAACTGTAACATTTGAACCAATCGAGGACAGTGCCTATGTCTGCTATGCCGAACGTTTTTTTCAAGACGTTCAATAAGAATGGCATGATCAATCGTGTCAAAAGCGGCACGAAGATCGAGCAGTGCAAGAATAGAGACATTGCCTTGGTCAGCGGCACACTATAAATCGCTTTGTGTTTTTTGAAGTGCAGTCTCTGTTTTGTGGTATTTTCTGTACGCAGATTGACAGGGTTCGAATAGATTGAATTTGTTGAGGTGCTCATTGAGTTGGATTGCAAAGACTTTATCTAATTTTTTTGAGAGAAATGGAAGATCAGAGACAGGTCGGAAGTTTTTCAGTTCTTCAGATGAAAGGTTAGAATTTTTCAACACTGGGGAAACGATAACATGTTTGAGTTTGGCATAGGAACGATACCGATTTCAAGAGAATGATTGATGATCTTTGTTATCACAGGAGTAAGATGTTCGATATGGTTGCGTAATAAGGTTGTTGGTAAAGGATCTAGACAACACGATTTAGGTGGAAGGACATTAGGATTGCTGATGGTTTCCTCTGAAACAAGAGAAAAATGAGTGAATGGATGATCTCAAAATAGGTTTCGGCATCTGTTGACAATTTGGCTCAATTAGATCGTAATTTAGTTACTTTGTCAATATAATATTGGCCAAAAACATTTGCGAGGCTTTGGTTCGAATACTTTGTGGGAAGATTACAATTGTCTCTCTTTCGCTTTCCTGTAAGGGTGTTTGTGACATAGAAAAGGGCTCGAGTTGTTTTATATTTATTATATTATTTATCGTCATAGGATTTGGATTTAGAATTGTTAATAAGATTTTTCCTCTTTATTCACGTATCCCATGAAAATGTCTTTATGTATCGCTAGACCACTCTTCTTCCACTGTCTTTCGGCGCGTCGTCGATGAGCTTAAGCTTCCTTAATCTCGGTCAAACGTCCACGGCGCTGAGGGACGATATATGTGAAGACTGTATTGCACTGGGACATGGGCGTCCAAAGGATGAACTAGATGTGTAATGTAAGCTCCAACACTGTCACTACTTCTAAGCATTAGAGGAATCTTTTCCTGTAGATCCCTACTGAAAGACCCATCGTCTCGAATGATGCGCCAAGTTACTACTTGACGTACGGACCTGGGTTTATCAAGGCAATCGTTAGAGAAAGTGATGACATGGTGGTCAGAAATACATTTGTGGTATTTATTATTATTATTATTATTATTATTATTATTATTATTATTATTATTATTATTATTATTATTATTATTATTATTATTATTATTATTTATTATTATTATTATTTTTATTATTATTATTATTATTAGTTTATATAACTTAAACAGAAGGGGAACACCGCTTGTAACATATCTGTGTAATCCATGATCATAAGGCTCCCGAGCCACAGTAAATCCTCGTTCCTGTCGCATTAGTTGGACAATTACAATTAACCAGTAGATTTTTGACCGATCAAAACATGGAATTTGTGACACGCCTTCACACGTACTCGGGCAAACATGGTTGGTTGTTTATAAACTATAGATAGAATGCGGTTGGCCAAGGAGTTCACAACATTGCCATCCGGAAGTATAACAGACCAACACACAAACTCCGTGTAACCATGAACTTTTATAGTCTGGTTAATACAGTTTAGTGAGAACAACTCAGAAACGCGGATGGCAAAAACAAAGGCCTGAGTGACGTCATCTTCGAACTATCTATAGATAGTATGCGCTTGGCTTAGAAGCTCATAACATTGCCATCCGGAAGTATAACTGGCCAACACACAAATCTGTGTGTATCCATGAACGTTTATAGTCAGGTTAATACAGTTCAGTGAGCACTACTCATAAACGCGGATGGCAAAAAACAATAACAAAGACCTGTTTGACGTCATCTTCGAACTATCTATAAAGTGAATGATATCGACCTCTCTCTGATCATTGTTCTTGTTTTTATACTGCCAGATGGGTGACTAGTTATCACACGATTTTCTCGGTCATATTAAAAACGTTTTAATTTACACATATTTTTATGTGTACGTTCTATTGATAAAGCGGTAGAAGAGTGGTTATTTTACTTAGACACATATTATCGATTGTAAACCCTGTGTAGTTTACTATGTCCACCAATCACTGCCATAGTTTACAGTATGACGACTGTTCGAGAGGCGTGCTTATCTATGTGTCTATTGCATGCCACCCTATGGAAAATCGCTAGTAAATTCCAAAACACTTTCAGTCAGATTTGATGGGCCCAGTTATCCAATCACAAACTGGTAAACAAAGAATCGGTGCGGTGTGTTATTTATTTATTTATTTTTTCATTCATTTATATACTTATTTTATTCATTTTTGTTGTTTATTCTGATATGAGTGATCCAAAATTTTAATGGACCCATAATTTTATGGCACATTCTATAATCATAATACTATGCCATCTACAGGTCAAAGAAAAAGGAATGCCCCGTGTTTGTGAAGATTAATGCTAATAAAACTGCCCTAGCTTTAAGAGTTACTGACGTGAATTTGCAACACAATCATGCATTGACATCAAAAGAAGGTCTGTGCAATGCCATAATGTTGTTTTGTTTTGTTTTTTTTGTCTGTTGTTGTTGTCGTTTTCTTGTAGTAGTAGCAGTAGTAGTAGTAGTAGTAGTAGTAGTAGTAGTAGTAGTAGTAGTAGTAGTAGTAGTTGTTGTTGTTGTTGTAGTAGTGGTTGCAGTAGAAGTAGTAGTAGTAGTACTAGTAGTAGTAGTAGTGGTAGTCGTAGTAGTAGTAGTAGTAGTAGTAGTAGTAGTAGTAGTAGTAGTAGTAGTAGTAGTAGTAGTAGTAGTAGTAGTAGTAGTAGTAGTAGTAGTAGTAGTAGTAGTAGTAGTAGTAGTAGTAGTAGTAGTTGTTGTTGTTGTTGTAGTAACAGTAGTAGCTGTTGTTGTTGTAGTAGTAGTGGTGGCAGTAGTAGTAGTAGTAGTAGTAGTAGTAGTAGTAGTAGTAGTAGTAGTAGTAGTAGTAGTAGTAGTAGTAGTAGTAGTAGTAGTAGTAATAATAGTAGTAGTAATAGTAGTTGTTGTTGTAGTAGTAGTAGTAGTAGTAGTAGTAGTAGTAGTAGTAGTAGTAGTAGTAGTAGTAGAAGTAGTAGTAGTAGCAGCAGCAGTAGTTATTGTCGTTTTATTTCCAAATACAGTTGAATCCTGATAAAGCAAACATCGCCGGACCAGAAAGAGTGGTTGACTTTAGGTATTGTTGACTTAATCCACTATCAATGGAAAACTCTTTAATAAAGAACTGATAATTTGAGACCCACAAAAGGTATTTACTTTTAAGCAGAAGTTGGCTTTAAGAGTGTTGATTCTATGCGGATTCCATTGTACCATAATAATCAGGTATCTAACCACTCATGCAAAATTATATAAAAGCATGAGCTTGAATAAAGCAAAATATCCACTTAATGTGCTCAAAGCGATTTATGAAATGTCGAAAGCCAGCAGCAGCACTTGACATGTAAGACAAGACACGACGCACGTAAGAGCAATTACATGCGCTATTACAGTTTTTTTCCTTTTTTTATTTTTATTTTTCGATAAAGATAACGCTGTAACTAGCCAGGTAGCCTACTCATTTTACACATGATTGCGATGAGAAAACGGGTAAAGAGTCTTTTTCAAGAAATTGATTTTATGTCACCAATAGGCTTCAACAGTCGTGACGCCACTTCCCTCGTAAGACGCATAGTAACTTAGTAACTGGTTCTAAATTATCGGAACAATAGCGGACGCCCATATGAAATACTGCTCCGATCAGCATAAACGTGTATTCGAAGGAGAAAATTATAAATCTGATCATGTTTTGACTTTTATTATACATTCTGATCAAATGAAATGGGGGAAAAGTTCTAGGCAGTATGAAGAATAAAAAGTACCGATTTTCTTTGTTTGGAACCAAACTGCTCGTTGCTGGTCGGATGTTACATCAGACTATTGAATACTATTCCCGTAGTTTTCGTTAATTGACACGGACCAAAACATTATATCAAAAGACATGTCCACGGCTACAAAAGAAAACAAATCATGAGTTGTTTTCAATAGTTCAACCAATGACTAATTTGTTTCCTTAAGCACTACCAAGGACAACTCACGTGGAGGTGTACTAATCTCACAACATCCAACAGCCGGTTAAAACGCACCAACACACAACACGATGTGTAACCTTAAATGTTTGTTATAGATAGTTCGAAGATGACGTCACTCATGTCTTTGTTTTTGTTTTTTGCCATCCGCGTTTATGAGTAATGCTCACTGAATTGTATTAACCAGACTATAAACGTTCATGGATACACACAGTTTTGTGTGTTGGTCCGTTTTACTTCCGGATGGCAATGCTATGAGCTTCTTAGCCAAGCGCATACTATTTATAATCTGATTGATAGAATTTAGTGAGAACTACTCGTAAAAACGGCTGGCTAAATAAAATAAGAAAGAGCTGGGTGACGTCAATTTCGTTCCTTCTTTAAAAGACATCAAAAGACAAGTCCTTGTGTCAGGCCATGAATGCTCATGTGGATTATCTATATGACCCTTCCAGTGCTCGAGGTCATTGGTCACATTGGAAAATGTGATCAAAGTGACCGAGATAATAAACACAACATAGATAGTATAGCATTACTCATAAACGCGGATGGCAAAAAAAAATAACAAAGACCTGAGTGACGTCATCTTCGAACTATCTATAGATAGTTTGCGCTTGGCTAAGAAGCTCAAAACATTGCCATCCGGAAGTATAACGGACCAACACACAAAACTATGTGTAACCTTAAACGTTTATAGTCTGGTTAATACAGTTTAGTGAGAATTACTCATGAACGCGGATGGCAGAAAACAATAACAAACACCCAAGTGACGTCATCTTCGTTCTATCGATAGGTTATTTTGTTCAGTTTTACACATGGGTATGTTAACAACTTTCACGAACATAGCGCTAAGCGCGTTTACGTTTGTTAAGAAATATCCAATCGTTGGACAGCAACAAATCATGTGATTGATGACTTGGTTGGACGAAAACCTGAATATAGATCGCTGCCATTAACGAAGGCTGCTTTCCAAAACTGACCAGAACAAAACGTCAGATTACTAATGGACAAACACCCCAAAAAAGTAAAAATGAGTGGTATTCAATAGTTCAACAAATGGGAGAGCGCTATTACTAACAACAACACCAACAACAACAACAACAACAACAACAACAACAAAAAACAACAACACAACCACCACCACGAACAGCAACAACAACAACAACAACACAACCACTACCACGAACAACAACAACAACAACAACAACAACAACAACCACAACCACAACCATGAACAGCAACAACAACAACAACAACCACCACCACGAACAGCGACAACAACAACAAGCACCACGAACAACAATAACCACCACCACCACGAACAACAGCAACAACAACAACAACAACAACAACAACACAACCACCACCACGAGCAGCAACAACAACAACAACAACAACAACAACAAACAACAACACAACCACCACCACGAACAACAACAACAACAACAACACAACCACTACCACGAACAACAACAACAACAACAACCACCATGAACAGCAACAACAACAACAACCACCACCACGAACAGCAACAACAACAACAGCCAGCACCACGAACAACAACAACAACAACCACCACCACGAACAACAGCAACAACAACAACAACAGCAACAACAACAACAACAACACACCACAACAACGAAGAACAACAACAACAACAACAACAACAACAACAACAACCACCACCACGAACAACAGCAACAACAACAACAACAGCAACAACAATAACAACAACACACCACCACCACGAACAACAACAACAACAACAACAACAACAACAACAACAACAACAACACACCACCACCACGAACAGCAACAACAACAACAACAACAACAACAACAACAACAACAACCGATAGCCCAGATCGATGCTGCCAGGATTATTTATAGAAGAGCAAAAATCAATCTGCATCGGGTTTGTAAAGAGAACTCCATTGGCTTTCCGTTGAGAAACGTGTAGTATGCGCTTGGCTAAGAAGCTCACAACATTGCCACCCGGAAGTATTGCGGACCAACATACAAAATTATGTGTAACCATGAACTTTTATAGTCTGGTTAATACAATTGTGTGAGTATTACTCAAAAGTGGATGGCAAAAACAATAACAAAATAAAGAAAAACCAGTACCAAAGACCCGAGTGACGTCAGCTTCATTATACTATAGATAGTATGCGCTTGGCTAAAATGTTCACAATATTGCCATACGGAAGTATAACGGACAAATACACAAAACTATATGTAACCTTGAACGTTTTAGCCTGGTTAAAACAGTTTAGTGAGAATTACTCATAAACTCGGATGGCATAATGCAATAACAAAGACCCGAGTGACGTCAACTTCGTTCTATCTATAGAATAACAGAAAATGTACTTTTGTTTTTAAATCACTGCACTCTGATTATCCTCGATTCATTACTGATAATGACATGGTTAAATTCCACATCCCGTCCAGAAATCTGAGATCAAAGTCTAATAATCGCATTCTCGTGAAGCCAAAAAGGACTCGTAAAATCGCCGAGCATGCGTTTGAATAGTCGACACCCCTTATCTCCAAGATATTGTCAGGGACAGTAATGATGCAGCATTCTTGTAAAAACATCTTAAAACGTTCCTTTTTATAAAACACACTTTATAATTATATTGCTTTGTTTTATGCTATCTAGATGTTTAAGTGACTGTATGTTTGGCTGACTGGTGTTACGTTATTGTGAAGCGCTTTGAGCTTGTTAAGGCGCTATAAAAAAACCATAAGATATTAAATCATCATCATTATTATTATTATTATTATTATTATTATTATTATTATTATTATTATCATTATTATCATTATTATCATCATTATTATTATTGTTATCATCATCATCATCATCAATATCATCATCATCATCATTATTATTATTATTATTATTATTATTATTATTATTATTATTATTATTATTATTATTATTATTTTTATTAATATTATTAATTTTATTATTACATATTATTATTATTATTATTATTATATTATTATTATTATTATTATTATTATTATTATTATTATTATTATTATTTTTATTATTATTATTATTATTATTATTTTTATTATTTTTATTATTATTATTATTATTATTATTATTATTATTATTATTATTATTATTATTATTATTATTATTATTATTATTAGCTGTTTGCAGAAGGGGCACCTCATTGTCCAATCAATCCACCCCAATCGTGAATAAAAGCTCGTTTGACGTCCATCTTAGCTCAAACTATAAATAAAAGGCTGGGTGGGGTTCCTACCGGGGGGGGGGGCAGGGAGGTCCTTACCGTGTCTTCTTTCCCCTTATATCTGTTTTCCAACTTTCTTTCTGTCTTTGTCTTGGTGTGGGATTGCTCGGTTTTGTCCCGACCCTAGCCGGAGTCCTTGACTGGGAGGGAAACAGTCAAATGCATAGTTATTGTTTTGGGAGATGATATTTTTTCCCTTGAAATCATCTCTCTGTTATGTGTTATTATATTTGTTATTTTTAATATATAATGCAAGCATTTGAGTGTATTCCTCCTTGTTGGATTTTGTGCTCTTGTCCGGATGAGACTTATAGGTGTGTCACAAAGTGCGCACGTAAACCGTATGCTTATGTAGCGCAGTTTGCAACCTTGTTTATGTGTGTTATATTCAAGCTACGACACCACAATAACCAAACACAATACGTTGATAAAGGTTTTGAAGCTAAATGAAGATATATTTTATTACAATATAACAAAGATATTATGAGATATGAAGATGAAATGATAGATGTAATAAGTATGAAATCAAATGGATGGATGACAAATTGATGGAGATGGTGTGATGATGAATATGATATGAAAGCGATATGAAAATATATAATTAAATCAATTAATTATCAATACTTTACCAAACCGCTACCACATCAGACAATCTCACAGATAGGTTGCAACCATCACAGTCATACAGGCAACTAATAATTAACTAACTAAACACAATCCAGACGTGTAGAAGAAAGCCAAAAGAGTGTCCTTGATATTCAACAAAAACTGTAAGGTTGTTCTAATATTGTTAATTTGTCTCTTCTTGAAATTGTTCTGATTTCACAGTATTCATAAACAGATCAATTGTTTCTCAATGTTCTGATATTAAAATAAGCAAATGGTTCTTCACAGGTAACTTATAAAACAGGCAAATGTTCAGTTTCTATTAGGGTCAAGCTATGAGTGTATAGCCTAAAGTTGGCTTGTTAAAGCCCAGCCTCCAACGGCTCATTCACTTTAAAGAAAGAAAATGATTTTGTTATAATATGATAATCATACGAATATAACTCTATCTATATTCGAACTCACTCAATATGTTTACTTTAAATGAGTAAATATTATTTTACTTTAACAAATCAATTTATTAATGTTGATTAATATTGCTTTACTTTGTAGATATGAAATAATAATGCTTTATAGCAAGAAAAGCTTATTTTCTTTACAACAAGAATATATTATACAATTAATTTCATTATCTGATTAATTAATTGAGAATCAAAATTTAAAGTGATATTATGATATTGATATCAAAACACAATCATAATTGTAATCACAACATATTATTCAAAAATCTCACCAGAGCCGAACAGATTATTGAAATCACAAATTAAGTCTACACAAGACTTTAATCAAACTCTACACAAGAGTTATAACACAACTTGATTCAGCTCAAACTTTGAGCACCACAAAGTCTACACAAGACTTAAATCACACTCTACACAAGAGTTAACACAAAACGTGTTTCAGCTCGAACTTTGAGCACTACAAAGTCTACACAAAACTTTAATCCAACTCTACACAAGAGTTAAACAAATGAGCCTGAAAGACTCCGCTGTGGTTATCGCTTAGAGACTATGAGCCTAAAAGACTCCGCTGTCTGGTCTCTTTTGAGACAATGAGCCTAAAAGACTCCGCTGAGTGGTCTGAAGAAACTGCTCAAAACTCTGGCATTTATAGGCAAAAATCAAGCAAACGAAGCAAAATTCTACCCACACAACCGGATGTTAGTCATATCCGTAAACATCTGAAATTCCTTAAAACTCCCCCAGATTCCATAATCATGGACAACAACAACCCATCCTGATACCGGACATCCTCATATCAAGGATAAATAAATTCGTCAGCCCCATAGTTACGAGATATCAATCAAGCCATACCATAACAAAGTCACTCCCGTAGAATACAGGGATCCTACTTTGCTTATAAGTTTACGGAGAAAACAAGATTGATGCCTTTCTCACAATAACACCCACACTACGTAGTTTAATTCAAACTTCCGGGCCATAGGTGCATGATCTGATACGACCTGTATCAACAAAAGAAGGGTTGTTCCGGAGGGATTACAATAACAACAACAACTAATACTACGACGACGTACATCCTGTCGTAAACTGACGCCTACACGGAAGCATTTCGTTACATATCTCCCCCCTAAGACTAAATTTGGTACAACATTTAGTTAGATCAACGAAATGCCTCAAGATCACATCGATCTCGACAATTATTCGGGCTCATTGTTGTCCCTTCCTTCGACAGACAACATCGGCATCACACATCCACACTTCAACTCCACCTTGCCGTGTGTCATGCATTTCGGTGGTTCATGATCCTTAGTGATAGCTGAGACTTGTAGAGCTTTTCCAGTAGATGCTCCCTTGTCCCCATGCCGCTTCTTCTGCCAGCAATCTTTGATTTGGTGCCCCCTTTGACCGCAGTATTGACACACTTTACCTTCCACAATGAAATCAGGTTGTTTCCTTTGCCGACAATCTCTAGCAAGATGCCCTGGCCGTCTACAGTTGTGGCAAACAATTTGGTTGGAGATACGGGTAGTGTCCTTTATGATATTTTGCGGACTGTTTTCTTGGACGTTCTTTGATTTTTCTTGAGCCACTCCACTTTTGGAAAATGTTCCTGCGACACCGTGCGCTTCAATGTACTTTTCTCCTAAATCTATTACTTCCCTTGCTGTCTTCGGTTGTCTTTCTTTTATGAAAATCGTCAAATCCCGACCGCAGACACTGACAAGCTGTTCCTTCAATATCATATCCAGAATGTCAGCAACTGAGTCCTTCCTTTTCCCCGACAACTCAATCCATTTTTCCATATAACTCTCCAATCTAGTCGCAAACTGGCTAAAACGCTCCCCTTGTTCCGGTCTACTCTTCCTAAATTTTTCATTGAATCCATCATCCGTTAGATTATAACGTCTCAATAAAGCCGCTTTTACTACCCCATAATCGATGGCATCTTCATCACTCAGTCGAGTGTAGACGTCCAGTGCTTTCCCTTTGAGAAGTGCAGACAACTGGATTGCCCAATCCCTGCATTCCCAGCCGTTGACTTTAGCGTATCTCTCGAAACGGAGCAGATAGCTGTCCATATGATCCTTGTTTTCGTCAAAACATGGAAGTCGAGGACTCTTAACAGTAGGAGCATGAGTAAATGATCGAATGTCACCTGTCATACTGTCGTTGTTGGAGGAAGCCTGACACTCCGACTTTAACCTAAGCAGTTCAAGCTCTTTCTCCATCAGAGCTTCTTGTCTTTGAGCTCGTGCTCTGCTTATCTCCTCCTCTTCTTTGGCACGTTCTCTCTCCTTCTCTTTTCTCTCTTCATCTTCTTGTAACTGGGCTGTCACCCAAGCACGGAGATCTTCACCCCTTAACTCCAATTTTTCTCCAAGTTTAATTAATCTTTCCACATCCATCTCTAGGACAATTAATCAAACCAATTCAAATTCAAATAAACAAACTTCAATATGTTTATCGACACTGTTGCCGTAAATGTTACTTTCACGTAGAATAAAGTGGTATTACAAGTAACCTTATTAACGATATGCGGTCAATATAGATCCCAAAACAGATTCAAAACAGGCAATTAATACAGATTCCTACACGGAATTCAATATAGACTCAATATATAGAATCAAAGCAAATTTACTACAGGTCCTAACACAGAACCAACCCTTCACCCAGATTCCTACACAGAATCAAAACATTGACTTAATATAGACGCATATTAGAGTCAAAACAACTGATTTAATACAGGTCCTCACACGGAACCAACGCCTCACCCAGATTCCCCACACGGAATCAACAAAATAGCTTCACCCAGATTCCCCACACGGAATCATAAAAACTATCTTCACCCAGATTCTTTCTAAGAATCAACAAAATAACTTCACCCAGATTCTTTCTCAGAATCATCAAAATATCTTCACCCAGATTCTTTCTCAGAATCAACAAAATATCTTCACCCAGATTCTTTCTCAGAATCAAAATATCTTCACCCAAATTCTTTCTTAGAATCAACAAAATATCTTCACCCAGATTCTCTCTTAGAATCAACAAAATATCTTCACCCAGATTCTCTCTTAGAATCAACAAAATATCTTCACTCAGATTCTCTCTTAGAATCAACAAAATATCTTCACCCAGATTCTCTCTTAGAATCAACAAATATTCTTCACCCAGATTCTCTCTTAGAATCAACAAAATATCTTCACCCAGATTCCTACACGGAATCAAATTAACCCAACAACCACCTTCGTTCCTTACAAAAGGGAGAGGGGGGAAAATGGAGGCTTTACAGCGCGAGTACCGCTTACGCGCTAAGTCAGTGATCCGTATCACTATGTCAGATGACTGACAACTTAGAACCGAACAAATGAAAATTACCAGAATACTTGTATTACACCTTGCGTATAATGACAGTCTTATAACCATTAAATGGATACCAATTTGCTTTAAGCTCAAAGATATTATCTATCTCAAGTTTCAAACAACTCCCTAACCTGTCTCAACAATTGTTTGGTCGCGATGTCTCTTGAATGCACAACAATAAGCATCCCACTTCTGACACCAAATTATGTCACAAAGTGCGCACGTAAACCGTATGCTTATGTAGCGCAGTTTGCAACCTTGTTTATGTGTGCTATATTCAAGCTACGACACCGATCAATAACCAAACACAATACGTTGATAAAGGTTTTGAAGCTAAATGAAGATATATTTTATTACAATATAACAAAGATATTATGAGATATGAAGATGAAATGATAGATGTAATAAGTATGAAATCAAATGGATGGATGACAAATTGATGGAGATGGTGTGATGATGAATATGATATGAAAGCGATATGAAAATATATAATTAAATCAATTAATTATCAATACTTTACCAAACCGCTACCACATCAGACAATCTCACAGATAGGTTGCAACCATCACAGTCATACAGGCAACTAATAATTAACTAACTAACTAAACACAATCCAGACGTGTAGAAGAAAGCCAAAAGAGTGTCCTTGATATTCAACAAAAACTGTAAGGTTGTTCTAATATTGTTAATTTGTCTCTTCTTGAAATTGTTCTGATTTCACAGTATTCATAAACAGATCAATTGTTTCTCAATGTTCTGATATTAAAATAAGCAAATGGTTCTTCACAGGTAACTTATAAAACAGGCAAATGTTCAGTTTCTATTAGGGTCAAGCTATGAGTGTATAGCCTAAAGTTGGCTTGTTAAAGCCCAGCCTCCAACGGCTCATTCACTTTAAAGAAAGAAAATGATTTTGTTATAATATGATAATCATACGAATATAACTCTATCTATATTCGAACTCACTCAATATGTTTACTTTAAATGAGTAAATATTATTTTACTTTAACAAATCAATTTATTAATGTTGATTAATATTGCTTTACTTTGTAGATATGAAATAATAATGCTTTATAGCAAGAAAAGCTTATTTTCTTTACAACAAGAATATATTACACAATTAATTTCATTATCTGATTAATTAATTGAGAATCAAAATTTAAAGTGATATTATGATATTGATATCAAAACACAATCATAATTGTAATCACAACATATTATTCAAAAATCTCACCAGAGCCGAACAGATTATTGAAATCACAAATTAAGTCTACACAAGACTTTAATCAAACTCTACACAAGAGTTATAACACAACTTGATTCAGCTCAAACTTTGAGCACCACAAAGTCTACACAAGACTTAAATCACACTCTACACAAGAGTTAACACAAAACGTGTTTCAGCTCGAACTTTGAGCACTACAAAGTCTACACAAGACTTTAATCCAACTCTACACAAGAGTTAAACAAATGAGCCTGAAAGACTCCGCTGTGGTTATCGCTTAGAGACTATGAGCCTAAAAGACTCCGCTGTCTGGTCTCTTTTGAGACAATGAGCCTAAAAGATTCCGCTGAGTGGTCTGAAGAAACTGCTCAAAACTCTGGCATTTATAGGCAAAAATCAAGCAAACGAAGCAAAATTCTACCCACACAACCGGATGTTAGTCATATCCGTAAACATCTGAAATTCCTTAAAACTCCCCCAGATTCCATAATCATGGACAACAACAACCCATCCTGATACCGGACATCCTCATATCAAGGATAAATAAATTCGTCAGCCCCATAGTTACGAGATATCAATCAAGCCATACCATAACAAAGTCACTCCCGTAGAATACAGGGATCCTACTTTGCTTATAAGTTTACGGAGAAAACAAGATTGATGCCTTTCTCACAATAACACCCACACTACGTAGTTTAATTCAAACTTCCGGGCCATAGGTGCATGATCTGATACGACCTGCATGTATCAACAAAAGAAGGGTTGTTCCGGAGGGATTACAATAACAACAACAACTAATACTACGACGACGTACATCCTGTCGTAAACTGACGCCTACACGGAAGCATTTCGTTACAAGGTGATCTCAGACTACGTACATTGGTGGTTTGCTCTTGGATTCTACATCTGATCCCTATTTGTTCCCAGTTCCCCTGCCTATGTATTACTTTCTCTTGGCTGCTTTAATTGTAATTCTAGAACTTTTTACTATCCCATTTTCTTCCTTTTTACTGGCGCTGATATAACCCAAATGTGTTGCAAGCGCCGTAAAACCCTTAAAAACAAAACAAAAACAAAAATAAAAGGTAGTTGCATTTGTCTTAACGGTCAAAGAGGTGTCTGAATTGGCACAACAGGATGCCAGAATAGGATTCAACAGTCGTAACGTCACTTCCTTCCTTATGACGCATGGTAACTTAGTAACACTGGCTCTAAACTATCGGAACAATGGCGGACTCCGTATGAAATATTTCTCCGGCGAGCATAAAAGCGTATCCAGAGGGGAAAAAAAACCACATAAATTTGATCTTGTTTTGACTTTTACACATTCTGATCACAAGACATATGAAAAGTTCTAGCCAGCTTGAAGAATATAAAGTAATGATTTTCTTTGTTAAGAACCAAAATGCCGCCGTTGCCGGGCGGCGTGACATCAGACTACTGAATCCAATTGGAACAACGGTGTCCGAATTTGGACAAGTGACAATATCCCATAAGTCACTAATACCAAACACACAAATAGAGTGTGATAATGGATAAGTATTTAACCTAAAAATGTTGCTTAAATGGTGATTGCAACTCATGTAACAGTTATTTTCACAATTATTCTCGGCTTGTGGCCATTAGAATTCATTTAACTGAGAGAGTCATTTTGGGTGTCTGAATTGGTACACTCTAACCATGTACATACATTATGACAGTGCACATTTTAAAAAACGTGAACTTTTATATAGCGCAATATCCACTAAACGTGCTCAAAGCGCTTTACAAGGGGTCCCTGACCAACAGCAACACTTAACATGTAGAACGAGACATGACGCCAGTTAGGCGATATTGCAAATATTTTTTTTTGGACAGAGACAACGCTGTTAACGGCCAGGTACTCATTTTACATCTGAGTACGGTGAGAGAATGTGAGTAAAGAGTCTTTTCCAAGGACTCAACTATGCGCCGAACGAGGCACTTAGATTTTTATATTTTTTAAAAGTATTATTTACACCGCGATATTGAACGCTCTGTTCTGAAATTGGCAGGTATTATGTGTTGATCTTAAAATATACCAGGCATCGTAAACCGTCGCCGTATTACACACGGTTGCCTTACATTTCAAACACGCTCGACGATTTTACGCACAACATACGCACAGTGTGCTGTGACCTCTTCGCCTGAAGCGACCGTGTTCAGTTCGGTTCGCCTACCGCTGCCGCTTGCCTGCTATCTCGCCATTGATTGCCACGCCGCTCAAAATTCGGTCGCAACACGATCGACACACACAGATATAATAAAAGTCAAGGCAAAATAGGGTGTGTAGTTGACCGTCGTCATTTTCATTCACCGACAACAACTTTGGATAGCGCAGACAATAGACTTGCTAGTGTGTACAGTTTAATCCTTGTCACAATACCACATTATTTTTATCCTTTATTTCAGTGAATCAAGACGGGGATTTGTTGGAAAGTGAAGAAAATATGAAGTTTACAATAGAAATTTACGAAAAGCTGATTGAACTAGTCAAGGCAAATCCCTGCATTTATGATTCATCGTTACCTCAGTACAGAGACACGCAATTACAACAGCAAGTTTGGCGAAAAATAACCAAAGCGATGGACGAACCTTCTATGACATGTGAGTACTGTATCATCATCATCATCATCATCATCATCATCATCATCATCATCGTCGTCGTCGTCGTCGTCATCATCATCAACTATTGACAAGTTAATCATCATCATCATCATCATCATCATCATCATCATCGTCGTCGTAGTCATCATCATCATCATCAACTATTGACAAGTTAATTATCATCATCATCATCATCATCATCATCATCATCATCGTCGTCGTCGTCGTCATCATCATCATCATCAACTATTGACAAGTTAATTATCATCATCATCATCATCATCATCATTATTATTATTATTATTATTATTACGACTCACTGACACACTCGAAGTAACACACGTTCACGTCCATAAAGGCAGCGCAGCCAATTCCATTCATTCATTCATTCATTCATTATTATTATTATTATTATTATTATTATTATTATTATTATTATTCATACATACATACATACATACATAAATACGTCATAGGGGAGGAGTGGAGAAAGGCCTGGCGTCAGAAGAGAGATGCCTTCACAAGAAAGAGGAGAGAATTGGAAACTCTGTCCACGGAATCGGCCGTTCAAGAAATTCGAAAGAATCCCCTGTATGAGGCAATGACCTTTCTCATTGGTCAAACGGACAATAAAAGGTATTTATTCTACTATTATTTAAATTAAATACTATTTTGTTTTAAATTACACATACAAGTTCGGATTAGTGGCCATAACAATATATATATTGGTGGTGGGGGGGGGGGGGGGGGGGGGGGGGGGGGGCGAAGTGGCCGAGTGGTTAAGGCAATGCACTGTGATCCGGATGACCCGGGTTCGGGCCCCGCTTCAGGCACTTTCGTTTTTTTCCTTGAGCAAGTTTATTAACCCCCAATTTGCTCACTTGGACAACATGGGTGATTCCTGTTGACATCAGACATCTTGTTTGATGAATTATCTATATTCCTTCGTGGAATGCCGAGGCGACGATATCTTATGATATATATATATGTAATAAAGTCAGACAACCGGGTAGCTGATGCCGGCGAGTGCGATAGTAGAGACAACCGGGTAGTTGATGCCGGCGAGTGTGATACTGATGGAGACAACCGGGTAGTTGATGCCGGCGAGTGGTAGTAGTAGTATTGGCAGAGTGTAGAGGCCGTGGGAGTGGATGGATTCGGTCCCGGGGTCGACTTAAGAGTTCCAGACTGTAACTGCGGCGGTGGTGCTCAAGTGAGGAAGATAGATCGAGACAATGAAGTGACAGTTTAGTACTACTGTTAGTGATAGTAGCATGACTTCATGTGTCAGAAGTAGAAGTAGGGAGTTGATTTCATGAGCGAAGAGCACACACCACAGTCAAGTCCGGAGACACCATAGTCTACTCGAGTCCTAGCCCATCCACTCCAGGGTAGTGGAGGCGATCAAACAACAAAGGCCAGGATGTAAAATGATGAAGTCTTTATTCAGGAACAATGGAACAGATCATTCTTTTGTATCGTATTCTACAGGCTAGTGTCGAGCGGAAGTCTCGATGATACCTCAAGTCATCGGCCACCAACACTCAAAACTTCCCGAACTCGATGACCAAGGAAAAGTCGGGAATTCCCGAGAAGTAGCACTTCAACTGAGCTTTGGATGGCTCTTTTGTATTAAAACTTAAAATACATTAAATAAATTCACTTTGTATAATAATAAAACATTGATACCTATAACTATTTTGATCTATTTACGACGTTTGTGTTTTGTTAGCTGTTTAAAATATGATATAACGTCAATACCCAATACCAATGACTAGGTATTGAATGAAAGCACCGATGACTAGAGCGATGCTCGAGACTTTTTTGAGTCTCGAGACTCAAAAAAGCATCGAGACGCAAAAAAGTCTCGAGCTTCGCTGGAATCATCGCCGACGAGAGAGGGGTGAACAATGCAGATAGTACACATTGTTAGTAACGCGTGCGTCGCTCGCGCAGTATAGTCTCGAGACTCGGGACTCGGGACTCAATACGAGAAGCGTCGATGACCAAGATTCTCGAGACGAGAAAAGCATCGAGAACTAAGTGGAGGTCGGGAAATTCTCAGTCGTCGATGACCTGACTTCTCAAAACCTAAAGCATCGGTGACCTTTTGGTGAACCGGATGCCCTCCCCTACTATAGGCGTGTAGCAATGAATGGGTCAATGAATGAATGAAAAGAATGGCAGAAGAATCTCATAATATTAGCTATAGCAGTTAAAAATAGATTTAGCGCGGACGTCAGGGAAAGCACCTACGTCACTGGTCCAGGTAAAGTGATGCGTAGACTGAAGTGAGTAAACTCGATCGAGTTGTGTGCATCTTCATGATTTAAACAAATTAATGCAAATAACATGGGACATGTATGAAGGAACGAATAAGTCTAAACTAAAGAGTTATGCTACAAAATCAATCACAGTGAATTGCAGAGTTAAAGAGTAAATGTTTAGCTCGTAATTAGTAATCAAAGGCGTTAACGTTATGGCTGTATGAAATATTTAAGTAGCAATTATTAAGTATACAGAAGAACCAAGTAGATTTAGATGACTCAATGTAGGTGGCTAGAAAGCTATGATTTGCCAGAATTAGTGATATAAATTTGTAAATGATCATAGTTGTTAAAATGAAGTTATAACGATGTGAAGTGATGAAAGAAAGCACACAAAAATATAGTATCAGGCCAGAAGTCACACCCAGCCGAAGATAAAAATAGTACTACATCGAGGGACTACCTGTGTAAGGCTTAACACACAACACACAGTGTACTATTGGTCATAGTAACACACACGAGTAAAGGAATGTTGATATCAACCACAGAGGCACACAGTCTTGCATTACTTGCATACATTTAAATAGTGATGGTAGCGACAAGTAGTAAAGAGTAATAGAGTACAAAATCAAATAACATTAGATAGAATGGTCATTCTATTACATATCCCTCAACTCGAACCGTTCTATGTCCTCATAGAACAAATTATTTAATTATCAATGGTCAACTAGGCAGAGAGGATTCAATGTACGAATTCAACTTGAAAGAAATGCAATCAATGTAAATTTACGTCGCTTCAGCATAGCGGTATAAGTATAAGATGAGAAAAGCGTTAACACTTGAAATACGAACGTCTCAAATATGAGGAGGCTCATGTCGAATATAGACATGGAAATATTAAGTGGACATCGCCTGTTAGCGGTAAAGGTAGAAAGAACTACACTGTTATAATTATAAGCAATAGTTTAAACATTCCATAATTACATTGTATGTTTCACTATGAATCACGAGCATATTATTGCAAAATTAATGGGAACTAACGAGATATTGAATCAATATACATGAGAATCCTACAAAACATGGATTATCTCACCAACGTAGTGGTCAAACTCAGGCAGATCCTTGCATTTGGCGTGACGTCGTCTGGGCATATGTGTGCAGGCGGGATACTGTGACGTGGTTTCACCTTCACAGACGCGACTTTTAGGAACACCGGCCACCACTTGACGACGATGCCTTCGGATAGTTGCATGGCAGTAATAGGGACGAGGCTCCATCTGGTTGAACTCACGCCGGTAAGACCCACGGGTCATCTCGGGCACAGACACACAGGTCGTTACGGGCACAGGCACACGGACATCACGGGCACAGGCACACGGTCATCACGGGCACAGACAATGGGTCATATCGGGCACTGAGACTCGGGTCATCACGGGCACAGGCACACTGTCATCACGGGCAGACACACACGGGCAAAGACACACAGGTCATCACGGGCAGAGGCACACGGTCATCACGGGCACAGACACACAGGTCATCTCGGGCACAGGCACACTGGTCATCACGGGCACACGGTCATCACGGGCACAGACACACAGGTCATCACGGGCACAGACACACAGGTCATCTCGGGCACTGAGACACGGGTCATCACGGGCACAGGTACACGGGGCATCTCGGGCTCAGGAACATGGGTCCTCTCGGGTTTGGCAGTCACTGGTCATCTCGGGTTGGACAGGATACTCGACGTGTATGGTAGCCGGTAGCGGCCGTCTTGTATATAATTCGGCTGTAAAGGGGCCGAGTGGTAAGTTGACGTCGATTGTCGTCTGTCGCAATAAAACATCGAGGTTGGTGTACAGGGACTGGCAGCGAGAGTGTAGATTCGTTCCAATTCCAAGTGGATGTCTGACTGATGAATAAATAAGCAGGTCTCCAAAAGGCTGTGGCTTCTGAAATTGAGACCCTGCTCGCAGCGCCAAATTTGTAATAAAGTCAGACAACCGGGTAGCTGATGCCGGCGAGTGCGATAGTAGAGACAACCGGGTAGTTGATGCCGGCGAGTGTGATACTGATGGAGACAACCGGGTAGTTGATGCCGGCGAGTGGTAGTAGTAGTATTGGCAGAGTGTAGAGGCCGTGGGAGTGGATGGATTCGGTCCCGGGGTCGACTTAAGAGTTCCAGACTGTAACTGCGGCGGTGGTGCTCAAGTGAGGAAGATAGATCGAGACAATGAAGTGACAGTTTAGTACTACTGTTAGTGATAGTAGCATGACTTCATGTGTCAGAAGTAGAAGTAGGGAGTTGATTTCATGAGCGAAGAGCACACACCACAGTCAAGTCCGGAGACACCATAGTCTACCCGAGTCCTAGCCCATCCACTCCAGGGTAGTGGAGGCGATCAAACAACAAAGGCCAGGATGTAAAATGATGGTCTTTATTCAGGAACAATGGAACAGATCATTCTTTTGTATCGTATTCTATAGGCGTGTAGCAATGAATGGGTCAATGAATGAATGAAAAGAATGGCAGAAGAATCTCATAATATTAGCTATAGCAGTTAAAAATAGATTTAGCGCGGACGTCAGGGAAAGCACCTACGTCACTGGTCCAGGTAAAGTGATGCGTAGACTGAAGTGAGTAAACTCGATCGAGTTGTGTGCATCTTCATGATTTAAACAAATTAATGCAAATAACATGGGACATGTATGAAGGAACGAATAAGTCTAAACTAAAGAGTTATGCTACAAAATCAATCACAGTGAATTGCAGAGTTAAAGAGTAAATGTTTAGCTCGTAATTAGTAATCAAAGGCGTTAACGTTATGGCTGTATGAAATATTTAAGTAGCAATTATTAAGTATACAGAAGAACCAAGTAGATTTAGATGACTCAATGTAGGTGGCTAGAAAGCTATGATTTGCCAGAATTAGTGATATAAATTTGTAAATGATCATAGTTGTTAAAATGAAGTTATAACGATGTGAAGTGATGAAAGAAAGCACACAAAAATATAGTATCAGGCCAGAAGTCACACCCAGCCGAAGATAAAAATAGTACTACATCGAGGGACTACCTGTGTAAGGGCTTAACACACAACACACAGTGTACTATTGGTCATAGTAACACACACGAGTAAAGGAATGTTGATATCAACCACAGAGGCACACAGTCTTGCATTACTTGCATACATTTAAATAGTGATGGTAGCGACAAGTAGTAAAGAGTAATAGAGTACAAAATCAAATAACATTAGATAGAATGGTCATTCTATTACATATATATAATATATATATATATATATATATATATATATATATATATATATATATATATATATATATATATATATATATACATTGGCGTCATAAATTATTAATTTTATACTTATACATTTGCATGCCACGTCTGTAAACGAATCTCTCTATATATAAGACTGTGATAAACGAAGTCAGTGGTGGGAAGACCATTTATCTGTCTTCTACTTCTATAAGGGGGGCAAGGAGGCCGAGTTGTTAAGGCATTGCACTATGACCCGGGAAGTCTTGGTTCGAGCCCGACGTCAGAGACTTTCGTTTATTTATTTATTTGTTTATTAATTAATTAATTCATTTTTAATTGGTTCACTTTGGACAACATGGGTGTTTCCTGTCGACATCTCAGACGTGTGGTTGATGAATTATCTGTCAGCCTACCTGGAATATCCAGGCGCGCGGAAGAACGTAATTTTTTTTCCTACTTCTACCCACCCCCCTCGCCAATTCTCCCACCTTCATGTGGGACCATGTTGTGCAAAGAGGAATTTTGGTTTTACCCGAGATCATCTTTGAGTTGGAGTTTTCTCTTTAAATAGTAGACTGATGGTTGTCATCTCTCTCTCTCTCTCTCTCTCTCTCTCTCTCTCTCTCTCTCTCTCTCTCTCTCTCTCTCTCTCCCTCTCTCTCTCTCTCTGTCTCTCTCTCTCTCTCTCTTCCCCTCTCTCTATCGCTCTCCCTTTCTTTCCCTCCTTCTCCGTCACTCTTTCCCTCATCTCTTCTCTTTTCTTTCAATTTCTCTCTCTCTTCTCTCTCTCCCTACCTTTCTCTCTCTATTCTCTCTCAACCTCTCTCTCTCTCTCTCTCTCTCTCTCTCTCTCTCTCTCCCCCTCTTGCTTTCTTTCCCTCCTTTATCCCCATCTATCTCCACTCTCTCTCTCTCTCTCTCTCTCTCTCTCTCTCTCTCTCTCTCTATATATATATATATATATATATATATATAATATATATATATCCCACTCTCTCTATCCCTCTTAATGTCTTTCCCATCCTCTAATTCTCTTTTTCTCCCTCTTTCCCAAATCTCTCTAGTTCTCTCCCTCAACTCTCTGTCTGTCTGTCTCTCTCTCTCTCTCTCTCTCTCTGTGTCTCTCTCTCTCTGTCTCTCTCTCTCTCTCTCTCTCTCTCTCTCTCTCTCTTTCTCCCATATTTATATCTATTTCCCCCATCCCCAAACTCTGAAAAATAATATAAATAAATAAATAGATAAATAAATGTATATGAATCAATCCAATTCCCAGAAGAAGCAGGCCCATCTACCTCAGCCAACTGTCCCAAGGCAGCTCCCATTCGGAGGGGGAAGAGTCTACCACATACCATTCCAATGACACTGCCAGAGGGGATATCAAGCCTGATGCCGACATGCTCATTGAAGAACCTGGAAGTCCCAGGTTAGAAAAATATCAAACAAACCTACCTACCAACCTAGCTTCTTAGCTGCCTACTTACTGACCGTCTTACCAACCTACCTACTTAGCTTGCTTCTTATCTTCCTACCTATCTTCTTACCAACCTATCTATCTTCCTTCCAACCCACTTACCTACCGATCTATCCATCTACCTACCTGACTACCTACCAACCTATCTCTTTGTCCACATAATAATACGTGCTTAATAATATCTGCTTATATTTACTATCAACATACTCTAAGTAACCCACATCATACATAGCTCTGAGTCATATCTTTTTGAGGTCCATCCTAAAGTAGTAAGTTTTCCGGCTCCACAACTCGACATAATAGTAACATGCCTTCATCTTATGAACTATTCAAGAAAACAACCACCGTTGGCTATGCCATTATTATGCATTCTCCTCAACCAGCTAAATGTAGATTGTGATGGAAGAGGCTTTGTCCAGCTGTCTTAATGCCGCCCGTTTTTTAAAAAAAAGAAAATAAAATGTCTTCTTTTGTTTGTTACGAACGTGAAAGCAGACACGTTTTGTCATGAGAAAATTGTAAATGATTTAATCCAGATTATTATTATTATTATTATTATTATTATTATTATTATTATTATTATTATTATTATTATTATTATTATTATTATTATTATTATTATTATTATTATTATTTTTATTATTATTTTTATTTTTATTTTTATTTTATTTTATTATTTTTATTATTTTTTTTTTTTATTTTATTTATTATTATTTTTTTTTAAATATTATTATTATTATCGATAACGTTCATTTTGAAATCTGATCAACTAAATTTGTGAATTTTACTTGTGTTTGAAATCTCATATGACGATCACCCCTCCCTCTTCTTCGCCAGTGGCAAGGCTTAAGTAGACATTCTTCAATAAGTTGGGGAATGGAGATACCCCTCTCAAGCGCATCATGGACGTTGGCCCTCTTTCGAGCCGAAATAAGTCCAGGCAACCCTTGTACATAGCTTCCCTAAACTTCGCACAGAGCTGCATATACATGTCACTTGTTGCTGTTGGCCAGGGGACCCGTTGGGAAGCGCTTAGAGAACGTCTAGTGGATATAATTGAAATTAACCATGCCTTTTGCGCCACGACATCATAAGATATCGTCGCCTAGGCATTCACGAAGGAATGTAGATAACTCATCAAACATGATGTCTGATGTCAACAGGAATCACCCATGTTGTCCAAGTGAGCAAATTGGGGGTTAATGATCTTGCTCAAGGAAAAAAAAAAACAAAGTGCCCGAAGCGGGGCTCGAACCCAGCTCATCCGGATCACAGTGCAATGCCTTAAGCACTCGGCCACTTCGCCCCCTGTATAAAAGCTCAATTGTTTAAATGTTAGGCTAAGTTTCTTTTTTTTTTTCTTCATTTTGTTTGCGAGGTGTGGAGGGAGAAAGCTTACTTTTGGGATGGACCTTGTACACTGCCCTCATAACTCTCTTTTGTTCTGACCCCCTTGTTCACTCAATTGTGATTGGGTCTGTTGGATCTTCTTCTTCTTCCAGTGTCATCTCATGGGTTGAGGTCGACTTGAAATGACACGCCAATCTTCCCTGTTGACGGCTTGCTGACTGCATTCGGCTGCCGACAATCCTGTCCATGTCCTCACATCATCTATCCAAGTTCTTGCTGGCCTGCCTCTTCCTCTTTTCCCCTCAACTCTACCCCCAAGAATGTCCTTGTTGACAGTTTGATGGCGTCTGAGGTGTCCAAAATACCTTAGTTTTCTTGTTTTTATTACTTTAATTAGGGTCGGTCTGATATCAAGGATGTCACAGACTTCTTGATTTGTTTTCTTTTCTTTCCAACTGATTTTTCCAAGGCGACGGAAAGTCCACATTTCAAAGGCCTCAATTCTTTTCTCTATTTGTTTGTTCAAGGTCCACGTTTCTGAGCCGTAGAGAAGTGCTGAGTGGACATAACATTTGAGTATTCTTATTCTCGTTTTCATCTGCGTTTGTTGCGTAGTTAAAATGTCATTCAGTTGGCTGAACCTCGACTTAGCTATAGCAATCCTGTTTTTCACTTCCAGCTCATTCTTTCCGTTGTTGGTCATTGTCTGTCCAAGATATTTAAAAGAATCTACTTGTTCGATGTTTTGATTATTAATTTGGACTTTTGCGATTTTTTCAAGCTTCTTTGACATGACCATTACCTTCGTCTTTTGAACATTCATCTCTAGACCCTTTGCTGTACTGTTCAGGTTTACTTGATTTGCAAGGATCTGTAGATTTGTCTCGTTCGATGCCAACAATACTGTATCATCTGCATATCTCATATCATCTGCATATGTTGGATCTAAAATAATAAAAATAAACTAAAATTCCCTTTATTCATCCCATAGGGGAAATTTGTCTCTAGGGTCTATTCCAAGGGAAGACTGGAATAACCCAGGCGTCAGCCGAAGTGCAGCGCGCAAATTGAGCTAGGGCGAGGTGACTTGCTCAAGGCCACACAGCGTAGCGGCGGGTGATCGAACTCGGTACATTTCGGGTACGAAGCAAAGACGTACCGCTGAGCCTCGCTGCCCCTCCAGTGTATTATGACCTTGACCTAGTACCTTGTCATTGACAAATCTGGATATCCCCCAGGCAGTAGTTGAATTGCACACATATACGTAGGAAATGTTATGTCCATAGTATTTAGGGGTAACTTTGAGCAATTTGCTGCGGATGGCCTTCAATGTAAGCTGGAAAGAGCACATATCAAATGAAGAGCTCTACAGTGGCCTTCCCCCAGTGACCTCGAAGATACAAAAGAGAAGACTGAGACTTGCGGGGCACTGCTGGAGACACAAGGAGGAGATTGCAAGCAGTCTTGTGCTATGGGAACCACCTGAGTGAGCTAGAAGCAGAGGTAGGCAGATTAAAAATTACATTGACTGTCTGCTAGATGACACAGGAATGGACAACACCCGGGAGCTGCGTACGCTTATGGAGGACAGGACAGAATGGCGAAGACTTGTGGCTCATGTTGGGCGCCCCAAGGGGCGGCCTAAGTAAGTAAAGTAAGTTGAGCAATTTTCAACTCGAGAGCTCTCTCAAGTCTTGGAAAGTTGAACAGGCCGTTTAACATAATGCGTTGTAAGGAAGGGGAAGAATGAGTTCAATGATTTTATCACAAATTAATAATTTTAGCAATCAGTTCCTGGCTGGTATCCCCATTTCCAGAGGTGTTCAGAGTTTTCCGGACTTTCATTTAACGAATTAAAAAGATTGGACCCGACAAGACTTAACATCAAAACTTGAATTTTATTATAAAAAGTAAACAAAGGTTAAAAATAAATGTATCCGGGCAAAATCCAAGTCCTCGTGGGCTCCTTGGGGCTAATCATGGCTAATCATGGCTAATCAAACGTTGAATTTGTCGTCTATCTGGTTTTTAAAGCAATGTATTTATGGTTTTATTAATTTTGTTGTTGGCTGAAGAAGGGGTTTGAGTCCGAAACGTTCAGTGTTTCGTATTTTGTTCTTATTGGAAGCTGTTACAATTATTCATTTTTGTTTATTACTTGTGCACAACTTCTGGCAGCTTAGTATCTTCAATTTGATTGATTGATTGATTGATTGATTGATTTATTTATTTATTTATTTATTTATTTATATTCTTGGCAACAGGTCATGTCACTCCGACGCACCGTCTGCCTCAAGGGAAAATTTTTCAGTAAGAAAGAGGAGGTCAGAGTTTGGGGGTCATGGACACCACGATGGGAAAAGCCGTAAAGGAAGACGCGGATTACGTCAAGGTCAAGGTCATTACGATGAAATGTTAATGTTACAACAGTTAAATGAAACTGAAGCGTCCAGTTGGAACACGTTGGAAACTATTCAGCACATCGTACGAGAAACTCTGGGAGAAGAGAAACAGACAGACATCTACTCTTTTCTTTCGTCCAAAATGCAAGAATTTTCGAAATCTACCCAAGATTGGATGGAAGATGAAGTATTGAAACTCTATTTAGAGGCGAAACGCCGTGAAAGGGAGATAGAAACTCAATAAACGCTGGGTTCCTCTGCTGAGGTGCTAGTTTTCTTGCCCAAGGAAAATTCGAGATATCGACACACAACGGAATTTGGGTCCTCTGGATATCTGTGCAACGCCGCCTAATACTTTAGTTCGCCCACGTCCCTGCTCCAATTGTTGGTTACTTCTGTATTCGCACTCTGGTATTAGTATATCAAGGTGAGAAAGATGTGAAAACGATGAATAAGAAAGCATTGGGTTCATAGGTGTAATTATAAATACACGGCCAGGCGGAACTTACATGCCTGACACTTATAGATAGAACGAAGATGACGTCACTCAGGTCTTTGTTATTGTTATTTCTCATCCACGTTTATGAATAATTCTCACTAAGCTATATTATCCAGACTATAAAAGTTCGTGGTTACACAGTTTTATGTGTTGGTTCGTCATACTTCCGGATGGCAATGTTGTGAGCTTCCTAGCCAAGCGCAAACTATCTATACTCTACATGTTATTTCATCGATCAGATTTTTAGCAATCCAAATTTGACCAAATTCGCCCCCCCCCCCCCCCCCTAACCCCTCCTCCAGGTACGTAAGGATTTTAAAACCAACATTTTTATCAAAAGTGATAACAGGTCATTAAGGTCATTATATTTTGACTCAGAAAAATATAGCTACACGACTATGCTGATTTAACTTCATATCTTTTCTAAAGCATTGTAAAATGAAACTCCGTGGGAATGAGTAGGTATATATATATACCCCTGGATTTTTATTTGATAAAGAACCTCCCCACTTCCTCAAATTGGAATCCCGCCCTCTCCCTCCAAAATAGATTTTACGTTTGTTGCGGTGGACGACTTATCTGGAGACTTGTAATTTATGTATCTGGCTACGTTTTCAAGTGGTCAGCGACCGACTGCGCGATTTGTCTTGTTTCGATGCCGCTTTTTCATTATTTTAATCCTTGAATGGATACAATCTTATAGATGTTGTGCACTTGGCTAATAAACTCACAACATTGTCATTCGGAAATATAACGGACCAACACACAAAACTATGTGTAGCCTCGAACGTTTACATTCTGGTTAATACAGTTTAGTGAGAATAACTCATAAACATGGATGGCGAAAAATAATAACAAAGACCAGAGTGACGTCAACTTCGCTCTATCTATTTGTTGAGGCGTGAAATAGTTAGAAACAGTTGCTTGTTACCTTTTCATTTCAACCTGATTTACCCACAGCTGTCGCACTTATTAGCAAGTTAACTATTGAGTTTCCAACCTTCAACGATCGACCAACGACGTGGAAGAAAACAAAGGTCTGTCCTAAGAGTCTTGAGGACAGATCTTAGTTTTCTCCCACGTCGTTGGTCGATCGTTGAAGGTTGGGAACGTAATCGTTAACTTGCTATTGACAGATAGAAAGGCAAGAGACATGGAAAATGATCGATGGCAAATTGGATTCAATAGTCTGATGTCACGTCGCCCAGCAACGGCGGCCTTCGTGGTTCTAAACAAAGAAAATCGGTACTTTTTATTCTTCATGCTGGCTAGAACTTTTCATATATATGTCTTGTGATCAGAATGTGTAAAAGTCAAAACATGATCAGATTTATTATGGGGTTTTTTTTTCTCCTCTTGATGCGCTTTTATGCTCATCGGAGAAATATTTCATAAGGGCGTCCGCCATTATTCCGATAGTTTAGAGCCAGTAACTAAGTTACCATGCGTCTTTTACGAGGGAAGTGACGTTACGACTGTTGAAGCGTATTCCTATCAGTGTTGTTCGCTTGCAAGCCCGACGATCTACGAACTAAGCTACAGTATCTCCCTTCCAAATCATCCAATGTAAATTTTATATATTTAAAAAATTGAATAAAGTTGTCATTTTATACGACCATCATTTTGTTTACTTTGTTAGGTCTTTTTTATTTTTTTTTAAAAGAAAGATTATAATGAATTGAGTTAAATGGTTGTATTGTGTATTCAATACTCTCTCTCTCTCTCTCTCTCTCTCTCTCTCTCTCTCTCTCTCTCTCTCTCTCTCTCTCTCTCTCTCTCCCTCTCTCTCACTCTCTGTCTCTCTCTCTCTCTCTCTCTCTCTCTCTCTCTTTCTCTCTCCCCCTTTCTCTCTCACCCCCCCCCATCTCTCTCTCTCTCCCGCCCCCCACCCCCATCTCTCTCCCGCCCCCCACCCCCTCTCTCTCTCTCACTCTCTCTCGGTGGGGTCTTTTGACCTCTCATAGGTCACTTGCTTGCTGTATTTTCTATCCCCCTATATATGTTTTCTGAGTTGCTTTCTGTCCTTGTTTTGGAATGAGATCACACACTGCTTTCTGTAGGCCTGGGTTGAGAGGGAAACATTCAAATGTGAATTAATAGTTTTGGGAGATGGTATTTTTTTTCTTGTAAATCACCTCTGTCTTATGATTTTTGTTTTAATATATTTAGTATTATTGGTTTGTAAACATTTGAGTGTATTCCTCTCAGAGGGGACGTACCTTCTATGCTTATGTCAGGATTAGACTGTTATGTGATCTCAAACTAAGTACAATGATAGTGTGATCTTGATTCAACATCTGTTTCCTATTTGAACCAATTCCCCTTTTGCCTTACTTTGTCGCGGGTGCTTTCAATTGTAATTCTAGACCTTTTTTACTAACCCATTTTCTTCCTTTTTACTGCCACTGATATGACCTAAATGTGTTGTAAGCTCTGTAAAACCCACAGGAAAATCCATGACAAATGACATTGATATATTTCTGGCTGTGGCGGGTTGTGTGTTATTTTTGTGGGATCGAGTCCAACCGATAGCTTAATGGTCTGGATTCGAACTAGTATGCGCGCTATGGCTCTCGTTACCAGCTGCGCCACTCAACCTGTACCACAAACGGCTCAGGTTTAATCTAGGGGTGATCAAGAATTGCCTTAGGGTCCCTTATAACTTAATTGTATTAATATCAAGTGAGTCAAGACAATAGTAACGCCCAATACAATAATAACAATTCTATACATAAAGTTTAATTAGATTGTTAAAGGAAAAGATAGAAAGAATAAGTATTTATTTAATATCAGGAAGAATAGCTCTAATTGAGTGGATCTAATTTAGTATTTATTTATCTATTGATTTATTTATTGATTCGTTTATGATTGATTGATTGAGTTAGTTTCTAATCATCTGTGTCTGTGGAAAATACATTTGAAAATGGTATAAGTATAAGCCCGTTTGGCTTATCTTTATCCTGCCGGCTTGCTTGATTGAGGCAAATGTATCGGCTAGTTCCAGGGTTGGCGCCTGCTTGCAGGGGTTTCTGGACTTCACAACAATGTGTTGTAGTTAGCGACTGACATCAGGGGTTTACCACAATGCAAGGACTGGGAGGCAGGGATTCGGCACGGGCTGGGTGCTTCAAGGACAAGGACAAGGACCTTCAATTAAGAGTTAAACAACAAAAAAAAAAAGGTCTTAGAGCCAATCGAGTTTGTCTTTCGCCATCAAATCGTCCTTGAGCGACACATCATAATAGCCTTTATTTGCCGACAAAGGCAAGGAGAAGCAGTAACTCCATGATAATGGTAGTTAGTATATATGTATCAAACATCAACTGACAGTCGAGCTATCTTACATGATAAGAATTTAACAGGGTTGTGTCCCTGGTATTTCTTAATTTATTTTTATGAATTTTAATTGAGGTTATGATGTGTGGCCGGCGATTGGCGGTAGGGTACAGACATTCAAGCAATATACATATTGAATATAAATGAAATAATAGCATAGATCATAAAAAAATGTTAACTATAGTATAAGATACATATAGATATAGTTTTGTACAGGTATTCCAACTTACGAACATCCATGGAATAGCACAATTAAAATATATACACAAACTATAATATTAATAATGGATTAAATTGAATTCAAAGTAATATCTCGTTCCACTTTGAATGTTAACCAATAATTCATTTTTCCTTCAGCCGAGGGATGACAAACTTTTACAAGTTTGAAATTGGAGAGATAGCTCTTCTTTCTTGGGATTCTTAGCGTGTGTGTGATTTGATTCAGAGATGAATTTGATTTTGTGATTTAAAGGAGCGCATCTGAATTATGGTAATAGCCAATCAGAAGAATGTTCCTGTTTTAGATAGCCAATGATATCCAGATGCTTTGGTAAGAAAGAATAACGGAGAATTACCGGAGAGCTAGACCTTAATTGAAATTTTAGCTACTCTTGAACGAGACAAGAACCTCAGGGCATATGCACGTTGGAGTTTTGTTTGGAAAAGGTAATTAGCAGGAGGTATGGATACAATGGGCAGACAATTTGAACAGGTAAATAAGCCTTAAGCTGAAAGTGAGTATTCCGTTATACAATGGAAAGGTTTCCCACCTAACGACCAAAATTTCCGTTAGAAAAATTTAGAGCTTATTGGGAAAAGACTGTCCATGTTTTGAGTATCTCAACTAGAGGTGTTAATCTGCCTTGGCAAATATATGTCTCGTCCACTAGGTTTGAAGTGGTTTTGAATGAGACGCTGACGAATGATAAAGAAACACGCAGTGAAAGAAAATCGTTCGTCACACTGGCACAAACTAAAACGGTCCTACCCAGGGCAAGGATTAGTCTCTATAGATAGTATGCGCTTGGCTAAGAAGCTCATAACATTGCCATCCGGAAGTATAACGGACCAACACACAAAACTGTGTGTATCCATGAACGTTAAAAGTCGGGTTAATACATTTCAGTGAGCATTACTCATAAACGCGGATGGCAATAAGCAATAACAAAGACCTGAGTGAGGTCATCTTCGAACTATCTATAGATAGTATGCAGATGACGTCACTCAGGCCTTTGTCATTGTTTTTGCCATCCGCGTTTGTGAGTTGTTCTCACTAAACTGTATTAACCAGACTATAAAAGTTCATGGTTACACAGAGTTTGTGTGTTGGTCCGTTCTACTTCCGGATGGCAATGTTGTGAACTCCTTGGCCAAGCGCATTCTATCTATAGATAGTTCGAAGATGACGTGACTCAGGTCTTTGTTATTGTTTTTGCCATTCGCGTTCATGAGTAATGCTCACTGAACTGTATTAACCTGACTATAAACGTTCATGGATACACACAGTTTTGTGTGTTGGTCCGTTATCTTCCGGATGGCAATGTTAATGTTATGAGCTTTTTAGCCAAGCGCATACTATCTATAGTCTGATTGATAGAATTGAGTGAGAACTACTCATAAAAATGGCTGACTAAAAACAATAACAAAGACCTCAGTGACATAAATTTCGTTCTATCTATTATGGAGTACTCAACCACAAAGGACGCATATATACGACACGATCATCACAGCGGGATGTTATTTATTATTATGTTATAGATCGTTCTGTGCTGTTATATGGTTGTGAGAGCTGGACCATAAACAAGACCATGGTTAAAAGACTGGAGGCAGCGGAAATGTGGTTTTACAGAACAATGATGAGGGTGTCATGGGTGGAAAGGAAAAGAAATGAAGAACTTTTAGAAATGGCAAACAGAAAAAGATCACTGATAACAAAACTCATCAAACGCCAAATGGAATTTTTAGGACACATTATCCGCCACCCTGGTTTGGAAGTACTCGCCTTGACTGGAAAGATGAATGGAAAAAGAATAAGAGGAAGACAAAGGATAACTTATTTGAAAGGGATAAGAACTTGGACAGATGAAGCTGAGAAAGGTGGCGCTACTTTAATAGAATTGGCAAGAGATAGATCAGCTTGGCGGAAGATGACCTCCGACGTCTGCTTCAGATATGGAACTACATGATGATGATGATGATAGATCGTTCGGAGATGACGTCACTCGGGTCTTTGTTATTGTTTTTTGCCATCCGCGTTTATGAGTAATGCTCACTGAACTGTATTAACTCGACTATAAACTTTCATGGATACACACAGTTTGTGTGTTGGTCCGTTATACTTCCGGATGGCAATGTTATGAGCTTCTAAGCCAAGCGCATACTATCTATAAACAAACATTACAACATTAGAAACAGCATAACAATTAACATTGGAAAACATGAAGCACATCATTTTGTGACACTTATTCTGCCGTTGTTTAAAAAACACATTATAGATAGTATGCAGATGACGTCACACAGGCCTTTGTTATTGTTTTTGCCATCCGCGTTTGTGAGTTGTTCTCACTAAACTGTATTAACCAGACTATAAAAGTTCATGGTTACACAGAGTTTGTGTGTTGGTCCGTTATACTTCCGGATGGCAATGTGATGAGCTTCTTAGCCAAGCGCATACTATCTATATGCAATGGTAACCAAATAGCACATATTGTGTTCTTCAATAAAACGGCAGTATTATCGAGACCTCCGATTATAGGAAAATTCCGATTGGGATTTTTAGAATGTTTATCTACTATTTGTAATTATTATCCAGTTTACTACCGTACTCTGGAAAAAACAAGTATTAATCAATTTGGCGAAGTCCCGGGTTTGGGAGTTTTTGCCAAGATGGGGGTCATTGTAATCGATCGCTGTTTAATGAATATCCGACTCCACCTCTTCTGCTATTTCGCTTGCCTAGCAGATGTCGAGGGATATAAATTATAATAGGCCTTACGGGTAAACATTTAAAAAATGGCCCTAATCGAATTTGGATCAATTACCACAAATTTAATCAAATCACAGTCAACAGCGAGCACAGAATAGATCTATATGATCATGTGTTTGGTTTTTGTTTTTTTGTTCTTTATTTATTTATTTATTTGTTTATTTTTGGAGAAAATTATGTATCTCGTGGTTTATTAAAAAATATGAAAAGTAATAGGAAAAAAACGAATTTTATTTGTAAGTGGGGGGGGGGGGGGGGGGGGGGGTGGGGATGGCTTTTTGCATTTATTTATTTATCCATTTATTTATTTTACTTATTTAATTTATTTATTGGTGATTCCTCCAGACAATTTACAGGCGATAACAATTACGTAAAGTCACCTCAAAATCTCGATGCCTTCATTAATTTCGTTAATAAAGTTATTGAACATCACTGCTTATTTCTTTGCGCTAATGTTCGGACACTGTTGAAAATGAAAAGTGAAAGGGGGCACAAAAGGCTTTCTAAAAGTAAAAGTGGTCTGTCGGTAGATCAACAAGCAGGCTATCGGTATGATAGGCCTACTTGATAAACGTATACAAAATCAAATAAAATTTGTTAAGGTTTGTATGCAAGTGTAAATAGAGAGTAAGATGTATGGTGTTGTGTATGGTAGACAGAAAATATAAATATCTCAAGTAACAATAGTTGCCAATCTAGTTTGCCACCCTGTCTATTGTGATCCTGTGACGTGCAGGTATGTCTGATGGTTGATCGTTGCTTCAATGCATTTACCTTTGCTTAGCCCCCCCCACCCCATAGCCCTCAGGGTTTTGTTTTTTTTAAATTAGCTTTTATATAGCGCAATATCCACTTAACGTGCTCAAAGCGCTTTACAAGGGGTCCCTGGCAACACTTAACATTTGGACGGGACATGACGCCTGTTAGGCGATATTGTACTTTTTTCGGACTGAGACAACGCTGTTAACGGCCTGGTACTTATTTTACACCTGAGTGTGGTGAGAGAATGTGAGTACAGAGCATTTTCCATGGACTCAACTATGCTCCGAGCGAGGCTCGAACCCAGGACCTCCCGATCCGAAAGCGAGTGTCATACCAGTAGACCACATAGCCGCTCTACTCTCTTTAAAAGAAAAAAAGGAGCTTTTATATAGCACAATATCCACATGCTCAAAGCACTTTACAAAGGGCCCTTGACCAACAGCACATAACATGTAGAACGAGACATGAAATAATCTGGAGGATATTGCTTTTTCATGAAATGATGATAGACCGTCTTGTCTTTGTACGAATATATCGGGAATCTTTGAGAAAAATCTGAAGATTTAATTGGCATCAATAAAAGCAGATTTAACAATTAAAAAAAAAAACCCCCCCCCCCCCCCCCCCCGCGCAATAAAGCTCAGCGGTACGGTCTTTGCATCGTACCCGAAAGGTACCGAGTTCGATCACCCGCCGCTGCGCTGTGTGGCCTTGAGCAAGTCACCTCGCCTTAGCTCAATTTGCGGAGCTGCACTGCGACTGATGCCTGGGTTATTCCAGTCTTCCCTTTCTTTTTCTCTTTCTTTTAATTAAAACTATTCTATCTACGGGATTCAAATTGGAGCCATTGGTTAGCTCAGATATATATATATATATATATATATATATATATATATATATATATATATATATATATATATATATATATATATATATATACATTAAATTTAAAAAAAATTATCCTAGATAACTGATTTTATATAATGATAGAACACTTGTTTCCGGTTGGGGATCAAATTTTGAGGGGGTTACAAAAATGTTCTTATTCCTCGCAATCTCAAAAGTTACGTCAACATTTTCTTTGACCTTAACCGAACATGGTAGCTTGAATATTCAATCTCAGCTTACAACATGATTGGACATTTCTTTCGTGTTCAAAGTTCACAGTCAGCCAGCCAACTGACAACTGCAAAACCCAGGCAGTCAGACAAATCGTTATAATGGGGTTGGTACAATATCGCTACACACATTAGCTCTACTTAGTGTACTGTGTATGCACTCCACCTATGAAGCAGCTGTAAACGAAGTATGTCAAGCTGGGACAAGCCAACCCAGCAGGTAAACGTACAATCGAAGGAAAGAATGAACGAGTAAAACGAATACAAAGGAGGTTGCAAAGCCTTTGTGTTGTTACCAACATAAGTGCCTGCTCCACTCACTTTTCTGAATTAAAAATTCACCCCATACACCGGAGCATACTCAATGTCTCAATCGTTTCTATGTTATATGTTTGTGATGAGAATATTGGCTATTAAGCTTAACTGCTGGTCAAAATTACTTCGCGATGGTGGTGAACGAATCGGCGATCTCAAGAAGTGGGTGAGAGAGGGATCTAGAAATGACTTTGGGTTTGAAACGAATATTTTGTGTTCGTGGATAGCTCACACGGTAGAGCCACGCTCTCACCTGCCAGGCGGAGTTGTCGTACCAATAAGGTCGCAGGTTCAAACCCCACCACCGCCGCGAAAAAAATTTTTTTTATTCTCTATTGTCTTCTGGCACTTTTCTACTCACTTCATATCTTGTTGTTACCAACATAAGTGCCTGCTCCACTCACTTTTCTGAATTAAAAATTCACCCCATACACCGGAGCATACTCAATGTCTCAATCGTTTCTATGTTATATGTTTGTGATGAGAATATTGGCTATTAAGCTTAACTGCTGGTCAAAATTACTTCGCGATGGTGGTGAACGAATCGGCGATCTCAAGAAGTGGGTGAGAGAGGGATCTAGAAATGACTTTGGGTTTGAAACGAATATTTTGTGTTCGTGGATAGCTCACACGGTAGAGCCACGCTCTCACCTGCCAGGCGGAGTTGTCGTACCAATAAGGTCGCAGGTTCAAACCCCACCACCGCCGCGAAAAAATTTTTTATTCTCTATTGTCTTCTGGCACTTTTCTACTCACTTCATATCTTGTTAAAGCCTTTGAAGCATACACGAGACGAATGAACTCGAGAGGATCGAGGAGATTGATAATGCGTACAGAAACGCGATGAGGGCAAGCCAGGCAGACGGACAGACAGTCGAGCAGGAACGAGGAAAGCAGACACGTTGGCAAGGGAGGTTAGTACAATAAAAGGGGGAAAAGATCATGGGAGATTAGCCAGGCAACCTTTTCGACGCAGTACACGCAGAGAATTAAAAGAGAGAAAAACAGACCATGTGAACTGTTGATGAAGAGTTAGTTGCAGGCAATTTTTAGACCTCGCTTCGTTCTCGGTCATTCTGCACCCTCGAGGTCTATTTAGAATCAGAACGAACGTAGGGCGAAGATGGCAGTGAGAAGGGAGGGAAGAGTGGAACAGTCGGGATGAATAATATCAAAGGCTTCTTCCTTCTATCACTGGCATTGATCTGTTTGGTCGATCCACTTCTGTCATGTATCCCTGCTTGAACTTGAAGACAGTGCTATTCAATGAAAGCAAAAAATAAGCACTGGAATTCTTACTGACATGAAAGACAGACAGTAGACAGACTGTCTTGATAGTGAGGGGGAGAAGGAGGGCTATTGATAATAAAAGAAATACCGATGAAATTGAAACTTGTAAAATTGATTAAAGGTAAAATTTTAAGACGAGACACAGTTTTATACTATATTAGTAATTGATGTTACTTGAAGGAGGGGAGGGGAGGAGGGGGGGGGGGGGGTATGACGTTTAACTATTGCTCCGTACGTATCAGAGAATGGCTTTTCATCTAATATGAGTCATAATTGAATATCTTTTTAAAATTTTGATGTTTAATAGGCCCAGCTGGCTAAAGGATAACGTTTGCAAATGTATAAATTATAAATACACACATATACATACATTGCATATAATATGTTTAATAGGCCCAGCTGGCTAAATAATAACGTTTGCATATCTATATCAATATATAAATATAAATTATAAATACACACATATACATACATTGCATATATGTTTAATAGGCCCAGTTGGCTAAATAATAACGTTTGCATATCTATATCTATAAATATAAATAATAAATACACACATACACACACACACACACACACACATATATATATATATATATATATATATATATATATATATATATATATATATATATATAATTGCCTTTTTCACCCTGGGTCAGGATATAGGCCACAGACAAACAGTTTCCATCCCTCTCTATCCTGAGCTAACTTTTTAATCTCATTCCATGTCTTACCACTTCTCTGTCGAAGACATCATCGGGTCAGCAGAGTCCTTTCGGCTTTGTCTGTTGTCCTTCATAAATTCTGTCATTCCAGAAACTCTTCGGTTATATATATATATATATATATATATATATATATATATATATATATATATATATATATATATATATATATATATATATATATTTATATATATTATATATATGTATATATGGGACACGGACCAGGGAGATTTGGGAAAGTCAGGGGTACATGGGACACGGACCAGGGAGATTTGGGAAAAGTCAGGGGTACATGGGACACGGACCAGGGAGATTTGGGAAAAGTCAGGGGTACATGGGACACGGACCAGGGAGATTTGGGAAAAGTCAGGGGTACATGGGACACGGAACAGGGAGATTTGGGAAAAGTCAGGGGTACATAGGACACGGACCAGGGATATTTGGGAAAAGTCAGGGGTACATGGGACACGGGCCAGGGGGACTTGGGACAGCTTGGAATAATTGGGGAAGTCACTTTATCCTAAAATATTGAAAATTAGCATTTAAAGTCTTAAGGCGGACGTAGGCCAAAGAGAAAATGAAATGTTCATATTTCTAATTTAGTTTCAAACAATTATTTTTACTATTCCTCGAGTTTGAAACAAACACTCGTGGGGCTATCAGAACCAATAGTATCTATTGTGTTAAAGGGAAGAAAAGTCTGACATCAAACCCCCCACTCTTTGGTTTTTAAATCCTTGGGAGTGTGTATATTGTATGTAACCAGTCCTTCGGAGTACTAATAATAAACATGTTACATATAAAGGTGTCATAACTATTTCAGTAGCAGGATGAAAAGGCAGATTCTTAGGATTACGAGACGTAAGATGGATAATCTTTATTGACGACCAGCACATATTATTTAAACTAGAAAATAAGAGGCCATCACTCTGACACCAAAAGATGAATTACATAAGGTATGTATCCAGTCCGCCGGAAGAATGGTTTTACACTTCCAATGAAATAGGAACCAGTTATATGACATCACGCTTTTCTTCCTTTTTCTACGGTACGTTGAACTTTCAAAAGTACTCTTTAGAAATCCGAATATCTTTAGGTTGGCTTGGGTTGCCATTACACTTGGCGTTATAAAAAATGATAGATGAATCGAACAATGTTAACAAAAAATATGGCTTATTAGTCTGTGAATTTTAAAATTGTGTTTTCGTATAAAAAAACTCATAGTGTGTCAGTCCAAAGTAATTTTCTTCTACACTTTTTTTTTTTCGACTTGCTCGACGACTCGTGAAACTTGTCTTATTTTTGTAAATTAAAAGAAAATTGTCCCACATAGCTTCATTTTAGGCCTGAACTTAGTATTACTATTTGTTCAGTAGCTTAATTTTTCGCTTGTTTTCTGGTCTTAGTAGCTATGACCTGTGTGACTTTTCTAACATTCGTAAAACCCGTTTCGTTGAGATTGGACCCCTTTTCTGTCGTCAGTTAAACTTCAAACTTCGCAGTCAAAACAAAAGACAAAAAAACAAAAAAACAAAACAAAATAAAACAAACAAAAAAAACAAAACCCCCCAAAAAAAACAACAACAAATAAACAAACAAACAAAAAATAAATAAATACAAATAAAAATTTAAAAAAAATAAAAAAATAAATGGAACCCCGATATTTGGTCTGTTAAATGCAACTGGCGATTGATTTAGGAACTCAAAGAGGGGTCATCTCTAGTCCCTTTATTTTTGTTCCAAATTAAGCTTTCTTGAGTTTTTTTAAAATATAGACAACTGCTATTTCCTGTGTCAAACGACTAATACTACGCACTGCGTGTAGATATCGAAGCAAACATCAAAATGCGCTTGAAATTATCATGAAGCATACTGACAAGACATAAATCATTGCTTGTCTTAAAATATGAATACGATTTGAAACATGAAAAATATGATGATTTTAACGTGAATGAATACCCAAGCAATTTTACTTCTATTGGGGCATTTAAACATGAGTCAAGGAGGCACGAGAGAATTCGGAAGAGTGTGTGTCGTGTGTCAGGTCTCCCTTGTCTTTGTAACGGAAAGATAGTATGAAGTTGACGTCACTCATGTCTTTGTTATTGTTTTTTGCCATCCGCGTTTATGAGTAATGCTCACTGAACTGTATTAACCCGACTATAAACGTTCATGGATACACACAGTTTTGTGTGTTGGTCCGTTATACTTCCGGATGGCAATGTTATGAGCTTCTTAGCCAAGCGCATACTATCTATAGAACCAACACAGAAAACTATGTGTAAACTTAAAAGTTTTTGGCCATTAAGTTTTAGCCCAATGATAAATAACCAACTATGTTTATCCAAACACGAAGTGTGGGTGTGTCACAAATTTCATGTTTTGATTGGTCAAAAATCTACTGGTTAATTGTGTCAAGTCTCTCGAAGCATGTTTTTCAACTTGTTATGTGAATAGTGTTTTTTTGAGTGAGAATCTTGTAATAAATGGATTCATGGGGGGGGGGTTCCAATTTTAAATTGTTACGTCAATCGTCAAATTGTTAGATCAGCTCAGCTATAGATAGTATGCGCTTGGCTAAGAAGCTCACAACTATATATGTAACTATGAACTTTTATAGTCTGGTAATACAGTTAAATGAGAATTACTCATAAACGTGGATGACAAAAAAAAAAAAAAAAAAAAAAAAAAAAAAAAAAAAAAAAAAAAAAAAAACCAATAACAAAGACATGAGTGACGTCAATTTCATTCTGTATATAGAAAAGAGTTTAACATGGCCCATAATTTCAGTATCAACGAGACTTAAACCCCAGAATTCTGCCGTACTTTGGAAAAAGACGTATTTAGAATTAGCGAATTTTTGAGAAAACTGGTCTTTCAAAAATATCGATGGATTTATATGACCTCCATCTTGTCACACACGAGTTTACTGTCGAAAATGTTAAATACAATACCTGTTTCTGTCCCCCCCCCCCCCCCCCCCCCCCCCCCCCCCCCCCCGCTCTCAAGAGTACGGTTGAATAGGGAGTCTCAGTTTTCAGACTTTTTGGCAAGCACCGCGGGCATGGGCTTCGATTTTTGTATGAAGTAACAGTTTTTTTAATGCCAATTTTTTTTTAAAAGAATAAAAATATAGATTGTGTCATTTTTACGCCTGTTTTGTTTCATTTATTTCTTTCTATGATGAATGGAAATTATATAATGTTCTATTGATTAAGTTCTCTCTACAGCAATTTAGCCCAAGGTAAAATGCCAAATTTACCAAAGCGATTTAAGTCAAGCGAAAAAGTGCATTCTAATCGAACTCAACCCATTCTTGGCATCATCTAATCTCACGAGTAAGTTTATTGGTTACAGTTAATTTTCGCAGCTTACTTTGCTTAATAATGAAGAGTTCGTGTCTTCTAAATGAATGAATGAATAATGCATAAATAAATAAATATAAAATAATTAAAGAAACAAATAAATAACAATTAAATGCCAAACTTACAGCGCCTTCTCTTCTCCCACTCCTCCTCCCCCCTCCCCCCCCCCCCCCCCCCCCCCCCCCGCACCCCTCGCCCTGTATCTCTCTCTCTGAATGATGTTTACGTTTTTTAGGGCTTTGTGTTGTGGTGCTTGGTTAGAAAATTAATGTTCTGTCACTGTTTTCATCCTTTGTTTCTAGACAACACACCACAAACATTCCTTTATCGTCTTCAAAGAATGTAAGGTCACGGATCCTGACTTTGGTGTGTCAGCTTGGCTCAATCGTGTGTAGGAAGTCGAAGCTTTAAAATTAAATGAAATCAGATCAGGGCATAGTCAATTTTTGGCATTGAACACTTTGGGGTCACGAACGTTTCCATGACTCAGGTGCAAATAAGTACCTAGGTCAGTGGTATTTATCAGTTTTTTTAGAATACTGTTTTAAAAAAGCGCCTTTTAAGGAAGGCAAAGGGGGAAAATAAGGAATTAGCGGAAGAGCAGTGTGAGATGGTGGACATAATTTGTGAAAATAGCAAGATATTACGGGAGAGGCAGTCGCAGTCTTCCGGTAGAGCAGAGGGAAGCTTCATGGCTTGCAAAATGTAAAAAAAAAAAAAAAAAAAAGAAAGAAAGAAAGATAGAAAAGAATGTTTTGTTCCAATTCAAAGTCCCTTACATAAGAATGAGTTCGAAGATTCTGAAGTATCTTACTAAGTATGTCTAATGAGGCCGGAGACTGAACAGATTTCTGTATTATAATCTGACCAAGAGGTTGCTGAACGACGCTAACAGAAATCTCACTACGAATGTCTGACGGGCGAAGTGACTAGAACACAAGGAGGGGATTTACTGGAGAAAAGAGAGTGAGAGAAGGAAAAGAGGCAGTTCAACGGCAGCTATCAAATGAACTGACTGCAATGGGAAAATTCAGGCCAAGCGAGTTCTATTTACTATTCTCATCGGAAAAATGAATTCACAAGCTGGGCTATCGCGTGTGTGCTGCTTTCTCACCACACTCTTCAGTTGTTTACTGTGTTGTACCGAGACCGAGAGGGCTGCGTGCTACGTTGTGAAGCAGAGAATGGGACGACGGGCGGAGAGGGGGAGAAGGGTGGGTGGAAAGTTATGGGAAACGAGAAGTGGGAAGGAAAGACTCAGAAAAATGGATGGTCTTAGATCTGATGTATGCTGTTTTGTATGTCGTGTTGTCAGCTCGCGCTTGCTATTTCTCAATTGTTGGCAATAAAAGCTCTTAATTTATAAGGTAGTCCTAGCCCACTTCGATTGCTCTCTGAATTGTTTCTTTATATCGCTGAATAGGAAATAAATAGAATAAAATATTTGTAAACCTTTCCTTCAATATCTCAGTGGGTGAGGGTGGTTCGTAGCTAGTATATTACTGAATCGATCAGGCTTCGATATTGTAGTTGTAGCCAGCTGCTTTGCAAGTTAGGCGTTATCCCTGTATCGTTTAGTGAGCCGCTTCTGTACAGAGTATTGATAAATGAAACATTCACATTGACCACTATAGGTAACGAATGTGATTACGAAAAAGTAAGGCGTTTGTATGTCAGTCGCTATCTTTTTTTTTTCATGATAAAATATACGTGTATTTATTCTAGTCTGATTACAAAATGTTGTAATATTTGTCTCATTGTTAGGGTGAATGGGCAAACTCAAATGCGTTCAGTTTTCAGATTTGTGTAAGCATGAAGGGTAAGAGGCTGATATCAAGAAACGTAAACTAAGATGTATACAAGCTGCGGAAATTTGATAAAATCAGCCAAATTTGAAACTGTTCAAACATTCGTCTTAGGTGGTAAAGGTCCTATCCGAAACGTTTCCATCCTTGTCCACGACTGAAATTCTGCATTTAGTGTTTTAAACTGTTCTTTGTGAAGATCTTACGCATGTTGTTCAGTGATTGTCATGGCTATTATAAAACAATACACGGACATTTGATGATGTATGAGAGAAGTCCAAGAAATTCTGTATGAGCCAAACATCACCGGAGTTTAGTCATTTCCTCAGAAGACTAATCATCTTTTATTTTCATTCCTTTTAGCTAGGTATTGTTCGCTCAGTTCTTGACTTGACGAACGGAAGGCAGGAGAGCGGGCGGTCGGGGGAGAGGGAAAGGTCGGGTCAGAGAGTCTGAGCGATGGGACTGAGCGAGCTGAGAACAGGATGCAGGCAGTGTCGTTGGGTTTACAGTACACACCGACACAGCCGCTTGCTTACGTCTGCTGTGCACAACAAGCAGGACAAGCCAGCTCAGCTCCTCGCTCCATGTTCATCTCGGCCTGGCCTCGGTCTGCTGCGTGGCGTTTGGTTGGATTGCTTTTCATGACTAGTCAACTGAGCAAAGGTTCTCGCGAAACTAGTAGGCTAGTCTCGCCATTTTGTTTGGTTTGGCAGTTCGTGTTTTATATTCATGGGAGTGTTGACGGTTGTCGTTCAAGTTGAAGCTAACCTTCCAAGACGTTATCAGGTACTTATTTGATTCTGTTTATATTCTTTTAGACAACGGTTGAATTTACTAGAAATGGAGGCTATTGGCAGTTTTGACTCTAGTTCAGACGCCTATGTTTGTGGGATGTTAGGATTGGATTTTCAGATGGGCTGCTTTCACACTCACACTTGGGCTCGATGGACGAGTTGCTGAGGCTGAATCTGAAGTTTGTAGTTGTCGTTATGACGTCATTATCCAAGATGGCGATGTTCTATTTTTAGCAGATCGGTTGACTCGATTCGATAAATAATCGAACAATGATTTATCTATTTATTAGTATTACCTATTTTAAGTCATAACCAATGTCAGCGGTGGTTGGCTGGTTTGTTATGGTTTAGGGTGTGTGTGGAGGTGGGTTCGTGCTCGCTCGCCCTCTCTCTCTCTCTCTCTCTCTCTCTCTCTCTCTCTCTCTCTCTCTCTTCTCTCTCTTCTCTCAGTGAGGGGGGGGGGGGGGGGGGGGGGGGGGGGGGGGGGGTTGGCCTACCATAATCTACTTGATCTGTTTTAAAGAATTTTAACTTCTCTACCTCGCCTTTTTGTAGTCTAGCCGAGTGATACGCTATAAATTATTATAAAGTTCAATAAGATCAGCACCATGCTCAGCCTTGTTACTGACTGATGACAGCTGGGGGACGGGCCGAAGGATACTCCCCACCCCCCCCCCCCCCCCCCCCCCAAAAAAAAAAAAAAAAAAAACAAAAACAAAAAAAAACAACAACACATTTTTTGTTTCTTTGTTTTTTTTACCTACATTCCTACCTTTCTTTTATTTTGCTTTGTTGTTTGTGTGTCTGTGTGTGTGTGTGTCTGTGTGTAGCCTACATAAAGGATTTTGATTCCGTTGCCGTTACATGAAATATAGGAATTGGGTAGGCCTACAGACTTGGCCCTTGGTGTAGCGACTTGACGTCTTTGTAATTTTATTGCGATTAATAAGAATAAAATTAATATGGAACTGAAGACTAGATTCAAATCCTTAGAAATATTCTCTCTCTCTCTCTCTCTCTCTCTCTCTCTCTCTCTCTCTCTCTCTCTCTCTCTCTCTCTCTCTCTCTCTCTCTCTCTCTCTCTCTGTGAACCGACAGGTGGGGAAGGGGGGGGGGGGGGTGTTGTCCTACCATAATCTACTTGATCTGCTTTATACAATTTTACTTCTCTACCATTACCATCATTTTGCAGTCTCGCTACAGTGCCACGCTAAAGTTCATTAAGTTCAGCACCATGTTCAGCCTTGGTGTAGCGACTTGACGTCTTTGTATTTTTATTGCGAAGAATAAGAATAAAATTAATATGGAACTGAATACTAGATTCAAATCCTTAGAAATATTCTCTCTCTCTCTCTCTCTCTCTCTCTCTCTCTCTGTCTCTCTCTCTCTCTCTCTCTATTTTTTTTTTTTCTTTCTTTTTCTCTCTCTTTCTCCCTCTCTCTCTCTCTCTCCCTCTCTCTCTCTCTCTCATTCACACTCACAAATACACACATACTTACAGATATTAATACATTTCTCTAATCAGTATAATAAAGGTGAATTAAACATTTGGCAACAGGCGGTACCTCCAATTTAGAGCCAGTCTGCGATAGAAGCACGGGATATGATTCTTCTAAGAATAGACTTAAACTTACACAGAAAATAATGAGACAAATTCGTTTTGATGCTCGAAAGGCTATTGTGATGCATGACGTCATAGGTAATTCTTTTCCTTTTTAAAACAAAAGATAAGAGAGAAAGGAAAGATAGGTAGATAGAAAGAAAAGAGAGAGAGAGAGAGAGAGAGAGAGAGAGAGAGAGAGAGAGAAATATAGATATACAGAGAGAGATAGATAAATATAGATGTACAGAGAGACAGATAGATAGACATAGAGAAATATATATATATATATATATATATATATATATATATATATATATATATATATATATATATATAGATAGAGAGAGAGGAGAGAGAGAGAGAGAGAGGAGAGAGAGAGAGAGAGATAGAGAGAGAGAGAAAGACAGAGAGAGAGAGAGAGAGAGAGAGAGAGAGAGAGAGAGAGAGAGAGAGAGAGAGAGAGAGAGAGAGAGAGAGAGAGAGAGAGTCTGTTGGTTTCTGGCACCTCTGTGAATAATTTAGCATCAAAGTATACAAGCCTGGTTGATTTAGAAGTTGGAAGCTGAGAGAGATTTTTGGCATGATCTATCTTGTATATTAGTCTAATGATGTCCCTTTGTTTTATTTATCTATTCTGTATTTATATCTCCTCATAAATGACACAGATTTCCTAATATCTCCTCTGCCAGTGGGAGACGATGAAAAAGGGTCATAATAGCTTCAGTTAACCCCCTCCTTACCAACTATAGGAAAATCGTCACATTCGTTACGATTCAACCAACCTTTTTCTTATTCAAATTTCTTTTGTACAGTGTGTTGTAGAGTATGTTTTGCTAAAGAATTTTACTGCTATTATGTCTGAATGATAAAAAAAATATATTTTGTGTTAGTTGGGTGTGAAGTTTTGGGGAAATTTTTGAAAATGGCTGGTTAGGAGATGGTTAATAGACGAATATACAACTCATAAGATGACTGTGATATGATGATGATAATGTGATAAAAAGCAGGTTATTCTATTTGATTTTTTTTCCATGTTTATTTTTTTATTCGAGCTTCTAGCTAGCAGTAACCTTATCATGCTGTTGGGCGACGTACAATATTCTTCATTACTTATCAATATTTTTTAGCGTTATTTGGGCTGGTTTCACAGGCAACAAGTTGGTCTCTGGTCTCTCACAAACGGTACTGATGGTACTATCTAATACGTATTAAACTGTGGTTGGTGTTGGAATCTGATATGTACCAGGGTCTTGGTCATGTGTTACAGTGCACATACTTATTAGACGAACATCCTCAATATCCTGTCAGGATCTTACATAAGTTCCGTGGTGTTCCTTATTGCTCGGACCTACTTCTCCTGCTCCTCCTCCTCCTCCTCCTCCTCCTCCTCCTCCTCCTCCTCCTCCTCCTCCTCCTCCTCCTCCTTCTTCTTCTTCTTCTTCTTCTTCTTCTTATTATTATTATTATTAGTAGTAGTAGTAGTAGTAGTAGTAGTAGTAGTAGTAGTAGTAGTAGTAGTAGTAGTAGTAGTAGTAGTAGTAGTAGTAGTAGTAGTAGTACTGGGTGGGGATCCTGACCTCCCATAGTGGGCAGGGAGGTACATGCTGTGTCTCCTATCCTCCCAACCCGTTTTCCAATTGTTTCCTGTCGTTGTCTTGGAATGAGATTACTTGGTTTTGTTCTGGCCCTGGCCGGAGTTCCTTGGCTGAGAGGGAAACAGTCGAATTTATAGTTTTAGTTTTGGAAGATGATATATTTTTCCTTGTAAATCATCTCTCTGTTATGCATTGTATTATGTTTAGTTTACATATTATATTATATGATTTGTAAACATTTGAGTGTATTCCCCTTAGTTGGGACCTGTGCTTGTGTCTGGATGAGACTTTTAGGTGATCTCAAACTAAGTACTTTGACGGTGTGCTCTTGGAATCTACATCTGTTCCCCACTTGAACCAATTCCCCTTTGTCTAACCTTTTCTTTTGTGCTTTAATTGTAATTCTACAAGTTTTTACTATCCCATTTACCTCCTTTTTACTGGCGCTGATATGACCTTAATGTGTTGCAAGCGCAGTAAAACCCTTAAAAAAACAAAAACATAGTAGTAGTAGCAGTAGTAGTAGTAGTAGTAGTAGTAGTAGTAGTAGAAGTTAGTAGTAGTAATATATTACTATTATATAGTGTGTATGAGTTAATAAAAAAAGCAAGTCTAGGTGTCATGATGTTAGAAAGAGTAAATTAAAATTTAGAAGTAGAAGAATATGTGACAGAATGCATAGCAAATAGAAAAAAACAAAACAGCATTAAACAAATAAAATAATGAACTTCCGTTTTCTCTACCGCCTAACCCCAACCCCTACTTGACTACAGTGGAATCCACATGAGGTCAACTTCGTTTACATCACCTTGTTGCTTTCCACATTTTCTGTTCTTTATCTGTGTCACATTGATCATGTTTAAAGTTGAGTAAAATATTTCTGGTCCGGCGATGTTGACTTTGTCAGGATTCCACTGTCTATAGAACATTGTGAACCAAATCTTCAATGGAGTTCGAGCAGTTCCTTGCAGCAGATGCATACCATTCATTCCCTTCATTCAACGTTGCAGTGTTTGTCCACGGAGTCTCCGTGGCTGATTCGTTCATTCCTTAAGAAATGTACTCAGCTTTTTTTTTAAAGAGCACAACTTCCTAAATGTGCTCAAAGCGCTTTACACATGTGGTCACATGTCAACAGGAACATGTATCATACTACAGGTCTGCCAAACTGTAATATTTCTCATATTTTAATTAATAAAAACGTTTTGAGGTCCCAAATATACTAATACTAATATGAGAATGCTGGTTAAAATATTGATAAATGCAAAAAGTCAACAGTTTGTAACAATAGGAGATAAATTGATAAATGAAAGTGGAATAGTTGAAGTCATTGAATGACATCTCCACCTGGATGAGAACCTGAGTAACCAGACAGATGATTGTCATTGGAATTGCAGGATTTTCCTTTTTTCTACTGGCTTGATAAGACTCCATAAATTCAACGAATGTTAAATTTGAGGTTTTGGATCGTATGCTTATGTTGAACTTATGTTTTTTGTTTGTTTGGTTTTTTTTTGTGTGTGTTTTTTTGTGTTGTATTTTTTTTTTTTGGGGGGGGGGGGGGGGGGGGGGGGTTATGACAACATGAGCATAAATATTAGGGGTAATATGATAACTCTTATCAAATGGTTGAGGTTGGGTGGCAAGCCTGATACTAGACGAGACATGATGGCTATAAGGCGCTGTTACATTTTTTTCTCTCTCGACTGAATGGATAAATTGAAAGAAATAAAAATTCACAAGCTTTCCTACAAAATGTATAGTTAAAAGCAGAGCTGGAAATTTTGTAATTTTTAAGAGATGAACATTGTAGCTAGTCGCTGTAATTAACATTAAAAATCAACAATTTACACTGACAATGATTAAATAACTCTTCAAATTCCTCAAATTATGCAGTAGGCAGATTTTAATGACTTATAGATGCTCATAAAGTTGTGAAATTGTAAACAAAATTTCGTTATGTTCCGAATTTTTCATAATACCAGACATGTCTGGTTAAAATATTATATATATATATATATTATATATATATATATATATTTATATATATATATATATATATTATATATATATATATATATATATATATATATATATATATATATATAATATGCCTATTTTGGCCTTCCAAAAGTATATACTGATTAAATCTGTTTGTAGTGGATCTGGTATTATATGAAACCTTCGCATCAGGGGAATCAGTCGAGGCAGGTGCAAATATTTACAGATCTGATAGCTGAACGCACTTATGGGCCTGTTTTAACATTTGTTGTAATGGATTGTGGATTTTGCGTTGGTTTGATAGTATTTACATCACTACAATGAACGTAAAACAATTTGGGTTATGAGACATGTAAATAAGTACACACTAATGATCGGCCAAGCTAATGGTGCTCCATATTTCTATTTTTGGATGACCTTTTCGCCGTGAAGGATGGTCGGCACCAGTTTTATATCTTATTCATTGCATTGCCATACACACACATGTGTTGTACACATGACTTCAAGGAATGGATTTGGCATGGTTTGTTCGTTTCATCTTTTCTTTCTTTATCTCTTACTTCTTTTCTTTTTTTTCTTTTTTTTTTTAACTTTCCGCTTGGCTAAAATGGTTGGTAACAGCTGGCCCAGCCACACGAGAGGTGTAATCGTAGTTCTTTAAAGGGCTTGATAGAGAGCCCGAGTCAATGCATTCATTGTATATAAATATAAAACGTGTTTTTGTTTTTTTTCATCATCGACCTGTACATAGGCCAGTCGGGTTTCTTGTTCGTTTCACGGACATATGAACTGCCTTGTGTGATATAATTACAGCACTTGGTCTGTAAGGAATATTCCGGCCCCACGAAATCGACTTGATTTTCTAATTTGTCTACGTTGCAGATTTGGTTCTCGAAAATAGACAAGCCAGCAAATAACATTTAGACTTGTTCAAAATCGATGTCAAAGCTCGCTTCCGTTTTTTGTTGGAGAGAGAGAGAGAGAGAGAGAGAGAGAGAGAGAGAGAGAGAGAGAGAGAGAGAGAGAGAGAGAGAGAGAGAGAGAGAGAATCTTTTCATTCCTCTCCCCTTTTTTTATTCAGCATTTTTTTTTGCGTTTGGGGGTCTGACCAAGTGTGCATAAACACTTGTTCAAATCGTAATCTTACACCGGTGCCTGATCACCAATTTCTCAATTCTTTATTTGGGGAAAATTTTAAGCCCAGATTTAAATTCCAAGCTTCCTAATTCTAGGCTATTGACTTCATTGTTAGTGTCAGACCATCCAGTAAACCAATCAGGGTTGGCCGTGACCCTTAAAAAGAACCACCAACATTTAATGAGCAGGCTCAATATATCTTTCTAATCACTTAGAATCGATTCTCGTCATGGCCAAATTTCCCTGTATTTTATTTATAATGACACGATTGGCACACTCTACTTCCATACTTTGTCGGTACTTCTTACACTCTACTTTTTATGTATGATGCTATTACTAATATGGGTATTCAGTCTTACTACGTCTTTTACTCTGACAACTTGTAAACGGATTTTAGATTTTGCTGTCGTCCGCAAAACCACTTAAGATCAAGGATCTTCGATTATATTTGCTGCTGCTAAATGTTAGTTCGAGTTCGACAGTCATAGCCAATGAGGTTTCTTCTTTTTTTTATATATAGCTATCTCTCTTTTGCTCTTGCCTCACATAGCATTGCTCTCCCACTATTACTTTTCAGTTTCAAGCTACTTGTCGAAAATAAGTGGTCGTGTGGGCTTCCTTTACTTGAGTTCATTCCCCTCAGTAACTGCCTGCGTGCCTGCCGCATGTGTTCCACTCTCCTCCTCCCCTCACTCCCTCTTTTTTTCCTTTCCTGCCTATCAATCCTCAGCTATTTTCTGTTACAACCCGCCCTCAACGAATATCCTGTACACACTTTTATCTTTCCCACTAGACGTGGCTTATTTCGGCTGGCAGGGCTGAGTGCGACATCTGGCGTTTGAGTTATTTTATCTATAGTGCTCTTAAAATCTTGTCCTTATTACGGGAATGGAGGATGGGTTGACGAAACTTCTATTAAAAGCACGGCATAGTTATGATGGTAATGAATGATACTGCTAGGTTAACTTGAAGACGACTTGGAAACAAATAATGTTATTCCTCCACGGTTTTGCACAGGCCTTGGTTGTGGCTCATTCTATTGATTTGATTGTCGAAGTAAGTCGTGGATTACGTACTGTTGATTATGATGGGCAAGGGGTTTATTTTAATGCTTAAACATTCCTGGCTTGCAAAGCGATAACAATAAATTGTCAACAACACCAACACACAAGCCGTTTATCGACATTATGTAGCGTCAGTAGCTTCTATGAGTGGGTTGATGCGCGCACAGGCGGAACGTTTAGGAACGCATCAATGGTCGACCGCCATGCTTTGTCTTACTTTTTTTCCTCTCATATATCATTTCAATTTCAGAGATCTGGTTTTGACATTTACCTTTTATTGAGTGTTTTGCACAGACAGAAATAATGGAAAGCTCTAGCGGCTGACGACCTATGTCTATTCCACCCGCACTTTATCACCTATAATGTTGTAATTATGACAATGGTTGGTTGGCTGAACAATGCAACAACCCCGCGACCTATATTATCATTAGGATATTATTATGATTTCAGATTTACTATTTATATTAGTCTTTGCTGGAATGCAATGATGATATGGTATATTTTGGGGCGAATTTAAAAAAAATAATTTTTTTTTTAAATTATTTTTTTTTTGGTATTTTCTCTTTGGCCGAATACTTTAAAGCCCCGAGGCCAATTGTGGCCTGACTACATTCAGGATTCTGTGGCGTGACACTTACGGTAACAATAACAGTGACAATTATTCGATTGCTTGTTACTGGTTGGATAGGACTTTGATACATCCGGCTATCGATATTTCGTACTTTTTTTTTCTGGGTAGGATTTTCGCGAAATTCCCCGGTGCGTTAATACGTGTCTGTCAATTGACGATTCCTACTCATTTATATTGAATGATTTATTTGAAAACGTGGGTACATCATTTGGTTGATTTTTCTACATCCCGATTTTATTACCATAATAATG
>NC_088369.1:32399295-32444295 GCF_034508935.2 Berghia stephanieae | reverse complement strand
GAGCAAGTCACCGCTCCCTAGCTCCTTTTGCGGTGCTGTACTGCGGCTGACGCCTGGGTTATTCCAGTCTTCCCTTGGAATAGACTCTAGAGGTAAATCTCCCCTATGGGATGAATAAAGGGAATTTTATTTGTTTATTTTTTTTTTTCATTTATGATTTTTATTTCCTTCGGCAGAGATGGGATAAATTTTGCCAAACTGCCTCGCCTTAGAAGATAGGGTAAATGAGCTAAATGATCAAACCAATTATTATTTCAATATTTCTCTAATGTTATTTTCAATTTTACGTTATTTTACACAAGACCGAATATTATATGGGAGCCATCGATCATTCGTCCTTATCGTCAAATAAAGTTTCCCCACCTGAGTGCATTCATTCTCATTCTTTCCCCAGTTCAATGGGCTTCGTATTCCATTACTATAATGTATCTTTCTTTCTCTCTCCTGTTGTATGAAGGTTGCTACAATGGTCAATATAAAAGCCTCTTAGCTGCAGGCAATCAAAGCCGCCTTGGCAAGCTATCAAGCAAGCCAGCCAGCTCGTACACATAGAATGTGCTCTGTCGTGTTATTTGAGTAGCTAGACGCAGACACGCATCGAGCTGACTGACTAGCGAGGGCTAAAATCTTTACGCTAGCTAGCTACCTCTACCTCCCTTCGTTATTCCCAAGACTTGAGTGAGGTAGGTCGAGTTGCTTTGTATTCACAAGGCAACCATGCCTGCCAGCTAACGATCGAATGGCTGTTTTTGCTGTTATCGGGACCGGCTGACTGGCTGGCTGGGTCGGATTTGGAGGAGATGACGTAGCTAGTCAGGCTAGCCTAGTCATGATCTTGCACGATGTTTGAAGTGTATAGGGAAGTCTGCTTGAGGCATTCGGTATTCGGTTGAACAAGCAAGACAGCGACCAACGACGCCGACGAAGGGGGATTTTATATTTTACTTTTAATTATTTTTGTTGTTGTTTGTTTCACATCAGCTGCCTGCGCGTTGTCAATCTAGGAATGTATCCCTGCCCGTTTGCCATGTTTGTTCGTTCATTCGTCGGGTTGTCGGTTCCAGTCCCGCTCTGAGCGGCGCATAGTTGAGTCCTTGGAAAAGACTCTTTTTCTCACATTCTCTCACCATACTCATATGTAAAGTGAGTATCTGGCCGTTAACAGTGTTGTCTCTGTCGGTAAAAGAATTGCGATATCACCTAACTTGTCCTACATGTTAAGTGTTGCTTTAGGCTAAGACCCCTTGTAAAGCGCTTTAAGCACGTGTAGTGGATATTGTGTTATTATATAAAAAACTCAAGTATTTTTATTATTATTGTGTGTGTGTGGGGGGGGGGGGGCGGTTAACGATAGCCAACAAAATTGGTGTTCTGTTAAGTGTTGTCAAGATTGGTTTATGTATTGTAGAATGTAAGTTAAATCAGTTTAAAAGTCTATAAAAGTTTAAGTCGTACTGTGCAAGATTACACACACATTTAATTTGAATCCCAAGGTTGCCTGAAACCTTGTATGTAGTATGGCTAGTTGTGTCTACACACGAGGAAAGACCAAAGGTTGAACATTGCCATGACAAAGACTGATTAATGAAATTATCCACGGTTGTTTGATTGGATCTTTAGTCCTTGAATGGATTCACTTATTATTTATCCATCTACTTCATTATCCGTTTTTCTCTCTCTGCCCCCCCCCCCCCTCTGTCTATCATCTATCTATCTATCTATCTATCTATCTATCTATCTATCTATCTATCTATCTATCTATCTATCTATCTATCTATCTATCAATCTATCTATCTATCGTGTGTGTGTGTTGGTGTGTTTGTGATAATCTGAATCATTCACACACGCATCAAGCGTGAACCCCATGCTTAAGGCAGAGTACTATACATTACTTTGCCTTATCTAAATGTCACGGTCACACTTGATGTCACGTAGCGAATATCTAGTAGTATTTGTATGTACTTGTGTTGAACTTTACTTGATATTGGTACGCTGCTTCATGGAGGAAATGCGACAGGCATTGATTATCTCCCGTTGTTTTGTCCATGACAGAGAACCCAATGATAAGAACGACTCGCTGGTAACAATAAATGTTAGGAAAGGGCTGGTTCGACGTGTATGTACTTTTCAGGTCTGACAACCCAGATTGTTGTGGGACCATTGTTGTCATGGAAATACTCGCAAATCAACGCAAAATATTATCCTTTGTAATGAAGTTAAATCAAGCCCAGTATTGCCTTCGGTTATCAGACCTGCAAATATGTACACGTCGGGCTCTTTGTTTTATCATAGTGGACAAAACACAAAATCTTCCACGTTCTTTAACCAGTTAACTGAAGTACTCTAGAAAAAATCGTCTTTCGTAAATTTGGCCAGAAAATTCGTCCTTTAAATAGCGATCGATTAAAATCATAATCACCCTCATCTTGGTAAAACCTCTCAAACCTGGGACTTCGCGGAGTAGTAAGTTTTGGGCTCTCTTTCCGAAGAAAAGACACGACACGACTATCATATATTGCATTATGTTCTTTAATAAGAATTCGTCCAAAACTAAAGCTTTTGTCCAAATAGATGAGTCCATTGTGATTTAAACTAGTGTCAGGCTTTCAATGGGAGCGATCTATATTCATGTCTTCGTCCAACCGAGTCATCAATCACGTGATTTGTTGCTGTCCAACGATTGGACATTTCTGAACAAATGTAAACACGCTGCTTTGTTTATGAAAGTTGTAAACATACCCATGTGTCAAGCTGAGCACAATGACCAGTCGTAATGTTCGATTGTTCAAAATCTGTGAACACTTTTCACTATGTAGATCACTTTGAGCACATTTTGCAATGTGACCAATGACCTCGAGCACATGGAAATTTAATATAGATCGTTCCCATTAAAGTAGAGGGTTTCAGCTTTGAAGGTTGGATCACTGACACCCTTTTCAGAGCCAAACGTCCAATCGGAATGGAGTGCCTGTCTACTATACAGTATACAGTATAATCTCATTTAAAACCTTTTGCTACCGCCCACTGTTTGCCTTGCAGTGTTGGATTTTCCACAGTAAATTAAACTAAACTATAGCAAAGACTACCAAGGATCTTTTTCATAAATACTGTATTGGCTGTGTATATTACCTTGAAATGCTTATAATAATCATAATAATAATAATAATAATAATAATAATAATAATAATAATAATAATAATAATAATAATAATAATAATAATAATAACTTTATTGTCCATGAAGGCAATTTTTCATTTGGTTACAGCATATGCGTAATATACGCAAACAAGACATGAATGGAAAAAAAACAACAACACACAAGCACAAACACACACAGACATCATTAAATAGGCTTCGTGGAATCTGTCTAAACCAAACTATAAATTAAATTGTAGCAAATAGACATTGTACATTTTCTGAAAGGTCATTTGATTCATCTCCACTAAGTCTGGATCTGATTCACTATCATCTCCTGAAGTAAAATTTTCACCTTTCTCACCTGAATAGTCTGTAACGGAATCAGGCATAGTTTAAATAATAAATAAATTATAAGGCTTAAATTACGATGTCTACGCCTTTCAATTGAAAAAAAAAATTGGGAGAAAAAAAATCAATTATTCCGAACTGCAAGAATAAGTCGAAATGTATCAGTACAAAGTTTTGATCCCTAAACAAGGAATGGAATTGGTCGATATATCGGCCCTGCGGTAGTTTTTGTATCTCGCCTTATGGCTGAAATATCAGGCAAGTGGTAGTTTCTGCAATGGCATACACGGCCTAGATGTCTGCCTAATGAGCAGAATGGTTTCATGATACGTACATGAAACATTTTGAAGCTCCTTGATCGTATGTAGATGTATATCTTAGAATTTGAAATGCGCTGGTTAAATCATTAAGGCTGAGAATCTTCCGCCCATCACCATCACAATTCCGCCTTTTAAAAAGACCCACCACAATAACCACATCATCATCCCTAGCACCACTACCACCACAACAACCACCACATCATCATTTTTTTCACCACTACTACTACAACCACCACCAAATCATCGTTCCTACCACCAATACTACCACAACCACCACCACATCATCATCCCTACCACCACTACTACTACAACCACCACCACATCATGGTCCCTACCACCACTACTACTGCGACCACCACCACATCATCATCCCTACCACCACTCCTACTACAACTACCACCACTACTATAACTGCAACCACCACCACGTCATCATCTCTACCATCACTACTACTACAACCACCACCACATCATCATCCCTACCATCACTACTACAACTACCACCAATTCATGGTCCCTACCACCACTACTACTACAACCACCACCATATCATCATCCCTACCACCACCATTACTACAACCACAATAATATATGTAACTACAATTTCCACTTTTGAAATTCTTCCTAGTTGTATGTGGGAGCATTTAGGTCAAACGGTCAATTTTAGGGCAATGTGGATCTCCTCTGTCCATTTTCCTTGATTTACGATATTACTTGTACAAGTCTGTGTTGTCTTCCAAATGTTAAGGTCCATTTTTTAAAAGCAACAATAAATATAAATAAACAAACAAATGATAAGTAAATATATATTTTTTAAAAACACAACTATCTAAAAGCAAACAAAAGAAAACTAAAGAAAACCCAAAATAAATAAACAAATACATTAAAAAACAACAAAGGAACACAAAAAAAAAAAAAAAACAACCGAGAAAAACTAAACAACTGAAAAACAAACAGATCAAATCAAACAACGAGAAATCTACATTCATTTGGGGCTAATATGCTCGTAAGTTTTACAATTACCATGTTTAGAAAAAATATTTGATTTTTGTTTTTTTTTCTCCTTTCAAAGCTCTCTCAACTAACATTCATTTATTTTTTAAAATCTCTTCCAGACCAATTTGAAGTTGTCGCTGAATGTGAGCTGTCAAAAGAGGGAGTTGCTACCTGCACACCGAACAGTGTGTCAAGCGTAGTCCGTGTTATGTTCTACACGTGTAAAAGGACATGTCAATCTACTTCATTCCACTAATAATAATATTATTACAACTTACTAGTACAGACTAAGGAGTGAGCAGACGAAATAACTAACGTTCATTATCGCCCAGTCTCCATCCCAATCATGAGTGATGTTGACAATAACACAGCTGCGATGGCCTGCCAACCTAATGGCGACGAAACGACAGGCACTCAACCGACTTTACAAAAGGACGGCGATGACGGTGGCTTGAATGTAAAACCCGCAAATCCAGTCATTAATGGCACAGCAGACAGTGGGAATAGTAACATGGACGAAGACTCTACATACACTCAATGTAATGAATCAAATAACGTACAAAATGAAGACAGTGAAAATATGAACACGATAGAGTCAACGGAAATTGGAGGGGAAAAGAAAGATCATGATGAGTATAAAAGTTTAGAAAAGGAACCTGCCGAGAAAATGGTTAACAATTTTGATAAAAACAGTTTACAACACAACCACGAAAGCGAAAAATTGGAGAAGCTTGAACCAGAAGAGAAATGCGTGGATGAGGTGAACTATTCTGAGGATAATGATATTAGTGGAAGAGATACATCCAAAAACGGTGATAGTAATGTACTTATTAAGGAGAATGAGAAGTCTCATGAAGATGAACCACATTATGAAAAAGAAAAACGTTACTCAGAGGCAGGGATACGTGTTGAAGTAACTAAAGAAGCAGGCGATACAGCAGATAAAGAAAGAGAACAAACTGTGAATAAAATGCCTTCAAAGGAAATGGAACAGGATGGAAAGAAGGAACAGTTATCAAACGTCGATGAAAATTCAACAGTAAAAGTTGTTGACCGTGAGAATAATGAAACCACTCCAAAACCGCCTGCAGTCCCAAGTAGCAGTTGCATCGGTGATCACGGCCTTGTTGCCGGAAACAAAACTGAGGAGCCATTCGCATGCTCTAAATGTTGTTTTGTAGCAAAAACGAAAGAAATGCTTGAAATGCATTCGTGTAATGAGAAGGACAAAGAAAAGACGAGAGACAAAGATAGCAGCGGCTCCGATGATAAGAAATATCAAATTTATATCGTTCACGATAAGGAGAAGGACAGCTTTGTTTGCAAGGCTTGCGATTTTACCAACAAAGGTCACGGTTTTGAAGAACATCTTATGTGTCATCTGATGCTGAGACCTTATCAGTGCCTTTATTGTAAAGAGTGTTTCATTAATCGTCGTGAAATAAGTAGACACGTGCTTAAAGTGCACAATGGTGCGAAAATGAGCTGTGCATTAAGAGCTTTGAAGCGTGCAAAAGCAATTATCAAGGAAGTGACTAATTCTGGTGTTTTGTACTTTATGGCTCGTGTCCAAGGGAAAGTCCCTTTGGAGAAAGATCCAGACAAGAAGAAAGAAAATGTCGGTGATTCAGAAAAGAAAATTGAAGAAAAGGATGAAAAGAAAGTCAGCGAGAAAATAAAAATCCCTTCAGATTGCAGTAAATTGGAAAGCCAGAGTGAAAAAGTTATTTCAGAGGAAAGAGTGGAAAATGTGAAAATACCAGAAACGACAGATGATAGTGAATGTTTAAAAGCAGATAACTCTGATTGCAAAGATAATCGTATAGAAAACTCCGATCCGGAAGATGGTAGTAAATCACCCAAGAGCTCTTCGGTGTATAACACGTCCGCTTCTTCTGGTTCATTTTCTAAACTTCGAGAAGTTCTCACATCTAACAAAACACCAGATGCCTCTACGGAATCTGAGAAGGGCAGCTCTTCAACTGTGACCAACAACAATAGCTCATGTCCTAAATCTTCTGAAGGATCATCCGGCATTAAAATTCTAGCTTCATATTCTTTGCACCAAGACCAGGATCAGAATCACTCGGAAAACACATCTTCAACATCATCAACATTAAAGGAAACAACAACAAACAAAACAATGGTGGAGCCAAATTTCACCGTTCCTTGCCCCTCCATTTCACCAGAAAATGGGCCTGAATCTTTTTCATTTCTCGGACCGGAGCGTCCAATTTTCAAGCCAGATAGTCCTTCCCATTCTATCATCCCGACACCATCTTTATCATCAGCAACAGCTCTGCATCACCTTCCTACAGCTAGTCTCGATGCAAAAACCTTACCTTCCGTGACACAACCTATCTCAGCTCCGCATCAACCAAGGCAGCAACCAGTCAAAACATCTGACTTTTTTATTTGCGGATTCGAATGTTCTTTTACATGTATCAATAAATCATCACTCTTGCAACATTTAAAAGATATACATTCCAGTCGGCCGGACTTTCCGTGTTATTACTGCGGTTATCGTGACGTCAGTGAAGAAAGCTTGGTTAATCACGTAGCCTATCACGCTGATTCCCACGACAAGACCAAGCCGATTTACAGTTGTGCGTACAACGACTGTTCATTCACGTCGAACATGCTGACGGATTTCATCAACCACACTAAATCATCACATTATGACACTGATACCACAAGCCCATCCGCACCTCTAACATGCAACTTGTGTTGCATGACATTTTCCGACATTCATTCATTCCAAAAACATTTAGAGGACAATATCATTCACATCGTCAACTGTCCCCACTGTCCGTCCAAAGCTACAGACAGACGTGCCATACTCAATCATATCTCGTCACAACACCCCGGTAAACCAAAAATGGTGTCAGTTGCTAAGCAACTGATTTGTAACGCTCGTAAAGAAAATGGATATTGGAAAACGATGAGCCGAGTCATAAATGAAATGCCCCCTCCTTCCCAAACACCTGCTCCGCTTTCCAGTTCATCATCATCAACGTCTGTCATTGACAACATTCTTCGTCGCGCAACAAATGGAACTCTAATGGCAGATGACAGCAATTCAAGATTTCTCGGAGATATCGCCTCTGAAAGTAGCCACAGTCCACGCTCAGAATCATCCGGAATAAGTGGTGTCCGAGTCAAAGAAGAACTAGACGATGAAGCAGGGATTGACAATGAATCGTCCAACTACATCATTGACGAAAATGGAGTTCGGCGGAGAATATACGTTCCAATGAGTGAAAGGCAAGCAGAAAATTTTAGGTGTAACTATTGTACGTTCGTTGCTAGAGATGTTAAACGATTAGCGTGCCACGAACGCTCGCACGGAATGCCACCAACTCGTAAAGACCGATTTAAGTGTATGTTTTGTCCTCAAGGATTTGACAGTGAATTGAAATTCCGTCTTCATATAACGTGCCACCCTGGACTTATAAAATTCCTTCTTTACAAGTGCAACAAGTGCGAATTCGACAGTAACCAGAAGCACACGATTGTCAAACACATTACTTGCAATAGGGACAAAAAGCATCGAGGCTGTGGACCTGTTGAAAACCAGTACACGATCATATCAAGGTCTTTAGAGTCGAGGGTGTTAGAATGCGAACATTGTAATTACATGACACGACACAAAATTCACATGGCTATTCATTACCAACGAGAGCATGGAATTCTTCGGGATAAAAGTGACTTTAGGATTGAAGGACTCACACCGACAGACACTCCATTTTCGGGTCACGACACCAGTCGAGTCCCAAGCGTACCAATGTCTGACCTTAGATATAATGATGGTGCCCTGGGTTCTTTTGATTCTGATTACACTAACAAGCGACCACATTTCAAAAAGACCAAATATGGCGAGTCATCGAGCGATTATGGCGCCATGTCGATACATGAGATAAATGAGCGGAATGAGTTGTTTACTCGTCTAGTCTCCCAACAGTCTGCTCTACAGCCGGGGCATGTTCTTGAAAACCAGGCTCGGAAGTTTAAATGCCCCATTTGTAAATACCTCCTTCCCAAAGCCGCTGACTTGAAAAACCACGTGAAGCGACATTCTGAAGTCGGTCAGATTACTCTTGTCATGTTCAGATGCAAATATTGTAGCTGTATGTCGACTGCAAGGGAATTATTGTACGATCATCTAAGTGAAAAGCATCCAGGAAAACCTATAGCTCTAGTAAAGAAAAGTGTTTTTATTGATACGGCTGAAGTTGACAAATCGTTTGCTGAAACTGCCGTGGAGGAAAACCTGCAACAGTTGGAAGAATCTGTGCATAATGAGATAATGTCAGCTATAAATAGTAATGTCTCGTCATCGAAAGTAAATAATAATATGGGTAACAATCAGTCACCATCACCAGCATCGTCACCCACCGCGTCATTCGAACAGTTATTTGTTATTCCGGAAGGCGGTGATACATTTGCAGCAGCTCTTCATTGCCCAAAGTGTTCTTTCAACTCTCACAACAGACAGGAAATCATTTATCATGTAACTTCTACTCACCCAGAGGTCAAGGTCATCAGTTCTGATGAAGACGTAGAGAAACTGGCCAAAGCTACAACAAAAGATCTTCACCGTAGCAAGAGCGATAGTGCTATGAAATCAGACCTGTCAAACATTGGTAAACAAAATTCATCATTATTATCAACATCAGCATGGCTTGATACTGTCGAGGAAGTTCTCATCATTCCCGACGATCAGATTTTCAAGGAACCTGCAATTTGTTCCAGTTGTGATTTTAGCACTCTTCTTCGCAAAGACATGGTGTCGCATCTTCAACAATATCACGCAGAACTTGCCGTCATGGGTCGTCACTCTTATCCAATTCAAGTCTCAGCTATTGGGACCAAATTGGCTTTGGCACCAGAGCCCTCCGAGGTCAGCTGTATTGTTGGGAGCATTAGTCTGGATAACAAGCTGAAATGCCTCTACGAGAACTACGGGTCTCAAATGAAATGTCTCATCTGCGGCGTTGACAGGCCCAAAAAATTCTTTATTCACGTCCACATTCTAAGACATTTGAATATCTTTTTATGGAAATGTTCGTTCTGCAGCCATAGAGGGCTTCAGAAATACAAAATGGTTGATCATATCAAGAAGATACACCCGGGCAAACCGATGAGTGTGCGTTATTTGCGTGTCAACGTGGAGTCAAGGGTTTCCCAATTTTTGTCCCAGTTCAACGTTCTACAAAATTCAGGTCAATTCTTGGACGGCGATGGAGACGAGGGTAATAACAGTAACAGCAATAGCAGGGATGGTGAAGATGATTTCAGTGGGTTTGGAGGAATGGGGTTGTCAACTCTAGAAGGCGGTGTTGGAAACATGTCAGCCGGCGGCGATGAGTTTTTAAACGACAACGATGATAATGCCAACGATGTTGATGGGGAACAGGCCTCCTCGGGTTCCACTTATGTGCTGGGAAGCGAGGCTTTGGATGAGAAGATTGCCTGTTTGTACCAAATAACGCCGGCTCAAAACTACAGCTGTCTGGCGTGTGTGAACCAGTTTCAGAGGAAATTTGCCATCCACCGACATATCATGATCTCTCATTTGAAGGTACCAAATGGTGTAGAAATTCATTCATTCATTCATTCATTCATTCATTTCATTCATTCATTCATTCATTGTTTATTCTTTTCTTTCAATTCATTCACCAATTTTGTAGTGCCGTCCACCGTCATAGCATCATCTCTCACCCGAAAACGCGATATTGCACAGGGCTGCCAACTGTACGCCAAAAAAAAAAATAAAAAAAAGCATATTATGCTTTTTTATACATTTGTAAGATTGCATGCTTCTTGTCTAAGATTGTACGTATTTTTCCCATGTAATTCAAATCTTAACATTTCAATGTAATTATGTTTCTCATTAGGTTTCTGGACATTCTCCATGCTTCCTACCTACCATATGTATTTTAACAATAATTTATTTTTGTTTAATATAATTAAGGGGTTTATTTGTATTGCTTCATAATTTTATTTACTAGTTTACCTGAAGTTCCCGAAATTTTTCCCCCACACAAAATTGATACAAGAGTTATTTATATCCAATGTTACTCAGGGAGTGAACTTTATCTCAAAATCTTACTCTTTTTGATAAGCAATCTTACAATTTTTCTTCTGTTGAGGTTGGCAACCCTGATTGCGATTTTGCGGTGCGTTTGAGACTAAGCATTTTAACAGTCCCGTATTATCCTCCTGTAGCCTCATTCACAATCTCAGGACCTACACATATGTTTCAATCATTAGCCTTTTTATTCAATAATTTTAAGATGATGATGATGATGATGATGTCGACGATGATGATGATGAAGATGAAGATGCGGTGGTAATCATATCGAAGCTCACACATACTGGGTGGGGTTCCCGACCTCCCATAATGGGAGTGCTGTGTCTTCTGTCCCCCTGTATCTGTTTTCCAATTGCTTTTCCTGACCCTGGCCGAATGTATAGTTATAATTTTGGGAGATGGTATTTTTTCCCATATAAATCATCTTTCTGTTATATACTGTTTTTTTTTTTTAAAAATATTTTTAACATATGATTTGTTAACATTTGAGTGTATTCCTCTTAGTGAGATCATGGGCTGGTGTCTGGATGAGACTTTTAGGTGATCTCAAACTAAGTACACTGATAGTGTGCTCTTGGAATCTACATCTGTTCCCTATTTGTACCATTCCCCCTTTGTTTTACCTTTTCATCAAGTCCTTTTAATTGTACATCTAGAATGTTTTTACTATCCAATTTTCTTTATGTTTACTGGCGCTGATATGACCTCAATGTGTTGCAAGCGCCGTAAAATCCTTAAAAACAAAAACAAGCTCACACATATACACTATATATGCCCTATATTAAATTAAATGATCGTCTTGGCTTTCCTACCAGGTGGCCTTACTGTCGTGTGGGTACTGCGGCATGCAAGGTGTTGAGAAGCACCAAATGATGGACCACACCGTGGCTTGCCATCCCTCGCAGCCTCTCGACTTCACCAACAACACTGTGGACATTGACAAAGCCGTCTCCAAATTTCTGGCCGATTCCTGCCACGTAGAAAAAAGATCTGGGCTCCTGTCCGGTAGGTGATGACCCATCGGCCATTTTGATTTCACAGTTATTCCAGCCAAAGTCAACTCAGGCTGAAGAAATTTAAAAAAAGAAGGAAACCAATCATTGAGAGAGAGAGAGAGAGAGAGAGAGAGAGAGAGAGAGAGAGAGAGAGAGAGAGAGAGAGAGAGATGAATGTAAAAGATGAATTTTAAAAAAATGATTGCTAAAAGGGAATCAAGTAGGAAAATAAATTACACTCCTTTCCCCATTCCCCATTCCATTACCTAATATATGTGATATGTGGTTTTACCAGCTGTGCGGGGTCTTTATGTGTTTGGTGGTAAAGTGTCTCAAATTCCTATTTTCCAACCTTTTGATTTTGATTCCACTTTTGGAATATGAAGCAGTAGTAACATCAACAGTTCAGCTGCTTTACAAATTATCTTTTATCCACGCAAATATCAACTGCTTCAAGGAAGTACCTGCATTCCCCCCCCCCCTCCCCTCTCTCTCTCTCTCCTCCCTTTTTTGACAAAGACAATTAAATGATAACAACACAACCATTTACTGTGTCAATGAATTTATCAATTCATTTCTAAAGCAAGTCATATAGCTATTTATTGGACATTCAACCGCGATATTAAAAAATAATAAATCTTTAATTTTTTAAAATAATATGTGTTTTTCACTCCTTCCCCAATATAGATTGTGAGAAATCTGAGCTGATTGAGCTGATGAAAAGCTGGAATGCTTCGTCCAACAAGAATCTGTACCGAGGTTTCAATCCAGAAGGTGTCAAAATCAAGCGACCCTACACCAAAAGACAAAAGTCCCCTTTTGGATCTGTCACGAAAAAGAAATCCTCCAGCACACCTTACAAACCGCGGACCATCGTTGACCCAGGGGTCATCATGCTTGGGAGAGAAGCTCTTGACAAAGAATTGAATTGCCTTTACCAATCTCGAGGTGGTGGACACTTCCGTTGTTTGATTTGTCGCTGGGAATTTCCAAGAAAGTATCCTCTTCACAGACATATCATGTTGAAACATCTTCGCATGAACCTTGTAGCATGTCCATACTGTAAATATGAGGGAGTGGAGAAGTACACAGTGTCGGCTCATATCAAAGAAGAGCACAGGGACCAGCCAGTTAGTATAAGATATGTTCAGCCTGATGTTGGGGCAAGAGTGAGGCATTTCGTGGAGGATATGGCCAATGGCATTTCCACTAGTCAAGATCTGATAAGGAGACCAAGTGGTGGATATTTGGACGCAGCCTCATCGCCATCCTCTATATCATCTTCAGCATCCACGTTATCTGCTTTGATCAAAATGAAAAGGGAGAAGAGTTTCGATGATTTTGGCGATGATGACGATGATGGAAATAACAGCAATAATGATAATGGTGGTGAGGAAAATGATAATGAGGAGAGGCCATCATCTGGCCATGGCCTAGTTGTTGCAATGTTTGGAAAGAAGAACAAAGGCAATGATAAGAAAGTTAATGAAGATGATATCGTTGTGAAAACGGAAGTTGAAGACGAGGAGTATGCTGAGGGAAGTAAATTGGAAAATGAAGATAATGTAGATGACAACGTTAATGTGTTCTTTGGATCTAAAAAAGACGAGCAAGACGGTGACGAGGAAGAAGAGGAAGACGGTGGAGAAGAAGAGGAGGAGCCTGAGGATGAGAAGGCTGATGATGAGAATCAAACCAATTCACGTGATTATTTTGAAGAGGAAGAATTAACGGATGGAATGGAGGAAGGAGCGGATTTCAGGAAAGGTGATTTTACTGATAAAGAAGCTCGTATGAAAGCCATCAGGGAAAAGTTTTTGAAAAGTCAATCTTACGGCCAGATTAAACGACCCCAAGCCTATGCCCCTGGGTCTTACCGATCACCTAATGGTGGAAAACCTAAAGCTCTTGATGTCATCACCAAAATTAAAGTTCTCAAAGCTAAGGATGGTCCAATCACTAAATTCTGCTGCGAGAAATGCACATTCACTTCTGTTCACAGATCCAATGTGGTGCGGCACATTTACAAAATTCACGAGAAGTACCAGACGCATGTCTGCCCTATCTGCAACTATCAGACGTTAAGTCTGATTCTCATGCAAACCCACATGGGTAAAGCTCATCCCGGGGTGGAATACACAGATGAAATGTTCGCCATTAATCCGCCACGTTCCAAGCCGCGCAGCAAACCTCTAGTGGGCCCGTTGAGTTTCCAGCGTCGTAAGACACCAAAACTCCCCTCCTATCCAAAGACATCTCATAGTAACAATGACCCTATTTCAGATCCTCCTACAACAACAGGAAGTCATACTGGACCTAAACAATATGCATGTGCATACTGCCACTATGAAACAAATACTCAAAGTGATATTTTAGCTCACACTCGTGAGAAACACACTGATACTTTTGATGCTAATAATGGTAAAAATAACGATGATGCTGAGGGAGAATTTCCTGATGCAGGAGCCCTGGATGACTCTGCCTCTGATGCATGCTGGGAGAGGAGTAAAAAGGCAGTGAAGAGAAAAGTTTCAGCCTCATCGGAAACGTTGATATCTGGAATGGTGCGTAGTAAACGGAAATTTGTTTTTGAAAAAGGAGAGGATCTGATTCAATGTGGTTACTGTGATGTGCGGGAAACTTCAATGGGACGAATGCAGCATCATTTTGAATGGGAGCATCCTGATCTGGATGTTAAATGCAAACGTATCCCTTCATGGCGATTTGTGTGTAAAACTTGCAGCGTGAAGACGATGGCAACGTCCAAAATGAAATACCATCTTAACAGACACGTCAGCTACCGTCCCTATACGTGCGTCAACTGTGGGGCATTCTTCCCATCACCGGACCAGTGTAGGCGCCATGCACGATCTGCAGGTGAGTTAACTATTTGTTTAGAAAGTGATATTAAAGGTTTTGTGTGTGTGTTTGTGTGTATGTGTCTGTGTGTGTGTGTGTGTGTGTGTGTGTGTGTATGTGTGCTTATGTTGAGGGTTGGTAATAATATTTGAAAGTATGAAAAATACATGCCACAAAACCACCTTAGAATTTTGAGATAATACTACTGGGAAGTTACGTGTTTAAGAGTTTTTAGCGCGTGAATTGTCAATTTAATCGATCAAGTTTGTAGGAACCAAAATTAAAAATTAAAATGTGTTTTCTCAGATCATCAATGGTCAAGTAGATAAAGATAGAGTGCGTGTGCCTAATAGTTTAGAAATCATTGAAAATAACTACAAATTACGAATACCAAGCAAAAAGAAAGAAAAAAAGGTGACAGGATGGGTTTTCACTTTTGGGCCAAAGAATGAAAGAGTCAAGATTCATGTTTTGTTATTAATTTAGCTTCTTTTATCATCTATTTCTTTGCTTGTTCTTGTTATATATATATTCTTCTTCTTCTAGGTTCCATGCCTGGTCCAGGCTTCGGATACTGCATGAATTATCTCTCTCCATTCCTCCCTGTCTCTTGCTTTTTCAAACAGCTCTTGGATTGTTAGGTTGGTGAAGCCCTTCAGTTGGTCTATGAGTGTTTTTCTTTGTCTCCCCCGGGCGCGTTTACCAGGTATTTTTCCACAACTTGCCAGGTATTCATTCTTATCTTTCCTTACTATGTGTCCGAAAAAGGATAGTTGTCGATCCACTATTAAGGGCATTAGTTTCCTTTGTTGGTATGTTTGTTTTAGCACTTCTTCATTCGTTTTGTGTGCAGTATACGATATTCTCTGCATCCTTCTCAAGCACCACATTTCAAAAGCTTCAATGTTCTTTTGTGTTTCTGCATTTGTAGTCCAGCTTTCGCATCCGTATAACAAGATTGGCCACACGTAGCACTTCAAGACTCGGAATCTAATCCCGAACGACATCTGTTTGTTTTTCAAAATGTTTCCCAGGTCCATGAAGGCCTGTTTGGCTTGAGTTATTCTTGCTCGTATGTCTCGGTTACATCTTCCATCTGTTGTCACTATTGAACCTAGGTATTTAAAACTTTCTACGTTGGTAAGTTGCTCGCCGTGAATCGTTATATTGCAGGTGTTGTTGTTTTCGGGGTTTTTCTGTATTACCATGCATTCCGTTTTGGTGATATTCACTTCCATTCCCTTGGCTTCACTATCTACTACCACTTTGTCAACAATCTTTTGAAGTTGGATTTCTGATGTTGCAATGAGTACCGTATCGTCTGCGCATCTTATATTATTTATGTTGTGACCTCCTACTTTTATTCCCTCCATATTATTTATGCCCCTCATGATTGTTTCTTGGTATAGATTAAACAGATCTGGTGAGGCAACACACCCTTGACGGACTCCTTTCTTAATAGGAATGGAATTTCCTGTAGAGTTTCCGATTTTGATAGATGCCTGCTGGGTGTAGTATAATGTTTGCATGAGTCTGAGGTCTTTCTCATCAGCGCCAATGGAGTGCAGTTGTTTTAGTATTTCTTCGTGGCGTACTCTATCAAAAGCTTTTTTGTAGTCGACAAAACAGAGGTATAGTGGGGTCTGAACCTGTATAGCTCTTTCACTTAAAACACGGAGGAGGTATATTGCGTTCCTTGTCCCTCTGTCAGGTTGGAATCCATATTGTTCTTCTGCGATTTCGGGGTTAATCTTATTCCTTAGCCTGTTGATAATTATACGCAACAGTATTTTGTTGATGTGGCTTATTAAACTTATAGTTCTAAAATTTTCGCATCTGACTGCACCTGCTTTCTTTGGTATTGCTATGAAAATAGAGTTACAGAGATCTTCTGGAATTTTCCCAGTATTGTATATATTGTTGAATAATATGTGAAGTTCATCAATTGCTAGATCTCCTAGGCTTTTTAATACCTCTACAGATATTTCATCAGGGCCTGTTGCTTTACCACCCCTCATTCGTTCCATGACATGTTCAATTTCACTTTTGGTGATGTTTGGTCCGCTTAATGGTTCTTTGAATTTCAGTGGTGGTTCATTTCTATTTGGATCATTGTACAGTTCGCCTATGTATTCTATCCATCGGCTTTCTATATGTTGTTCTTCAAATAGCAGTTCCCCTTGTTTGTTTTGGATACAACTTCCTGCTGCTTTGCTTTTCCTTTTCCCTGATAGTTCTTTTATTCTTTGGTGAGCTTGTTGGGGGTTGGGTTTGTATTCTCTTTCGATTTCGCAGCATTTCCAGTCTAGATAGTTCTCGTGTGCCTCGATGCATTTGGATTTAATGTGGTTGTTCAATGTTTGGTATTCTGCAGACCCTCTGTTGCATTTTCGTCTTTCTTCAAATAGGTTTAGAATTTCATTTGTCATCCATTCCTTTTTGCTGTTTATTTGAGCTATTGGTAAATGCTTTTCTGCAGTTGCTTTGACACACTTTTGGAATATATCAAATTGTTTTTCACATTTTTCGTTATCAGGTTCACTTTGGCTTTGTATCATGAGTGCATTTTCAAATTCTTCTCTCATTTTTGTTTGTATGCCATTGTCTTTGCATAACCTGTAATCCCTCTTTATTCTACCAGCTGTTCTCTGAATAGCTTTAAACTTTATCCTTACTGTACAAACAACTGGGACATGGTCACTGTCTACATCGGCGCCTGGATAGGTTTTGCAATTTAATATGCCATTTCTGAATCTTGATGATACTGCTATAAAGTCTATCTGGTTCCTTGCTCTGTCCCCTGGTGATTGCCATGTCCAGGTTCTTCTTGGGTGTTGTTGAAACCAGGTGTTTGAAATCATTAATTTATTTGTTCTACACCAATCTGCCCAGATGTTTCCTCGTTCATTTCTGTCTCCGAGTCCATGTGGTCCGATTATGTCACCATCTCTGCCTCTGCCAATCTTAGCATTTAGGTCCCCCATTACCATAAGGACTTCTTGTGATTTACACATTCGTTTTGCTTTGTCTAGTGAATGGAAAACTCTGTCATATCTGCATCTGTCGCCTCTTCTGTTGGTGCATAAACTTGAATAATATTGGTGTCAACTACAGGTCCTCTTAGCTTAACCAGCAAAACTCTGTCTGAGATTGCTACGTGCCCTTTGTAAAATTTGGTTGATTTTTGGTCTAAGATCATCCCTACTCCTTTTTGGAAAGAGGTTCCACCACTCCATATGATCTTATATGTCGTGTTGTTTTCTTGTTTTGACATGGTTCCCATATATATTATATATTATAATATGAATTAATAAGAAATGTATTGATCCATTAGGGAACTGACCTTGTTTTATGTGGTTACATTACTTCTTCAAGTTTGTTAACTATAATTTTGGGTATGTCCCTCTTGTTTGGGTGGTGTTTTTCTCAGACTAGACTCATGGATAGAGTGCCACTAAGATCTACATGTATTTACCATTTTGAGCTAGTCACTTTAAAAATAAAAGTCGTAAGGGCTGTAAAAATTAGATTAATGTTTAGTAAATTAGATAAATTTTGCTAAAATGCATGACAGTAATGAATTTTTACCCTGCATTTAACGTAACTATGACAAATGGTGTGAAAATCCCGGATTCACCCTTTAATCAACAAACTGGATGGGGAAATAGACAAATAACACTAATGATGAATGTGATAAGATGCTGTTGGTGTAAGCAACGTCCATGATGAAAACCATCTCAACAGGCTCTTTTTAACAACTGTTACTGTCATCTCACCACATTCAAAGAATATTTTATGTCTCAATTCATTTTCCAGTCGATGAGTAAATGGGAGACTGGAAATGTCCACACCATCAATTCAATAAGAGCTCAAAATTATTGTTGATCACTTTTTTAGGTTTAAGCAGCAACATTTGTCTTTTAAATCTCACAAAGTGATTTGGATTGACTTGATTCCAACTATTGTTTTCCAGGCCACGAGGAGCAGTACGTCTACATCCACAACACCAAAAAAGAGCAACGTGTGGAGGAACTCCTTCAAGCAACACGACAACTTGCCTTGAAGATACAGGAGGATGCGGCTCATGACCCAGACTTTGACATTGGTCAGATTGATGCCTTCCTGGCCCGCTACCAGGATGTGAAGCATAACCTAAAACGCGTAGGAGCTGGTTCGAGTCCAAGGTCGAAAAAAGCGAAGGTGGCGACCTCTGGTGGAGATAAGGACTACAAGGCCAGGGTAAATAAACCGGTTCTAATTGCTGCAATGTTGTTGCTGCTGGTGTTGGTGGTAGTAAAATGGCTGATGGCAATTTTCTTTTGGTGATGGTGTTGGTGATGTTTAATTTTATATTAATTTTGTTGATGCTTTCGATGTTTTTGTCTATGTGGTTTGTCTACTGGTGATTTTGTGATGGTGGTCTTACTGATGATGATGATGATGTCTCTTGCTCTTACTCTTTATCCCTTTTGATTGCTACCTCTCACTTGAAAAGACTCTAGCATTTTAACTCTGCTTCCCTTTATCATTTCTTGACTTGATTTCTCTTAATTGTTACTCATTAAAAATACCCATTCAGGTGGCCAAATCAGTACAAACTCTGGGTTTTGAAATGAACGTGACCATCATGTGTTACATCTGCAAGTTTGAGTCTGGTACTGTCCACCAAGTACACCAGCATCATCAGGAGATGCACCCAGGGGAGACGTTCCTGTGGACAGAGCGAGAGAGAGGCTTCACCTGTGATGTGTCCGGAGAGGCCATACTTGACACCAGCTCCTCCTGCCCCAGTGCCTCTGAAGAGGTTGGGTATTCCACAAAGATGACTCTAGGATCAGGAAGCAAGACAATGAGGTTATAATCTAAGTGAAGAGTCCCTCTATAAAAAAATAGTAGTTCTATCTTCATTTTTTCAGCCCCACTGCAGAACACTCGATGCATCTTGAATTTGAAAAGGAAAGTTTGGTATCAGAGTACAAATATGCCAATAAGTTTTGAGGGTTGTTCAACCTTGCTTAAGGCAGTCTGTCAATTTATACAGTTATTAATAAGACACTTTTTCTTTGAAAATGATGAGGTTTTAACCTTAAAGGCAGACAGGTTTGCTTTGGCTGAATTTTCTGACCTCGAGGTTTAAGGTCAAAGTGAAACTCTATTGTGTGGTGGCTTTCATCATACCATTCATGGCTAGAGAGATAAACTCTTCCTCACAGAACTTACTGTCTCTTTTATATTGTCTTGACTCACTCAACCCTAACACCGACTATATCCGTAGTTTACCCCGGTTACTTTTACCTCGTGCCTATTTATTACATTTTTCTGAGACAAATTATTGGCGTAGTATCAAAGCTAATGTTTTTAGTTTTTTGCATGTTAATGATAGTTGAATAAAACTATCTATGTAGGCTACATGCTCATTTTTAATATATTCTTTTTTCAATTTTGAACAGTAGCAAAAATCTCTAGGATTGAGTGAGTTAAATCTTTTGTCCTCTTCTATGTAGCGTTCTTCTTTGTCATGGTATAGACCACATAGTTTTTCACTGACCAACGAATGGTAGAATTTTATTATGCAGGGAATGGTTAAATTGATGTCTGGAGTTTCTCCTATGGTGTTGGAATTTTAAATCAAAATCTTTGAGGAAAATTTTAAAGATAGTGTTATTTTACTCAGAAATGAAAATGCCTTCTTAATTTAATACTTATATTCTAAATCATTGTGAAATGATTGTAACAGACACTTTGGATTGATATTGATTAAAAATATAAAACAATAGTGAAATTCTGATTTCTATTGGAAAAAAACATACACAATTTTTAATTGATTTTTTTTCTTCTTTCAGATTTAAGTGCAAGAGTTGTGAATTCTCCTCTTGTGTGATCCAGGCCATGAAGTCTCACCTCAAATCCCACCAGCCAAAGGGTTTCATCTGTCCGTACTGTAGCCGGTCATTCTCTGGAAAGTAAGGCCATGATTTTGATTTGTCCTCTTAAATTTTTTTTTTTTTCCCCTTCGCCTTCCCTCTCTCTTTCGCACTCTCTCTCTCTCTCTCTCTCTCTCTCTCTCTCTCTCTCTCTCTCTCTCTCTCTCTCTCGCTCTCGCTCTCTCTCTCTCTCTTGCCCTCTCTCTCTCTCTCTCTCTCTCTCTCTCGCATCTCTCTTTCCTCTCTCTCTCTCTCTCTCTCTCTCTCTCTCTCTCTCTCTCTCTCTCTCTCTCTCTCTTGCGCACTCTCTCTCTCTCTTGCGCACTCTCTCTCTCTCTCTCTCTCTCTCTCTCTCTCTCTCTCTCTCTCTCCCTCTCTCAATTTTTTTTGTGTGTGTTTGTCTTCCCTTTTTCTGAAACCATTTCTCTTCATCATCCTCTTCACTTTTATAAGCTATAGATTTTAGTAATTACCTTCGTCCAAAGAAGAAAAAAAAAATAAATAAAGAATCAAAAAGCTAACACAACAAAACACCATTTACCATCCCATTTCTCGATCTCCTCATTTCAGAGAGAAATTGATGCGCCATCAGTATTGCCTTCACAAAGGTATGACCTCCTGGGTCATCCATCTACGCAAGGCTTCAGCCACTACAATTGCCAACACAGTGCTACCGACTGTCTTGGCCAAACCTCCTGGGGATGGAACCAAATCACAAGGTGAGACAAATGCATGATTTTGTTTTTTTTGGGTTTTTTTTATGAGAGATTGTTGATTCTGATGCCAATATTTTTGATTCAAAGATCAAATTTTGATTCATTCCCCACTGTAATGTAGTAGTGATTTTTGTTGGGTACTTTTGATTAAGAAAGTGTATACAGAAGAATCCTAGTAAAGCCAACGCCGCTGGACCAAAAATGATTTGTTGACTTTAGCCATTATCATGGAACACATAGATAAAGAAAGAAAATTTTGGACCAACTAGAGGTGTTGACTTTAAGCAGAAGTTGACTTTAAGAGTTTTGACTTTATGCAGATTCCACTGTATATGTGAGCCATGACCTCAATTCGGTATTATGTTGGGCTGAACTAGAAGCTGAAAGTGGGATTTACAGTCAAAATTTTGAGACTTTGGTTAAGCTCACTTGTATTCTTGAGGAGTAATAAAATAACACTTTTTTAAAACAGAAAAGAAATAAAATATCAAATTTCTGATCACATATCACTTTTTTTTTTACATTAAGTTAACTTACATACTACAAGTTAACTGGCATACTACCAGAATGAGGTATTTGTCATAGTTATGTACAAGCGAATCCATTGTTCATGTATCCGAAACAAAATCTAATGGATATTTGGATGAAACGCCTCACCTGTATAATGTACCTCTTTGCCTCTGCTGAGGGGATTTCTATACGACAGGGATGTCATAAATGTATGTTTGTCAGAACACAGAAGTATTTAACCTTGAAAAAGCCTAACTTTGTTCTTTGGGACAAATTTGATTTATTTAAATTGAAACCAATTTGGGTGTATTTAGTAATTGGTGTGGAGCAGATATATCAACAACACCTACATCCTCATCACACTTATATCGACATGACAGTTAAGTCCAAGTTTGTTAGGATTTTTTTTTACTGTATAACATTAGTAAATAAAGATCTTGTATAAGGACATAAATTTTACCAGACACAGGTTACATTGACATAATGATCTATCCATATGGGGCAATAATTGGTCTTATGGTCTTATATTTATAATTTGTTTACAATATTCTGATGTGAGGTAAAATACCCTAGCGCCCCAAAAATGCGAGATTATCTGCCTTTAGTGGGACAAACACAGCCATTGAAATTGTTAGATGAGGATAATATAAATATTGCTGCTCGAAGCTCGAAGAAATAAATAATATGAAATTGAATGTAAGCTTCAATTTTATTACAAGAACAGATCAAATGAACGTTTCGGGTTTCCCCTTTATCAACAAAACACTACAGATGAATGAGATGTGGTAGTGCGTTGTTACAATGTATTATTATTATTATTATTATTATTATTATTATTATTATTATTATTATTATTATTATTATTATTATTATTATTATTATTATTACTATTATTATTATTTTTAATATATATTATTATTATTATTATTATTATTATTATTATTATTATTATTATTATTATTATTATTATTGTATTATTATTATTATTATTATTATTATTATTATTATTATTATTATTATTATTATTATTATTATTATTATTATTATTATTATTATTATTATATGGATCTTTAAGTTTTTGACTTGTTTATTTCTTCCAAATCCAGACCAACCAAGCACCAGTTCGACACCAGTGTGTTATGTTTGTAACAAATGTCCCTTCACTTCTGAAAACTTCCTCAAGTACAGACGCCATCTTGGTGTACACAAGGAATTCCGAAGAAATATCACATCTACAGAGGATGCACTGTCCAGTAAGGAGAAGGACAATCAACTACAATCATCAACCAAAACAGACACAGAATGTACTGACAATGAGACGAAAGAAACAGAGGGAAATGTTGAGGATGACAAAGATGTTGCCGGTGATGAGAATGAAGAGAATGGTAGTGGTAGTGGCAGAAGTTTTAAATGTGGTCATTGTGAGTTTTCTGCATCCAGAAAGGATGAGATTGAAGCTCATCATAATGACGCTCACCCAGACGATGAACCAATCACCATTGACTTGAAACCTGAAAATAATGTGTCTAGTAATGATGGTGAGAGTGGTAGTGATGGTTGTAGGATTGGTGGTTCTGGTCGTGTAGCGAAGAGGAAATTGTCTGATTTTATTTTGGATTTGGAGCCGAGAGTGAAAGTGAGACGAATTTCCAAATCAACACTAGAAGCTTATCATGAGGATGAAAGTAGACTGCATTATTATGATGAAGAAGATGACAATGAAGATGGAAATGTTGAGAATGATGAGGTGGTTGGTGAGCACAATGATGATGATGATGATGAAAATACCTTAGATATTCAAAGTGGAGAAGAACACAGTGAATTATTTTCTGATGAGACATTTCATGAAACTGAATTGGGCAATGAAGATGAAGAATTAGATGAAGAGGATGACGTTAAAGGTGAAGAAGATGAAGAAGGTGTTGACAAATCAATGAGGTTTTCACATGAAAACATCTCAGAGGCAGATGATAGTAATAGTAATGTACAATTTGAATACAGAAATCAGGATGAAAGTAAAGATGGTGAAAAAAAGCAAAATTCACTGAAAGTAAAATTTTCTACAGTTTTGAAAACCAAGAATAGAACACTTTCTCATAATGATGATGATGATGCGGGAGAAGAAGACAATGAGGATGTTGATGAAGACGATGAGATGGAAGACAATGAGGATGATTATCATGAAGGAGTGAGCTCTCCAATAGCAGAAGATTCAGAAGAATTGGCTCGTCAGTTAGGGCTTGTGGAGAATCAGTCAACTTCTTCCAATTTACTGGGGACAGACGACTCAGACATGATGATAATGGAGTTTAACGGGATGAAATCTAGAGGAGGGAGCAGTCGAAATAGTCCTAGTCTGTCTATCAAAGACGAAGGCAGTCGTGAGAGCAGTAGCGATTTGACTAAAGATTTGAAATTAAAGGGAGGCAGGAAAGCTGATGGTGATAGGAGTCTGAAAGGTGTCATCATTGGAGATGCTGATGATGGTAATGAGGATGTTGACGATGATGATGAAGATAATGATGATGATGATGATGATGATTTGCAGGGTGTGAATGTATCGCTTGCCTCACCTCTACCCATGATTTCACTAGGTGATGGAATGAATATGGAGACAATATAAAGGCAGAGGGAGGGGAAGGGCATGGCAAAATGAATGAGTACTATACTATGTGTATAATAATGGATAATTCCCAAAAATATATGCACATTTACCCGTTCACAATTCTTTATTATCCTCCCCCAACCCCACCCCCACCCCTGCATAATGAATGGATTCATATTTTCTTGCCATACTGTACCAGTTACCTAATTTTTTATTTGCACGTCCCATTTTGTATTATGCAGGTGCTCAGAAAAAGGGGTCATTTATACATAGTCAATGGTCCCATAACTATTTTTCTTGACCCAGGGGAAATAAAAAGGCTCATATCTTGTTATAAAAAAAACGCCACTCGATCTTTTCAGTTGAATACTCGTGTTACCTTTAAGAAGTAATTAGCCTATATTTAGTCATAGAATTTATAAGCATTTTCTTTTTTTTCTGTATAGAATGGTTCAAGTAGTCACACATTATTATTATTATTATTATTATTATTATTATTATTATTATTATTATTATTATTATTATTATTATTATTATTTTTTAGTATTATTATTACTATTATTATTATTATTATTATTATTATTATTATTATTTTTAGTATTATTATTATCATTATTATTATTATTATTATTATTATTATTATTATTATTATTATTATTATTATTGTTATTATTATTATTTTATTATTATTATTATTATTATTATTATTATTATTATTATTATTATTATTATTATTATTATTATTATTATTATTATTATAATCATTATTTTTATTATAATCATTATTATTTTTATTTATTTATTTATATATTTATTTATTTGTTCTTAACTTCAGTATCCAACAGCCCTTGTAACTTTCAAGAAAGCACTGCATACTAAGGTCATTTACATAATTATTATTTCATCATGTTCTTCATTTATTTATATTTCTTTTTCTTATTTTTTAAAATTAAGACGACAGTATTAAATTATATCTTCAAAGTTTCAGCTTGGGTCATTTAGTTATCCCTTTTTTGTCATATAGATATTATGTATTGTGCGGCTATGTGGTCAAGTGTATGACACTCACTTTCGGATTGGAAGGTCCTGAGTTCGAGCCTCGCTTGACGCATTGTTGAGTCCTTGGAAAAGACTCTCTACTCACATTCTCTCACCGTACTCAGTAAAATGAGTACCTGGTCGTTAACGCCATTGTCTCTGTCCGGAAAAAATTGTAATATCGCCAGACAAGCGTCATGTCTCGTTCTACATTTTACGTGTTGCTGTTGGTCAGGGACCCTTTGTAAAGCGCTTTGAGCACATTAGTGGATATTGCGCTATACAAAAGCCCATTTTTTTTTTATTGCTAAGACAGACTTGTGATATAAAAACGTTATATGTTCAATCGTTAATTTTTTCTCTCATTAATTTCCTTTTCATTCTAAAATTTCATTGTAACTCAATGTGATGTGTGTATATATTGTATTATATTGGATGTTATAAATAATCATGTTATTTATTTGTTTAAAAAATCCTGTTTTTAAAAAAAAATAGTTTTTAAAACTTTAATTGATAGATTTAAGCACGTTCCATTTTCTACTTTGTTCATGTTAATAAAATTGTTGAGAATTATTTTTAAAAAAAGAAAACCCCTGAAATTTGCTTTATTTTCTTTCTTACCATGAGAGTCAGCACTGAAAATTAAATAAGAGGGGGAAGGGGGGAGAGAGAGAACTGAGATGCTTTTGTAATTGTGTTCCCTTTCACTGGTTCATTACAAGCAGGTGACTACAGGACTTCCACTTATATGTATTTATATTTAATCAGTATTTGGCCAAACTCATATTTTTTCTCCTTTAATTTTCGGAAGGAATGCGAGTAAAATAATGTTGCCATGTTTTACTCAGAAATATGGCCAAATTGAATCACACAGCATCAATTCTCAAGTGTTTAATTTTAACGTGATAATTCATATTAAGATATGAGTTTATTTCATATATATTTCTTGATATTAGATTTTTTAAAATCTGACATATAGACCGCATATTGTTTGTTGAATCTGAATCGTCTTCATCCACCTTCACTCTTGAAGTTTTAGATATGAATCGTGAACAATAACATTAGTTGACTACTAGATGCTCTCTAAATCAGTGGTGATAATCTTCATCGGAATTCCGGGATTTTGGGATTTTCTTTGAAATATTTTTGCAGTGTCCAAACATTTTTCTATGAAAAGCTTTCAGGTTCAGATCTATTTAAAAAATCACCATCATGTCTTGTGTCAAATTTTGACACCTGTGTTCATTTGAAATGACATTCACGTTTCGCAAGCGCACTAAAAAAACCCTAAAAACAAAAACAGCACATGATCGGATGGGACCAAGAGCCACATACATATTTAATTAGTGCGGGGCTTTTTTTTTAACTCAAGACCAAATAGAACTAGACTTGCGTCCATATTCTGGAGCAGTTAAAAGTGTCATTTCATATAAATAAGGGTGGAGTGGAAACTATGATATGTATAGATTCTTTTCTTGAAATTCTGTTGTTGTTTTTTTTTGGTGGGTTTTTCTCTCAGAAAATGTTAAGAATAACATATATCAAAATTACACATCTTCCCTCCGACCAGACACTTCACTGAACACATGGATATATTGCTCTCGGAAATTTCCATTATTCCCAACCATTTGTGCAGGGACGGCTGGTAATAATGGGCAGGGTGGGCAAATACCAGCCTGTTTTTTTCAAGTTATAAGCTGTATTACCAGGTCCGAAATAATCTAATCTAAATTAGATAATTTCAAAAGTTACTACTTAAACTTGATACTTCGTACTGAAATCAATTTGTGTGTATTTTTGATAGATTGCGAATGACCATGCACCCCGTAATGCATAAACCAGGATACGCTCCTGTTCTTTTTATCAACCCCCCCCCCTCCCCTCCCCAACCACTCCACTCCGCCCACATCGTCATCTCATCGTCACGTCGCCTGACGGTGAACTAACTCCGATTTTTGCTGTCTGGCCTCTCTAGTACTAGGTCGGGCTAATTCAAATGAGCCCACCTTAATAACCAGTGAACACTGAATAGAGCTTTTGGCAAACGAACTTTTTCTTATTTATTGCCTTACTTGTGCTGGTACCATTGATGTAATGACTTTGGGAAGGTTCCAGTATTGAATTAAATTTATTAACTTACTAATATTATATCAATTTAGTATTAATTTGTGTTGTTTTTATATATTTGTTTATCCATTTAAATTATTTCTTTTTTTTTCTCGTTTTCTTTAAGTACTTCTCAAAACTCATTTATTTAAATTGTTTTCTTATTTGTTTTTTGTTGTTTTTGTTGTTTTTGTTTTTTAACAAATTAATTTGTTAGTTCTTTTTTTATTATTCTTAAAGTAATTACCGCTGTATTTTTATTGCGAGACTAAATAATTTTGCAAAACAATGTAATTTTCTATTGTATTTCCTCTAATAAAACAAAACATTTTATTCAAAAGTCACGACTAAATAAATATTAATACAACCACCATTTTGGTTTTCTCAACAATTGAATTAGTATACGAGAAATACTCTTCTGAGTAAGGAGATAGTTGAATTCTAAGTTATAGAGGAAATAAAGACGTTTAAGGAAGGGTGGGCAGATTCCGTACTTGCCCGTCCTGAAGCTAATACATACATAAGATAGTTCGCGACGAAGAGGCGGGAAGCTAGGGGTTGGTTGGGGAAGGAGCATAGCACTCTTGTATAGATAGCGTTGGGAAGGAGTAAAGATAACACGGTCGTTATTGTGATAGTATAACGAATGCATGAGGAGAGATTGATAACATTCTTTTGTCTTAATTGTATTGTGTGAATTATTGGCGAAAGCCTAAGATTAAATAAACTTTGTAATATCGTATGGTGGTAACCATCATTGTCGACGACATCGTGGTTGTCATCATCATCATCATCATCATCATCATCATCATTAACAACAACAACAACAACAACAACAACAACAATATTAACAACAAGTACAACAATCGTCTCCACAACTATCATTCTAACCAACAGCACCACCAAAACCACTATCATAATTACATCCTCCCTCACCGCCTCGTCTTCCTCCTCCTCCTCCTCCACCACCACCACCACCGCTACCACTATTCCAACCACTACCACCACCGGCACAATCATTCTAACCACCAAGACAGCAGTAAAAATGATGCAATTTCAGCTCTGAATGAAACTCGAGTCATATCGCTGTTGTTGCTTCTCGATGAAAACTTTTAAGGTTACTACATACTACTGAAAACCAGTAATGTAACAGAAATATTAATCTCGCCGTTGAGGGATTAAAGCATCTCTTTAATTTTTCGAGTGAACGAAATGGGACTTCTATTGTCAAGGTGTTGTCGCATTATGTCTCGTCGCTTTAGTTTTTAGTTGTATTCTCTTTCGTGATTATTTTTTGATTACGTTTGGAATAATTAAAATCTACTGGTATTGTCATTTCATTGTGAATGTGATTATTTGTGGTTGAAATATTTTTTTAAAGGTGAAAAAAAAATTATAATTAAAAAAAAAAAAAATAAATAAATAATATATATATATATATATATATATATATATATATATATATATATATATATATATATATATATATATATATATATATATATATATATATATATATATGACCGGATCATCTTTGCCCAACCACTGTAAATAGGCTAGAACCGCCACTGCATTTGTGTTCATTTATTAGCCTCATGACAAATTCTGCTTCACGAGGTTGAATGTCCCTCAATTGACGGGATCCAACTGATCCAACTCTTTAGCCTTCTTGATTTCTGTCATCCCATAATATATTATCCCTTCCGCTTCTATTAATGCTTCGCCTTATTATTTATTAAAGGACTCCAGGCATTGAATAACCGCATGCTCTGCTTAGAGGAAAACTGTCAAAAGGACATTTTAACAATCTATCTTTTGTCACCATTTGAGTGTGTTCTATTGGTTGAGATCATGTGCTTGTGTTAGATTGGACGAGAAGTTTCCAAACTAGACCCTCGGATTGATTGCTCTTTAAAATCCGCTTCTGATTCCGGTATGAAATTGTCTCCTTTGTCTTTTTATTTTTTCTTTGGTGCTTGTGAATGTAGAGCTGGCGCTGAAATGAACTAAGATTGACACAAGTGCTGTTAAATTTCTTAAAAGTAGATAAATGCATACATTTGAATCTTGATAAAGCCAACGCCGCCGGATCAGAAAGATTGGTTGACCTTTACCAAGGATGACTACGCTTGGATAAAGAACAGGAAATTATGGACCAACAACAGGTATTGACTTTAAGCAGAAATTGACTCTGGGTAGTCTACAGCAAAACCCCTTTATCCGTCGCTTATACATATAATAATATGATCGTAATAACTTCAAACTGTCACAAGCGCACTTAATCCAATATAATTTCTACTGTCCTGTTATTTATTGTTGTATAATTCTCCACTTCTCGACGATGATATGATGAACCAAGAACAGTTTGATTGTGGTACGATCAGTTAAATAAAACAGATCTGCCTACACTTGAAAATTTAAAAATCCGCAATTAGTTAACTTTAAAAATCGATTTACTCACACAAAGATTAAACAACACTAAAACTAAAATCTTAAAAAATATGTAGTCTCGCATCAACTTTCATTTTCTGTAAATCTTAATGGCTTCCAATGACAAATGCTCCTGGAATTCTGAAATTGGAGTCAAAATTTCGTAACTTTACTAAATGTTATTTATAGTAGACAGGTCTGATTTAAAAAATGAGACTCAAACGTCAATTCTTGTGTTGGTAATACTTATACTGATATATAATCTTAATCGTAATTGAGTACACGCGATAAAGCCGGTAAGAACTGAAAAAGAGGCCAGCGCCGGATTGTTTTTTGTTTTATTTTTTTAAAATTAAAAATATAAATAAATTAAAACTGGATCTAACATCAAAAAAGATAGACTTAACTTTATACGTAATAAGTCCGGGTATCAATTTTTGTTATATTCAAGATTTCGTTGAATGCCAGGGTCATTTATTAGGTTTTAAGATCTAAACTCTATAAACTTCTCAAAAACTGTGCAGATGAGATTGCCCCGGTACTATCCCTTATATTCCAATCCTCACTAGACCAAGGAGTTCTACCAAAAAAAAAATTGGAAACAGGTTGTCATCGCTACCAGAAAACTTATCGTCCAATGTCACTGACATCTGTGAGTTGCAAAAAGTGTCATGTTCTCGGGGTGACGAACAAAAAGAAAAACATAATCGACTCCCACTATGAAATTCATAACGAAACCCTACAATATGTGGAGAATGCAAAGTACCTCGGCGTGACCCTGGACAGTAGTATGAAGTGGAAGAAGCATAATATTGCCAATACAACTACTAAGGCAAATAGAACCATGGCATTCTTCAACTGACGAATCCGCCACTACCACCAGCCTGTAAAAAAGAAATGCTGTGAAGCAAATGTCACGCCCATACTGGAATATGGTGTGGGACCCACACACACATCACAAGAAATCAATGAGCTAGAAAAAGTCCAACGTCGGGTGGCCAGAGTGTCAGTGGGAACAATGAGCGGGATTTGAGCGTAACACAGCTCATAAACCATCTCCAATGGAAACCGCTACATGAAAGACGATCCATCAACAAACTCCTAGAATTCCACAAAGCACAAAACGGAAAAACTGGAAATTCCAACTAGCCATTTGAAACAGAAAAACCCCACTTAAGAACAAAACATCCTCTCTTTACTCTTTCTTCCCTCCACCATCCGACTTTGGAACTCCCTACCAACCACTTGTAAACAAGCCCTTTCGACTGATGACTTCAAAAATCGCTCCATGTTTCCCACCAGTTACCGAAAAGACGGCCATACAATCTTCAGTCTGATTCTTTGGCCTTAATGGAAGAAAAAGAAGAAGACTTATCTACAGAGTCTGACTATTGACAATTCCATTTTGTGGATTTATTTTACACGTTGAGCTTCTTTTACTTTCTTTTTTTTTTTTCATTGTTGTAGGATGGAGCATACCGGTTTTTTTTTTTGGTGCCGTTAGAGAGTTATTTGAAAGATAAAAACAATGATCAGATTGAGACAAGTTGGGCTATCAGACGCTTTAACATGTAGAATCAGGTCTAAACAAGGAGGGTTATCAAGTACGTACCATTGTGTACTATAAGAGCTCGATGGTACGTACAAATAAGACGATAGGAGGCGCTATCAAAAGTCAAAGTGAAATTAACAAAAGACGTGATAATTTGCAAAAGGCAAAGGAAGTGGAATGTAAGTTTTTAGAAAAGCAAATTAAGAAAACAATGTGCACATATCTACCTATTTGCAGATCTGATATTGGTAACGGATTGCAATTATGGGCTGATACAACAACGAAGCAATAACAGTTTGGGTTATCAGACATGCAAATAAGTGCACGTCGGTAGGAAAAATAAGAGAGAAAAACAAAAAAACAAAACAACAACAACAAAAATAAAATAACACAAAACAAAACAAAAAATAACCGGAAAAAAGAAATATCAAAACAAAACAACAACACAATAGCAACAAATAAAAACTAAGGAAAAAAAAACCCTAACTCCCCCTCTCAAAAAAACCCCCCCAAAAACAATACAATATAAAACAAAACAAAAAAACAAAAAACAAAATATGAACAAAAACAAAAAAAAAAAAAACAAAAAAAAAAAAACAAACAAAAAAACAAAACAAACAAACAAACAAAAAAAAAAAGATTAAAAAAAAAAAGAAATCAACACATTTTCTGTCATCCCATTTTTTTTTTTTTTAAATCTAAGGGACACAACCCATGATTTATTGGTATTCTTGTTTTTACTTAGTTTTCCTTCCTGCAATTTTCCACCAAGGATTTGATTAGTCTCCAGCGAGACAATAAGATTTATTCAAATGGAAAATTTATGCTCAGTTCACTTTGGTATCCTAGCGAGTAGCGAGTATAAATAATTACAGGTCAAAGATAATATTTTGCAGATTAATTGAGCCAGTAAAAAAATAAAAAACAAACAAACCCGTTGAAACACTTCAATCATGAATGACAAGGTTATAAAGGTCAAAGTTCAGTCAGGGTTGAGTTGTCAGTTCATCATACAAAGTTAGAATTTAGAATAATAGATTGTACAATGAACAGGAAAATTTTGTCACAAGTAAATGTTTTAAGACAAGTGAAGTTCCACCACAGCAAGATACCACTAAGGTTTGTTCAAGAATGTATATTTGTAGAGTTTATCAGATTGACAAATTTGAATAGTCTTTATCTTGTGTTAGGGCAAGAAACAGGCACCGAGTCTGATGAGGCACTGGGCACTGTTCACTGTCACTCACTCACTGGTCGCTGGTGTGGTAAGTACAAGAAGAAAAGTAATAACTGAAACTGAAAAAAAATGCCAATGAGCAGGGCGAAAAATCACCAAAATAATTGTGTTCCACGATCTCCTGATTACCTATAAGACGTGCCAACATTACACCAAAGAGGTTACCCAGGTCTTTGAAGAGATAACCCTGGTGGTAGTGGTTTATATGGTAAGTCGCACGATGATAAAAAAGTGTCTCAAGTTGGGTTGATTTGGCGCATAAAAATTGGGTCATCTTAAGATAGCTATATGCTTTGTAAAAATTCTTTGTTTTATTTTTCAATTATCTTGATAGATATACACATTTCCTTTTATATTCCTGAGTGGGGTTCCTGAGCCTGAACCTCCCACAGTGGGCAGGAAGGCACTCACTGTGTCTTCTAATGCTATACCCCTATATCTATTTTCCAACATGCTTTCTGTCTTTGTCTTGGAATGAGATTACTTGGTTTTATCCTCGCCCTGACCGAATACCCTAGCTGGGAGGGAAACAGTCAAATGTATAGTTAGAGTTTTGGGGGATGATATTTTTTTTGTAAATCATCTCTCAGTTATGCGATGTATTTTGTTTTGTTTACATATTATATATAACTTGTAAACATTTGATAGTGTTCCTCTTAGTGGGGATCTCTTCTGGTGTCTGGATGAGACTTTTAGGTGATCTCAAACGAAGTACACTGATCCACTGATAGTGTGCTCTTGGAATTTACATATGTTCCCTAGTTGAACCAATTCTCCTTTGTCTTACCTTTTCTTGGGTGCTTTTATTATAATTCTAGAACTTTTTACTTCTCAATTTCTTCCTTTTTACTGGCGCTGATATGATCTTAATGCGTTGCAAGCGCTGTAAAACCTTAAAAAACAAACAACAAACCTTTGTAAAAGTAAAATGTAAAAAATGCTGGTTGAAGCTAGAAAAAGTGAAAACCAAATTATTGTGCGCATAAAATTCAACTCCAGTTCATCAACAACAGGTGAATAAAAAAAAATTAAAAAAATTGAGCTTTTATATAGCGCAGTATCCATTAAAATGTGCTCAAAGCACTTTACAAGGGGTCCCTGGTCAACAGCAACATTTAACATGTAGGACGGGACATGCCTGTTAAGCGATATTACAATTTTTCGGACAAAGACACCGCTGTTAACTACCAGGTACTCATTTTACACCTGAGTACAGTGAGAGAAAGTGAGTAAAGAGCCTTTTCCAAGGACTCAACTATGCGCCGAGCGCGAGGCTTGAACCCAGGACCTTCCGATCCAAAAGCGAGTGTCATACCACAAGACCACATAGCCGCATAGTATGGATGTTTCAAATAGAACCTTTATAAACAGACAGGGAGATTAATAAGACATAATACTCAAGGTTTCCTTGTATTTTATGTCCTATTGTCTGTTGAGAAAGGGGAAACCCGAAACGTTCACATCATTTGTCCTGTTTTAAAGCCTTTTGATAGGAATATAAATGATTGTCAAATGAATTTTCAAGATTAATGCATTGTTATTACCTACTTAACTTAATATGACTTAATAAAATATAATTTAACAATATTTAATTATTCGAAATACTTATCATTATTTTAGTTCAAATGGATTCATAAATGCCAAGAGACACATTCAACTTATTCAACATGAAATAAGCAACAAAATGAATAGAATAGATGGATTTCATTTATTCATTTTCAGGGTAAATTTTCTTTAGGGTTTACTTTTAAAGAGAAAAAAACCCCCAAATAACCCAGATGTCAACCATGTATCTTGCACGAGGAAAAATGAGATGGTGATAGTAAGACATGAACCTAGGTCCTCTGGATGTAAGACTTATCCACTTAACCATCAACCCCCATTCATTTTAGAAAATATTTTTAAAATGAATACTATGATATGTTTGAAATAATTTAGTTTAAAAATAATTTTACATCATGCTCTAGTTTTTATTTTAAAAATATATGTTCTATTTTATATCTCTTGGAATAGCATACAACTAGACAAACACTTGTCTGGGATGGCAGAAACACCATATAAGGTAGACCATGATACCAAGAACAATCATTTCTTCATTAATTTACAGGGTAAGAGTATGATAAGAGATATTTTTTTATTTGTTTCTTTTTTAGTAGATTAAAATAAAATGTGAGCTTTTGTTTAGTGCTTAATCCACAAAATATGCTAAACATGCCTTACAAGTACAAGGGATCTTAAGCTAAAATCAACATAGAAGGAAGCACTCATCTTGTAAGGAAATATAATTTTATTTATCTTTTTAAAATTTTATTTACATTGACAGTGTTGTCACCAGCCAGGTACTTAAGTATCTGGATTTGAATCCCTGAGTATCCGTCACTGTAACTTTACAAAAGAAAAACAATAAGATGAATAATGCTATTACGGGCTTCACATACAGGATTGCAATCAAATATAAAACTGTCCAAATCAAACAGATTAGACTCCTCCATAAGCCAAATCTCTGTTGGAGCAGGGCGTGTTATGAATAATTTTGACAATACTGTTTTAAAAAATGATGTGCATGTTTTAATGAAAATAATGTTTTTGATTTTGTTTGCAGCGCCGGAATTAAAAGCCAAACTAGAGTATGACTGGGTCACTCCGACCTTTGTAGATATGTATCACACTGAAGTCCCTCCAGAATTCCAAGGCAAAGGAATTGCTAAGCATCTTGCTAAAGTAAGTGTTTGTGTCCTACGTCACCAGACATTCCAAATTAAAAAAAAATATTTACAAATATGAATGATTTTTGTGGTCCCAGACAGGTTTTGTTTGTTTATTTATTTATTTATTTATTTATTTATTTTTGTGACGATAAGTCAAGCTCATTCATAAGCACTGCACTGGTCAGTCATTATTTGCCATGTGCCATGTAACCTAGTATTCCAAAGGACCGGTTACAAACATGCTTCCAAGGAGTTTGGAACTGGAAAAGTAGAAGGTGTGATGTCACGACTTCTCAGCCCTACTGGAATTGTGCCACATAATCTCTGCTGTTAGGCCTACTCCCAGACAGGTTTTGTTTATTTATTTACTTATTTATTTTTGTGATAATTAGTCAAGCTCATTCAAAAACACTGCACTGTTCAGTCATCATTTGCCATGTGCTTCCTTTATGTCATAAAAGTAAAGAGATAATGCTTTGCACTGAATAGGACCACACAATACCTGTCATCTGCATTTTTTGCCAAGTTGGGGCCTAAAAATTGCCAAAATTTGCCAAAATAATTCCCAAAATTTACCAAGAACCAAAAAAAAAAATTTTGCCAAAAAAATTGTCGAGCAGAACTAAGCCTCCCGGTAAAAAGAACATGCTATATGGAAAAATGAATATAAAAGACATTTTATTACAATTAAAGGAGGCTGCATTTTTTATTTTCCACATTGTAACGCGATTAATGCGCCCAAACTTTCAGACAATTCACACTCACACACAAAATAAAAATACACACAGACACATACAAAGAACACATGCACTGGCGAACATTCAACTCAGTCACATAATATATGGCCTACTCCATACCTGCCAAATCTTAAGAATTTTTCGTAAATTTACGAATTTTAGACAAATTTCATGGCCAATTACGAAAATACGAAAATTTATGGAAAATTACGAATTTTTAATTCTCAGTAATATTTAAATACTAATAAAGATAATGATAATAATAATAATAATAATAATAATAATAATAATAATAATAATAATTATTATTATAATGATAAGAAGAAGATCTACTACTACTACTCCTACTACTACTATTACTACTACACTAATGATAATAATTATAATAACTACAATAATAATTATCATCATGATGACGATAATAATAATAATAATAATAATAATAATAATAATAATAATAATAATAATAATAATAATAATAATAATAATAATAATAATAATAATAATAATAATATTATTAAAGCATTTCTAAAGTGCTCCTAAGCATGACGATGTAATGTTGAAGTGATCATCAATGTCAAATTGTGGTTGTTTGTGTTTAGAGTTCAGGCCCAGGCAAAGCTGCAACATTTCTCAGTTTCGCACCTTTTTTCTTTTCGCTTTTTTTTTTTTAACTAAATTTGCCATATTTTGCCAATTTTGGGAAATTTGCCAAAATTTGCGGATCGTCCTAATATTTGCGGCCGCAAATTGCCATTTACGGTCGCAAATAATGCAGATGACAGCAATACTTGCTCCAAACTTTTGCCCGTGGGTCGTGGATAGCTCATATGGTAGAGTCACGATCTCCCCGGCCAGGCGGAGTTGTCTCACCAGTAAGGTCGCGCGTTCGAGCCCCCATCGCTGCTGCAAAGTTTTTATTCTCTGTTGTCTTCTGGCAATTTCCTACTCACTTCATTTCTTGTTAAGATAGTTATGCCACCTTATGATTCAATATGTAACCTATTCATTATGTCCTCCAAAGGACTGGTTACAAACGTGCTTCCAAGGAGTTTGGAACTGGAAGAGTAGAAGGTGTGATGTCACGACTTCTCAGCCCTATTGGAATTCTGCCACATAATCTCTGCTGTTAGGCCTACTCTAAAGAAACACCATAGACTTTCACTTTCCGTAAATGGCGGTTAAGTTAATTTATAGAAAGACAAAGTGACAGTCTCCTTTTTGCTTGAACAGCTGGTTTATCTGAGATGAGTGGTTGACATCAAGGAAATGGTAATCACTATGCGAATTGTAAATAGGCAGCAGTTCTTTGCTGCTCCATGGTGAAGCAGGATGGAGATTTATATTATATTTATAGTAACAGAGAAATAATAGAATAATTTTGATTTGCTTTTGAAATACCAGTTTAAAAAAAAATTTGGGTTGTTTTTATTTTCTCTATTACAGTCTAAACATTTATTAACTACTATTTTCAGGCTGCCTTTGAATACTTCAGCGATAATGACATCACCATGCGTCCCAGCTGTACATATCTGCAGAAATACCTAAAGGAAAACCCCCTACCCAAGTACCTGGACCATGTTGAGAAGAAATTTATGAGCAGACATTGATTACAAATGGAGTGCATTTTGAAATATTCATAGACAGGCATGAAGTGTGCATTGAGACAACATTTAGCTGACATGGAAAGGATATTGAAAAGGCAGTGGAAAAATATGAGTCGGGATTAGTTGAATATAGGCTTAAGAGTTCTCTGAGTCAACAGCAAAGGCAAAGTTATATTGAAGCAATATAGAGCTGACGTGCCTTGAAACAATGAAATGAGAATGTAGATTACCTACTTTAAGCAAATAGGAAAGTTATGTTTAAGTAATATACAGCTGAGGTGCAACTTCCATAGAAGCAATTAAATCGAAATATAGAGTACTTACAGTCAACATGAAAGTTATATTGAAATAAAAACTGAATATAAGATGCATATTTACGGGGAAAGCAAATTGACGAATCAAGAACAGGTTTGGGTTTTAAGATAAACAGAGGGAGTAGATAAAGGAGCTACATTGAGTAGGTATTGATAAATGATTGAAAGATATTGTAGTGGACAAAGATTCATTGGGTCCTACAACCCTGATCTCTCCTTCTATTCTCTTGTGTCATTTGTCCTTTCCAGATGGCTATCTCTATGCTTGTTCTGCAATGAGAAATTACCAAGAGTCTCTTGTTGTTCTTGTGCATTCATGTTTTTGTGAGAAATAATGTATTTTTCATTGTATATCACGTCTGTAAATTATGTGTATTTATTAACTTATTGATATGATTTGTTAACCAGCTGTGGGTATTCCTCTTGACCTACTACTGTGATGGTGTCTGAGTGGGACTTTCTTTTAGAATATTTCCAACTAGACACTTCATGGATTGTGTGTGAGAGAGACTTCGCGAGGTCCCAGGTTTGAAAGTTTTTGCCAAGATCAGGGTCATTTATATCGATCAATATTTGAAGGACAAGTTTTCTGGCCAAATGTTTAAATACAAGTTTTCCGGAGTACGACAGTTGACTGATTAAACATCAAGGTCACCTGACAAAACTATTTTGAGATGCGGGGTCACAATTGTAAATACAGTTTTCCATATTATGTTACCGTTGTGAAATCATGTTTTGTAAATATTACTTTTGAGAAAATATAGAATATACAGCCTAAATGTGCATGTATTTGTGTGTGTGTGTGTGTGTGTGTGTGTGTGTGTGTGTGTGTGTGTGTGTGAGTGAATATACGTGTGAGTGTGTGTTTATTGTATGTGTATGTGATGAATAATGTATTCCAACCAAAGAGGCTCAACATAGAGGAGCATTTGATGAAAAGCTCATCGTTTGTTATTGAGTCATTGCTGCACCAACCTGTTAACGATTAAAATAAAATTCCTAGTCTACATATGAATAAATGTTTTGTCATATTCAACTGACAAGTAATATTTTCTTTCACCCTTGAGAGGAAAAACTCTCAAACGACAGATGTGTTGAGAATATTTTACATGTTCAAGGTTATTTGAATTGATCGGTATCTTAAGTTATAGTGTGCTATTATCATTCTTAGTTTCGAAGATATTGTACTTTGTAAGCATTTGAGTGTATCTTCCATAGTGAGGCCCTTTACTCGGATTGGTAATAAATATCAAAATAGGTAAATTATATGGAATTATGGAATCCTCTGTTTCCTATTTGAACTAGTCCCTTTTGTCCGACTTTTTCTTTGTTATTTTAACTTCAGATTTACAACTTTTTCCCTCATCATCTTCCATTTACTAGCGCTAAAATTTCCTACTAGTGTTGCTAGCGCTGTGAAAACCCATAAAAACTAATAACAAAAAAGAAAGAACTTTTTTTTTTTGGTCATATTACTAATGTAAGAAAGAATGGACATTTGATTTATGTATATTTTTATATGATTTAAATTTCAAATGAGGCATCAATTTTTGTGCTCATTTTCTAAGTCCTCTGTGACTATGCATTTCAAAACCAACTGAAAACAAAACAAATATGTAATGACAATAAAGATCTCTTTATTTTTGTATTTATTTATGTTAATTTGAGTATTTCCTTATTTGTACCTGTTGATATATTATGTGACTGTGGTTTGTGCATTTACTCAGAAATGTACTTACAGTATAAACCAGTTAAACTGAAATCAGGTGTCTTTTTTATAGGTGACTTCCTCTCTTCGTCCTGGATGTGAGGTGACTAGCTCTGTGAAGGAAATGGTTGCTGGCTGTGATTTGTTTTTTTTTCTGTAGGAGATATTTTCTCTCTCTATTTATCTATCTATCTTTCTATCTTTGGGTGAGGTTCCTGACCTCCCACAGTCATCAGGGAGGTACTTATTGTGTCTTCTAACCCCTTATATCTGTTTTCCAACTTGATTTCTGTCTTTGTCTTGGGATGGGATTACTTGGTTTTGTCCTGGCCCTAGCTGGGAGGGAAACAACTGAATGTACAGTTAGAGTTTTGGGAGATTATTTTTTTTGTCTTGTAATTCATCTCTCTGTTGTGCACTTTATTATGTATTGTTTATATATTATATATGATTTGAGCGTGTTTCTCTTAGTGGGGACCTGTGCTTGTGTCTGGATGAGACTTTTAGGTGATCTCAAACTAAGTACACTGATAGTGTGCGCTTGGAATCTACATCTGTTCCCTATTTAAACCGATTCCCCTTTGTCTTCCTTTTATTTGGTGCTTTAATTGTAATTCTAGAACTTTTTAACATCCCATTTTGCGGGTGGTTGGATGGGAGCATCACCCTTGAATCATATACCTATGATGTTCGCATGGGTGTACGATCCGATAGTGATGTCGTTTCTTCTTCTCTTTACTAGCCTATCCTGCTTCTTTGGTTTGTGATTGTATTTTTGACAGGGGATATTTTTTTTTCTGTAAATCTTCTGCCTGTTTGTTCTTGGTTATTTATAATTTAGCTTATGATATCTTTAGGTTATGATTTTGATTTACATTTGTACTATTTTTTTAGATTGCTTGTTTTTTTGTTTCAGCGGTCTCTCATATAACTTCAATTGTGTTGGAAGAGACCTAAAGCAACAAACAAACAAAACAAACAAACATCCCATTTTCTTCCTTTTTACTGGCGCTGATATAATCTCTGTGTTGCAAGCGGCGTAAAACTCTTAAAAACAACAAAAACAAAACAGGCTCTCTTAAAGATTGTTCGGTTTTCCCCTGGTTCTGGTGGGGATCGTTAGCTGGGAGGGAGACAGTGAAATGTATTCTGACTTGTTTTGGGCGTTTTCTTTATAAATCATCTCTCCGTTAAGAATATTATAGTACATATAGTTTTGCTTTTACTTTGTAAACATCGAAGTGCATAGTAAAATAAAAATGGAGTATAAGTGACTCTTATAAAAGATACAAAACAAAGTAATCAACGTTTCGGCCTTTGGCCTTCTTCAGGTAAACAAGAAAAAGAAGTATGTTATTGCATCATTATAGTTAAAACATAGGTAAAAATGTGTATGTGTGTGTGTGTGTGTATGTATGTGTGTGGGTGGTATTGAAGTGCATCTTTCATAGCAGGATCCTTTGCTTCTGCACATTGATGAAATTGTCTTGTTATCATCGTTTTCCTCTTCGAACCAATCCCCTTTGACTGACTTTTTCTTTGGTGTTTTTAACTTCACACCTGCAGCTTTTCCTCAATCATCTTCCTTTTTACTGGTGCTGAAATGACCTACAAATGTCGCTAATGCCATACAACCTCCTAAAACATAAGACATGACCTCGGCTCCGAGCTACATCTATAAAAATGTCACATAATCTATCTCTACTTCTTTTACTTTTAGCTATTCTTCTTTATTACAATTAACTTTCATGCACTTACATTTTCTTCCGTTGATTATGAGCCCTGTCCTGTTTGCATATTTTCCAAGCCGCGTTGATTTCTTCTGTCGATGTCCATTTTTTCAATGAAATGAGAACGGTGACGCAGATTCAGTAATCTTGATCGATTTTTGAAATAAAGTTTTTCTGGCTAAAATAAAATAAAAGTGTTTTATCGGGGTATGGGAGAATAGTTATTGTGACACATGTGTTAATTAAAATTCATTTTAATTGGAGTGTATCACTTAAAGAAAATGCAAATCTCTTTTAACGGTGGGCAAAGAGAAGTCACTTGCTGTGTCTTCTACCCCCCACCCTTCCACCCATCCGTTTTCACTTTCCATGCTGTTCTCGGTTATGGATTGATATTTTTTTTGCTGGCTCTCCCGTGGGTCCTTAGCAGGGAGGGAGACAGTCAGATCTTTAGTTTTGAGAGATATTTTTTCCTTTAAATTCGTAGCGGCGTCCTTTGCCTGTGCCTGGATTGGACTTTCAGGTAACGTCAAAGTAGGCACACTGACCGTTGCTCGTGGAAATTTCTGTTTTCTAACTAAACAGTCCCCTTTCTCTTACTTTTCTTTGGTGCTTTGACCTACAGATCGACACATTAATTCTCGATCATCTTCCTTTTTTACTGGTGCTGAAATTTCATGGTAGTGTTGCAAGCGCCGTAAAACCCATAAACACACACACACAAACATATATACACACACACACACACACATACAAACAAAACAAAACAAAAATTAAAAAAAACATTTAAAAAAAAAGGGGGGGGGGGGGGGGGGAAGAGACAAAAAGGAAAAGAAATTCGGCCATTTCGATGGTGGATAGGAAGTAGTAGAAGCAGCAGTAGTAGTAGAAGTAGTAGTACGTGTTGAAGTAGTAGTACTAGTAGAAGTATTAGCAACAGCAGCAGCAGTAATAGTAGTTGTCGTTGTAGAAACAGTAGTAACAGTAGCTGTAAAAGTAGCAGTAATAGACCCATCAAAATCAAGACAAGCAAACTTCCAGACACCGAGTGGTGGCAGCCGTCGAATTATCTCACTCATGCCGACATGAAGGATTCTGAGGTCATGGAAGGATTACAGTATTTTAAAAAAATATGATTTCCTATGAGAGATTAAAAAATAGACGTGAGAATAATTCTGTGCCGCTAAGTATTCACATTAGAAATGTTTGAACATATTCTTGACTTGAGGAAATGGGAGGCCTTGACAAATTGAATAAATAAACTCCTGACAAAAGGTCCACGGTGAAAATACAAATTGAAAGAAATGCTCGACCGGAAGGTCTCCCTGAGGACATTCACTAAAGCAGCACTCGCATTGAACGTGTCACAGATGAACGCGGAAGTTGAATATTTTTTTCATACTAATTTTAATCCCAGGTATCTTTGAGTTTGGTCTCTGTCCTGGCATTATTCGTAGTAGGTAATAGCTGGATGGACCACAACCATCACATACACAATCGTGGTAGAACTTGATTACCTTACTTATTGGATGTCGTTTTGGAGAAAGATTTTCTCACTAGAGATTGTTCTTCAATGGACTCCAAAATCTATTTTGTTCTTCAAGAAAGTAGAACGTCGTTTTTGAAGTTTTACTTTTAGATCCATCAAATAACTCTATCTTTGTCGTCTAGAAATGAACAACAATATTATTTTCTACAACAGAACTTCTATGACTTTTACGAGATAGGCCATGCTGATAACAAATAAAGAAAAAAACTAAAACAACCAACATGAGTTCCGAAAATAAGTGAGTAACGAACTATTTATTATCAATTAAATTATGTGTTAGTGTTATTATCTCGACCGCCGGGAAAGTACGATCAAGGCCATCAACCTAAATGTACTTAAACACACACAAACAAACACACACACACACACACACATAAACACGAAATGATAGTCCTCAACTTTTTTTTAATTAAAGGAGCTATTTATAAATATTTCAATTATAATTTTGTTAAAATTCTACAAGATTATTTGGAGCATTCACTCTCGTCAGGAAGACTTCCTGAAGAGAGCGAATGCTCACATATATATATATATATATATATATATATATATATATATATATATATATATATATATATATTATAATATATATATATATATATATATATATATATATATCCTTTCTTTAAACAATATAGCCTTATGGAGAACATTGTGCCGTTTGAGTCAATAAAAAAATATTATAAGGCGCAGAACTCTACTGAAAGGTTTGAAAATTAGAAATGTACTTTTTACTGATAGATAAACAGATAACTTGATTTCCTTTTATAATTTAAAGTCAGTTTGAAAGTTCGTTGAGTCAAACAGATATCATAATAAATGTACCGACGACACTAACACTTTCAAAAACAACCAATCTCGACATTGTAAAAAGTTATCAGTTTGGCGTTTTTACGCAAATCGTTGCATTCGAAATAATGTATTCATTAATTACTTTAATAAGGATTTCAGATCTACACTAAGTTTTCAACAGTTATAATCGATTTATGACATCAAGTATTATTATTGCCCCTTTGATGCTTTCAATGTGAGATGGTTTCGGGTGGATAATACCCAGATTTAACTTATGGCGACACCCTCAACTCTATCTGTCCAGTATAAACATCAAGTACAGAAATTCCTAAGCGAGGAGGGGTTTTTTTTTTCTTCTTCTAGGAACTGTCCCATTGGCTTTTTTCAGCAAATCGTGGCATTCATAATGTAGCAATGACTATCCCGCACAAATCTTTGGGCCTCTTTTTCTCTCACGAAGTGCCCAAATTCGCGACAAAATATGGGACGAAGCCGTTTCGTACATGCTATTTTTGAAAATTACTTACGATGCTGTTTATAATTGAATATGACTGAAAGTTGGCACACAGTTAGAAAAGAGATCATTTTAGATTATGTCAAGCGACAAAACTCGTACGATTACCAGAAGACCGTTAAAATAGATTTTTACTCTTTGGAGTACAATATTTCTAAAACTACAAAGAGGAGAGATTTTGTCGCTCATAAGGTTATATATGCACATTTCTTCTATTTATATTTCAAATTTCATTCGATTATGATCAGTACTTTTCCCGTATTCTTACAAAACATCAACCCAATTTGCATTTCAATGAGTGAAAATATGGAGACGGCCATTTTGCTCCACCATCGCGCGACATGAAAATGACGTGAGCGAGGCAAGGCTGCCAGATGGCCAGACTTTAACCTGATCAAATTCGACTTCAAAAGTGGCTAAATAGAAAATCATATGGCTTTCAATATTAAGACTGGCCCACTGAAAATGAACTAA
>NC_088369.1:32386795-32394295 GCF_034508935.2 Berghia stephanieae | reverse complement strand
TTCCATTCCGTTATCCTTTATTTTGATAATTTGTATAAAAATTGTGACTATATTATGATGACGAATTAAAACGTCAATTTCAATAGGATTCAATAGTCTGATGTCACGTCCGCCCAGCAACGAGCATCTTGATTCCCAACAAAGAAAATCGGTACTTTTTATTCTTCATGCTGGTCAGAACTTTTTCACATGTCATGTGATCAGAATTTATAAAAGTCAAAACATGATCAGAGTTATATTGTTTTTCTCCTCTGGATACACTTTTATGTTCCTTGGAGAAGTATTTCATAAGGGCGTCCGCTATTGTTTCGATAGTTTAGAACCAGTTACTAAGTTACTATGCGTCATTACGAGGGAAGTGACTGTCACAGTAAAGATTGTTCACAATTATCTTATTAAATTTTATTTTATTAAGAACTGAATTCATCTCACTCCAGTTATATTTCGGTAGGCTTAGATAAACTTTACCTTCTAATATTAGATCGTCTTTCCTTTTATAGCCTTCCCTCGAATTAATTTCTAATTAGTGAATACTTTTCGTTCTACATTCTGTCACGTAGCCACTTATTATAAAAGCTGATAGGTCTAACATTTGACACTCACTTTCTCTCCACAATCTATGCCGGACGGCCAGTCACTCTATTCCTATATATATATATTGTAAGATTTTTATCTTTTGGGACTTTGTAGATATTATATCTACACCATTAAGACGCCGGAGCTTTTAACTTTGATTGTATAATCTTCAAGGAACAAACCCAAGCCCGCTGTCAAAGGACTACACAATAACCTCTTACCAATTGCCTGGAAGTGGAATTTTACGAGTCCAATCCTGTTATCAGAGGAATAGATCATCCAAGCCCATCAACTGCCTGGAAACGTAAACTTACGAACCTGAGATATTATCATAAGTTACGTAAAATATTCATATCTCTATTTGTAACTGCCACGATCACTGTTTATCTCTTTTAATTAAATTTCATCATTATTTTTATTTCATTGTAAACAAATCGTTAATTGTTTTTCATTTATAGTAACTAGTAAATTCTGGGGCCTCATTCTACATATATCTTTATGCATAGTCGAGTAGCTCTTTACTCACTTGAGACCATGACATTTTGGAGGGGACACATATAAAGAATTGAATTGATTTAGTTACTTATATCTATTTCATCTAACTTTAAAGTTTAAATTGTAAAACTCTTAATTGCCCCACTTGATCATATTTTAATTGAACTCCCTATTTACAGGATTAATTTTTTTTCTTTTTTCATTTCTTCATTTAAATGGAATAGCAATTTATCCATTCATTCTTTCATTCAAATTGAATAGCATTTTATTGATTCATTCCTTCATTCATTTATTCATTTATAAATTATTCATTCATTCATTGTTCATTCATTCATTCATTCATTCATCCATTCATTCGTTTATTCACTCATTTATCCAATCATTCATACATTTATTCCTCCCTTCATTCTTTCATTCATACATTATCCATTCATTCATTCATCTATTCACTCAGTTTTTCATTCATTCATTCATTCCTTGTCCACTTTGTTATTATATCACTCATTTCATTTTGTTGTTTGCCTCATTCATGAATTGTTTTCAATATGTTTACATTCCGTAAAGATTCACTCACCTGTCATCCAATCACTCAGTGTTGTGAACACATTTTGTAACTATTGTAAATCTTACGATATTTTATTGTTTTGTATTTCAGACATCACTGTTAAACACTCTTCAATGCCTAATTACAATTGTTGAACAACCATTGAACAAGAGAGAGGTCCCAGCCACGAACTGAGTTGGTAAATATATCCTTCATTATTCTCTTTTACATGAGTTGGGCATCACATAGTAACTATAGACATCGTGATTTGTTTTGCATAGTGATTTGTTTTAAATGCATTTTTGGCATATTACTGTTACCGAAAACCACTTATATATTATGTTCTGAAAAGTGAGTCTTTAAAAACTAAATAATAATAAAAGGAGTCTACTTGCCGTCGTGTTATAATTAGTGATAGATAACTTGGGATTATTTTGGCATCCTATTATTGTTATCACACTCTAGTATATTAGCGTCATTGCGAATAATTGTACACAAACTAACGACGAGTCACACACATTGGTGATACATTTTTCGTAGTAACATAGTTTAGAGTACACGCGATTGACACATTGTTATTGACACAAGTCATAATAACTCCGCATTGTATTGACACATTGCTTTATAAGATATAACGATAAAAGGCATCAAATTCAACATACATAATAAGTTGAAATAAGAGAGAGAGATTTCTAAAAATAGAACAGTTCATTCCAGTAAGTGTAAATAAATAAAACGGTCAGTAACAGTATCCTGTCAATATAATATATATAAAATATCGTAACTAATTTATTGCAACATGGAAGCATATAAAAGATACTTAAGTCTCGCAAAGGACTTAGAAATACCCCAGGAAAGAATATTTTCATGGTGCGAAGAGAAAGTAAAAGAAGAAAAAGAACATGAAGAAAGAATTCGTAGAGAAGAAAATGAAGAAAGAATTCGTAGAGAAGAAAATGAAGAAAGAATTCGTAGAGAAGAAAATGAAGAAAGAATTCGTAAAGAAGAAAAAGAACACGAAGAAAGAATTCGTAGAGAAGAAAATGAAGAAAGAATTCGTAGAGAAGAAAATGAAGAAAGAATACGTAGAGAAGAACGAGAAGAAAGAGTCCAAGAAAGGGAACTAAAAAGACAAATAGCTTTAGCAGAAGAAGAAACCAAAAGGACCCAAATGATGCTGGAAATTGAAAAAACAAAAACCGGTCATGAAAGAAAACATAATAATAGTGATGAATTTTTCGTGAAACTTCCACGCATGCCAACATACGATGAACGCTCAGACTGTTTAGAATCCTTCTTACACCGATTCGAAGTTCAGGCTAAAGGTTATCGTTGGCCAGAAAGCAAATGGGCCACAGCCTTGATTAACTGCTTATCTGGAGAACCGCTAAAAGTTTTCTATACCTTAACAACTGAAGATGCAGATGATTATGGTAAAATTAAAGATGCTCTACTAAAAAGATTTAGATTAACAGAAGATGGTTACCAGGAAAGGTTTCACACTGCAAAACCGGAAAGTGGAGAAGACTTTAATACATTCGTGAACCGAATTACTCAATTTCTAAATCGGTGGCTTGAGTTGGCAAACGTAAAACAAGACGACTTTGCAGGCCTTTACTATCTCACGCTGAAGAATCGAATCTATCAAGCTTGCAACCCAGATTTAGTCGCATTCTTTAAAGAGAAAAAGCCAGAAAACTTGGACAAATTAAAAATCTACGCAGAAAACTTTAACAGCGCACATCCATTGACACCCCTAAGCAGAACATTGAAGGAACCATACTACGCTGCTGCTGCTCAGAGTCCATGTACACCTAAAGTTCAATACTCAAATAGAACGAGCCGATCAATCACTCGGAACACGCAAGTGAAACAAGATGATCATAGTACCAAACCATGGAACAAACAGTTCAATAGAGACCATAGCCGACCCTATCAAAACAAAACAAGAAATAGCACTGACAATAATACTGAGTATAAGAAAACCAACAAACCTATAATTAAATGTCAATATTGTGGAATGAAAGGCCACACAGCAGACAAATGTTACAAAATCGTGGGTTATCCAAAAGAAACTGCAAATGCATCACTCCAAACAAGTGTAAACAATCAGACACGAGTAATGTCAGGAGAAAATATAAATGTGTATTGCGTGAAAGGTATGTCACTTTTAACACAAACTCACAAATCAGGATCGCTATTTTTTTGTGAAGGCAAAGCTAATGGAACTGATTGCAAAATATTGAGAGACACAGGATGCAGTACAGTAGGAATAAAAGCATCTTTGATCAATGACGAAGACAAAACTGGAAAAACGGTACAATGCATCACATTCAGTGGCACAGTCGAAACCTTTGAAACAGCTAACGTGTACATAGAAACCCCATACTATACAGGAATAGTGGAATGCTGTATACTTCCCAACCCCGTCGCTGATGTTATTGTTGGCAATATAAAAGGTCTTAAAGACAACCCAACAGATGTAAAAGAATGGTCATTAACCCAAGAAACAGCTTGTCTAGCAGAAACAAGAAAGATGACTAAGACAACAGAGAAGCCAATGACTATTTCTCTAGAACCACAACAATTTGAGAGGAACACGTTCATTGAAGAACAGAAAAAGGACCCGACTTTAACTTCATATTTCAATATCGCAAACAAAGGGACGAAATCAAAAGTTGAATACATCATTGAAAAAGATATTCTGTTCAGGTTACATAGGAAAAGAAACAAAATAGCTAAACAACTGGTCACACCGAGTATTTACAGAAACAAAATCCTTGGAATAGCGCACGATTCAATAACTTCTGGACATCTTGGGAGCTCTTCCACATTGAAGAGAATATCCGAGAATTTCACATGGCCTGGAATTACTAAAGACGTCCGAGAATATGTGAAATCTTGTGACACATGCCAAAGAAGAGTCGCAAAAGGCAGAATACCGAGATTGCCATTAGAGACAACCCCAGTTATTGAAAAAGTTTTTCAAAAAGTTGCAATTGACATTATAGGCCCTTTAACAAAATCAGATAGAAACCATACACACATACTAACACTAGTCGATTACGCAACCAGGTGGCCAGAAGCGATAGCATTGAAATCAACTACATCGGATCACATAGCTGAAGCATTGATGACAATTTTTACTAGAATAGGCATACCAAATGAGATACTGTCGGACAATGGACCCCAATTTACATCACATATGATGCATGAAACCATGAAACTCATGGGAATCCAACACTCATTCACAACTCCCTACCACCCCCAAGCAAATGGTCTTTGTGAAAGATTTAATGGCACTCTAAAGAATATGTTAAGAAAAGTGTCAGCAGAAAAACCAGATGATTGGGACAGATACTTACCAGCAATCCTATTTGCATATAGAGAAATACCCCAAGAATCTACAGGCTACTCCCCATTTGAGTTGATGTATGGACGATCACCTCGCGGCCCGATCAATATAGTAGCCGACATTTGTAAAGGGAATGAGGAGGGCAATAACGAAATTATGTTTGCTTACGAATATGTAAGAAACCTGAAAGACAGAATAGAGGATACATGTAAGCTAGCACAGGAATCCGTCACTAAAAAAGCAGAGAAATACAAGGAATACTCCGATAGAAAAAGCAAGTCAAGAAAATTTGAGATTGGTGACAAAGTACTAATACTCTTACCCGATGACTCGAGTAAACTTTTAGCTACATGGAAAGGACCATTCGATGTATTAGCAGTACGATCTGGTGTTAATTACGAGATTCAAATTAACAACACAACAAAGACATTCCATGCAAACATGCTAAAAAAATATTTCGATAGAGACAGATTATCACAACCAATATTTAACCATGTTGAAGCTGCAAATGTAGGATTAATCATCGAAACTCACAGCGATGATGTCGAACTACAACACACCCCACAACATGGTAACTCTAAAAATAGTACAATTAATGACGTCACAATCAATCCTCAACTAAACGAATGTCAGAAACGAGAAATCAGGTCATTATTAGAAAAGTACCAGTCAGTCTTTACAGACGCACCCGGACATACAACATTAGTGGAACACGACATAAAGTTAACCACATCTACCCCTATCAACGTGAAAAACTATCCTATTCCATTTCACGCACGAGAACAAGTTGAAAAGGAAGTTAAGGATATGCTAGATACAGGAATAGTTAGATATTCTTCAAGCCCATACTCATCACCAATAGTAGTAGTGAAAAAGAAAGACGGATCGATAAGGCTATGTATCGACTTTCGCAAATTAAATGAAGCAACAGTATTTGATGCAGAACCAATACCAAATCAAGAGAATTTATTTGCTGCCTTATCTCAAGCAAAATACATGACAAAATGTGATCTTTCTAGAGGTTACTGGCAGATTCCACTGAAAGAATCATGTAAGAAATACACAGCATTTCAATCACCATTAGGATTGTTAGAATTTAACTATATGCCATTTGGATTATCGACAGCCGCATCGACATTCCAAAGAATGATGCGTATGTTATTAAAAGACATCCCGTCTACACTCTCATACTTCGACGACGCATGTATTTTCTCAAACTCATGGACTGATCACATGACAACCTTAGAATTAGTGCTTGAAGCATTAAAACGTAATTCTTTAACAACAAAACCGTCAAAAACAAGCGTTGCATTTTACGAAATTGATTTTCTCGGTCATACCGTTGGTCATGGGACACAGACACCCGAGACAGAAAAACAAACAAAAATCGCACAATTGCAACCACCTAAGACAAAAAAAGAAGTACGCAAAGTACTTGGGCTCCTAAATTTTTACAGGAAATACATTTACAACTTCGCACACATCGCGACACCGCTAACAAATCTGACAAAGAATGGGTCACCGAACAAAATTGTTTGGACAGAAGTGTGTCAGAATAGCTTTAACCAATTAAAGGCATTACTCTGTTCAGAACCAATTCTTAAATTACCCGACATATCAAAAGAATTTGTTGTAAGAACTGACGCGTCTGATAAGGGCATCGCAGGTGTACTATTACAGGAACATGAGGGAACTCTAATGCCTTGCTTATATGCAAGCAGAAAATTATTGGACAGAGAATCACGATACTCTGTAATAGAGCGTGAAGGACTGGCCATCGTCTTTGCTTTAAAGACATTCAGCAGATATCTACTGCTAAAAGAGTTTGTGGTCGAAACGGACCATAAACCACTCACGTACATAAGAAATAACAAAATGAATAATAGTAGAGTACTAAGGTGGAGTCTATTTTTGCAAAATTACACTTTCAGTATCTCTCACATACCAGGTTGTGAAAATATTCACGCCGACCTACTTTCTCGATTAGTGTAATGACGTGAGAAGGGTATAACTTAACCTCCCATGCATACTGTTAGTTACCTCGCAAACTATGCCAAATCAGAACGCACAAATTCGATAATTTTATTTGTAAACATGATGACCCAACTTAATGTAACATTGAGTATTGTTTGGATATATATACCATACCCATTCATGATTTGGGAAATCTTCTCTTTATCTATTATTGTTATGAATTTTCACTCATTTATGATTAATAATTGAAATGTCAATATTCCATTTACATTTTCATTCATTTCATTCAGTAAATTACCTTCATATCATCGACTTAAACCATGCTTCATTGCCATCACTATTGTTTATCACAATGATTTGTAATCACATTGCCATCATGTTGTTCATCACAATGATTTGTAATCACAATCTTTCATTGTTATTGTCACCCATTCATATACCTACGTTAGTATAAACATTTCCATATCTAGTTAATAAATAATTTAATTGTAGCACAAATCATAACAATGGATTAATGCTAGAGTATCATGATAGTAAATTTACTTCCGTTTGTAAA
>NC_088369.1:32379295-32381795 GCF_034508935.2 Berghia stephanieae | reverse complement strand
TTGACGACCTTTGTCGATGACTATCGTAGGATTTTGGAAATGAACAGGGAGGAGGAACAACATGAGGTTAAATACATTTTACATTCAACACGGATTGAATAAATAGTGAAAGAATTGAATATATATATATATATATATATATATATATATATATATATATATATATATATATATATATATATATATATATATAAAAGTGGAATGCGTGTTTCCCTTAGTTGTATCCAAACAGCACACATGTAAACGCTATTTATCAGGGTGCGATGATTTCTACGAGTGAAAAAACACAAAATCACACAATTCATTAAAACAACAAGCCACAATACTAGAATACTGAGGAAAGTCGTTGGAATTATTAATTGTTCACCAAACAAGGGACTGAATATCGTAGATAATGCATCCACTCCATAGAACCAGTCAGGGGTTCCATTTTCCCAATTGGTGGAGTACTCGCTTCACAAGCAAAGGGGCCGGTATTGATTCCGTTTGTAGTCGATATTTCTGCCCGCTCCCCACCAGTCCATGCAGCTCTGATTAGGTACGTAGTTGGACGTTTTAGATTTGTCAGAAAGTACTTTGTAATGGAGTAGCGTCCTGTCGAAAGGATAACTAGCAAATCCGTTTAACGTTGCAGAAACCAGGATAAACTTCCGGTCTGTTGGGCATATGACTACTTTTTTTGTTTCTTTTTAATATGCAACACTGTAGAATTATATTGCTTTCTTTCATATTGCATGTTTGAGTGGTTGTATGTTTGAGTGAAAGTAGTCACGTTACTGTTAAGCGCTTTGAGCTTGTTGATATACGGGGTAAGGCGTTATATAACAACCATTTACTATTATTATCATTATTATTATTATTATTATTATTATTATTATTATTATTATTGTTATTATTATTATTATTATTATTGTTGTTATTATTATTATTATTAATTATTATTATTATTATTATTATTATTATTATTATTATTATTATTATTATTATTATTATTATTGTTATTATTGTTATTATTGTTATTATTATTATTATTATTATTATTATTATTATTATTATTATTATTATTATTATTATTATTATTATTATTATTATTATTATTATTATCATTATCGCCCTATTGCGGTCTCGAACTATCTACTATGCTCATTGCACTTCAGGATGTTTTTTGCTTAAATTAGTCACTGTGCCAGCTATATGTAACCAAAATAATGTACAATACTGAATATGACAGCTTCTAATACATAAATAAATAAATAGATAGATAGACAAATAAATAAATAAATAGATAGATAGACAAATAAAAAAATAAATAAATAGATAGACAGATAAATAAATAAATAAATTAATTAACAAAAATAAATAAAATGTAAATAAATTAAAAAGAATAAATGCCAAACACGGAACGTTTCGGTCTCAAAACTTTTCTTCAGCCAAATCATTTCATCTTGAAATTAAACGTCAGTCTCCGATAGAAAAAGGCTCACTGATTCTTTATCGCTGGAGTTACCATTGTGAAGATCATGTCAGTGATAGGACCAGTGAGTCCATTTCTCTTCTATCGCAGACTGGCCATTTACTTTCATGTTCATGATCTTATTCATGATCTATGCAGTGCATTTCAAGTGGATTACTATTCATTCATCGCACTTGAATTTATTAATATAATATTATATTTACGTACACTATTTTATCCAATATTCCCAAATCCGGCTTGTGCACATGTGCCTTTGTTAGTAACGAACGCTTACCTCACCATCCTAATTGTCCCCCTAGACGTGCCAAAACGTGTCTGCCGTCTTTCTTTTTTCTTTTTACTGGTATCAAAGCCTGGCAACTTCTCATCAAGCTTAGAGGAGTGTAGGTCCCCGCCCCCACGAGGAGTGGCCAGGCTTTGATACCAGTAAGAGGAGACACTGGGTAGCTGCGAATCGGCTTCGGTCGAGGAGCTGCCTAACGGCAAGTGCGTTACATCGGTGGGGTCTAACTACCTGTCCAATATGTCCAAGCTGTGGGCAAGAACCCGAGACGGCAGAGCATCTAGTCGAAAGGTGTGTTGTGACAATATGCTACCCGGCGGGTTTGCGACGGTGCACGAATGCGGACCGGACTTTGCTGATTGGGTCGATCGTCATAACATAGTAGTGTGAACCATAAGAGGCTGCTGCTGCCGTCTTTCTGGATTTAACGTTATATATACTAACGTTTTAATAGTTAGTTTTTTTTTTGGTTTTTTGTTGTTTGTTTGTTGTTTTTTTTTTTTTGGCTGGAGAGGGTTTCGAGCTCGAATTATACAACATTCGGAAAGCAGAGGTAGTACAGCTGTCACCGACTCGGTTACCTATTCCTCTCGACTCTGGCCTTCCCCCCCCCCCCCCCCCCCCCCCCAAAAGACTAGGCGACAACTTATCACTCGTCATCAATACCAAGAGTAAAGTCTATAATGTTTCTTTTCTCCTTCTTTGTGGCATGGAGTCTCAGATTCTCCCTCAAAAAAAAAGAG
>NC_088369.1:32346795-32369295 GCF_034508935.2 Berghia stephanieae | reverse complement strand
CCAGTTGATAGACTTATTCCAAACGAAAGAAAACAGCATCCACACACATCCCGCAGTTAAAAGAAAATGCCCATCTCAACTCGTTTTTTTCCAAGCACCATCCGAATGATATGAAATTCTCTGCCCGGAAATATCCAAATATCCTAATAATAATAATAATAATAATAATAATAATAATAATAATAATAATAATAATAATAATAAAATAATATAATAATAATAATAATAATAATATAATAATTAATAATAATAATAATAATAATAATAATAATAATAATATAATCATAATCATAATAATAATAATAATAATAATAATAATAATAATAATAATAATAATAAATAATCATAATCATAATAATAATAATAATAATAATATAATAATAATAATAATAATAATAATAATAATAATAATAATAATAATAATCATAATCATAATATAATAAAATAATAATAATAATAATAAATAATAATAATAATAATAATAATAATAATAATAATAATAATAATCATAATCATAATAATAATGGCCAAATGGAATATGACAGAGAAATCAATAAAATCAAAATGAAGGCATAGGCACGTCCATTTGTCCTCACCATACTCACAGTCGCGATTATCTTCGATACACGGGGTTGCGACTTAATGACAAGACAATACAATCTTGAATGTGCAATTTGAACCCGTTTAAGGTGAGAATGAAATTCTTTCCAATCCGTAATTTTCGCATTATAATATTATATATCGAATTTCAATGAAGGTCGACCCACATCGCTATTACAGCCTTCTCGGTAAAAGTCGAACTATAATAAAATCTCCTGGGAAAAGTTAATAAAAATCTGATATTGCGTTACTCTCACCATCCCTGTTTTCTAACGTTTTCAGTAAATAACAATGTGAAATTGAATGTAGTCAAGCATTGGTCTTAACAACGCCACTACCACATTATCTCATTCATCTGTAGCGTTTCATTCATCCTGTTTGTTGATAAAGGGGAAACTAGAAAAGTTCGTTTTATCTGTTTTCGTATATTAAATTGAAGCTTACATTCAATTTCACATTGTAATTTATTTCTTCCAGCTTCGAGCAGCAACGTTTACATGAAAGTTTTCAATGTAATTTGGTTATGTGCGGCTATGTGGTCTAGTGGTATGACACTCGCTTTCGAAGGTCCTGGGTTCGAGCCTCGCTCGGCGCATAGTTGAGTCCTTGGAGAAGGCTCTTTACTCACATTCTCTCACTCAGCGTACTCAGGTGTAAAATGAGTACCTGGCCGTTAACAGCGTTGTTTTTGTCCCAAAAAATTGTAATATCGCCTGACAGGCGTCATGTCTCGTCCTACATGTTATTTGTTGCTGTTGGCCAGGGACCCCTTGTAAAGCGCTTTGAGCACGTTCAGTGGATATTGCGCTATATAAAAGCTCAAGTTTTTTTTGTTTTTTATTTTATTTATGTCAACCTTTGTCATCTTTTATCCACCAGTGTCCGCGTCCACGACGAAAGCTTTCAAGGTCCCGTCGATGAAAGGTAAGAAACTGAATAACATAATAAGAGATGAAAATCATACTCTGTACCCTCAAATAAAAAAAAATTGAGCTTTATATAGCGCAATATCCACTAAATGTGCTCAAAGCGCTTTACAAGGGTTCCCTGGTCATAAGCAACATTCAACATGTAGGACGGGACATGACGCCTGTTAGGCGATATTACAATTTTCGGACACAGACAACGCTGTTAACGGTCATGTACTCATTTTACACCTGAGTACGGTGAGAGAATGTGAGTAAAGAGCCTCCTCCAATGACTCAACTATGCGCCGAGCGCGAGGCTCGAACCCAGGACCTGCCGATCCGAAAGCGAGAGTCATACCACTAGAACACATAGCCACACAAATGGAGCAATAGACGTTATAGGCTGCTGCACTTAAAAGCAAACAAAGAACGCTATAACAAATCTTTTTTTTTACCCGCTGCAAATTGGAATTATCAGCAAGCAACAATAAAAACAGCCAAAACATAAATACATTTCTTAAAATTCAAAAGCACGGCAGAGAAATATTTGGCACATATTATTATTATTATCATTATTATTATTATTATTATTATTATTATTATTATTATTATTATTATTATTATTATTATTATTATTATTATTATTATTATTATTATTACTATTATTATTATTATTATTATTATTATATTATTATTATTATTATTATCATTATTATTATTATTATTATTATTATTATTATTATTATTATTATTATTATCATTATTATTATTATTATCATTATCATTATTATTATTATTATTATCATTATTATTATTATTATTATTATTATTATTATTATTATTATTATTATTATTATTATTATTATTATTACTATTACTATTACTATTATTTTATTTTTATTATTATCATCATTATTATTATCATTATAATAAATGACACTTGTTGAGCGCTTTCTAAACATCTCAAAGCTCTTTAAATATTAAAAAAAATTACATTACATAGACGGCTAGTCAAGTTAAAACATGGGAACAAAGAACGAAATTGCTAAAGTAATGGCATAAAGACGTTACAGCGGCATGGTGAAAAATGGATTTGTAAATAAGTGGGTTTTTAAATCAGATATAAAGTTATTTGGCATGATATTCCCTAACCGCTCATTCACTTAGCTAACAGTGCTCAACCTTTAGTCACTCGATGAGACACAATAAATACCCCCTGGCCATCGACGTCACACAGCTTTTACTCATTTGGACAACGATATTATGTTTATTTTTAAGGGTCTCGCTGCGCTTGCAACACTTTATCGGCGCCAGTAAAAAGGAAGAAAATGGAATAGTGTATACAAGTTCTAGAATTACAATCACCCCCACTACTGACTTCAAAACAATACCAGTCCCGTTGTATAGATAGTATGAAGTTGACGTCACTCTGGTATTTGTTTTTGCTTTTTGCCATCCGTGTTTATGAGTAGTTCTCTATAAACTGTATTAACCAGACAATAAACGCTCAGGGTGACTAACTTATAATTTTGTATTTTGGTCCGCTATACATCCGGATGGCAATGTTGTGAGTTTCATAGCCAAGCGCATACTATCGATATGAGTCGAGCTCTCTACTATCGGGACTGACAGGAAAATAAATATTATGATTTGTTTGAAAGTCATTCTCACTGATTCTGGCCATTATGCCATTTATGGCCACGGTATCTTTGACGATGTTTCACTGTTTTATTTGGCTCTATTTTTGCCACCACACAGGAAGCATCTTGCCCAGTATTTCGGAAATACCAAAGACCTCCTCCAAAGAAGAGGCGCTAGCTGTCATCAATGAGATTCTACAGAAACCACAGGTGATGGCGGCTATTGGAGCAGAAGGTAAGAATTAATTGATAAAGGTGATACATCTCTTCAATGATATCACTGGAAAGTTTTTTTTTCTCGTTCTTTTAAAACAATAGTAATTCAAATATCGATGTATTAAGATGGTTTCGCGATCTGTAGGAGAGTGGCGAGTACAGATAGGGCAAATAGAAGTAAAATAAGTTCCAACATAATATTATATATAAAAGTCTCCTGGTGCCTCTTATGGAGGTCTCAATTGAAGAAGGGACAACTTGGCTATAAAATAAGGGGAAACATTTCTGACTATTAAATTACTAGAATTTATCATCAACCCCCCCCCCCCCAAAATAAAGAACGTTTTGGGCTCAAAACCCCTTTATTCAGTTAGTAGCAAAAATAGTAAAAACGTTTATGCATCACATTTAAAAAATTTGAAGCTCTTTTATTCACTTGTGTACATTACTTTTATAAAAGAAAATTCCGGAGGGCTGGGCCTGGAATGCTGACGGCAGTCATGGGTGGTAACAAGTTAACGATGGCTATGCTAACACCCCTGACTGCAGTCATGGGTGGTAACAAGTTAACGATGGCTATGCTACACCCCTGACTGCAGTCATGGGTGGTAACAAGTAAACGATGGCTACGCTAACACCCCTGACGGCAATCATGGGTGGTAACAAGTTAACGATGGCTATGCTAACACCCCTGACTGCAGTCATGGGTGGTAACAAGTTAACGATGGCTATGCTACACCCCTGACTGCAGTCATGGGTGGTAACAAGTAAACGATGGCTATGCTACACCCCTGACGGCAGTCATGGGTGGTAACAAGTTAACGATGGCTATGCTAACACCCCTGACGGCAGTCATGGGTGGTAACAAGTTAACGATGGCTATGCTAACATCCCTGACTGCAGTCATGGGTGGTAACAAGTTAACGATGGCTATGCTAACACCCCTGACGACAGTCATGGGTGGTAACAAGTTAACGATGGCTATGCTAACACCCCTGACGGCAGTCATGGGTGGTAACAAGATAACGATGGCTACGCTAACACCCCTGACGGCAGTCAGCATTTTGTCAGTAAGTGTCCAGGTTCCATGAAGATCGATTTGCATCATATCAATTTATGGACGTTTCTAACTAACCCCGCGATGATGGTGATGATGATGATGATGATGATGATGATGATGATGATGATGTTGATGATGATGATGATGATGATGATGATGATGATGATGATGACGACGATGATGATGATGATATGATGATGTGATGATGGTGATGATGATGATGATGATGATGATGATGATGATGATGATGATGATGATGATGGTGGTGATGATGATGACGATGATGATGGTGATGATGACGATGATGATGGTGATGATGATGACGATGATGATGATGATGATAATGATGATGGCGGTGATGATGATGATGATGATAATGATGATGATGACGACGACGACGATGATGATGATGAATATGATGATGAGGATGATGATGATGATGATGATGATAATGATGAGACCGACGACGATGATGGTAATTATACAAATGACAATGATGGTATATTATACGAATTAATAGATAATGATAAAAACTCGTCAATTGATTTATTCAATGCATGTCCAGCTTTCACCAGCTTCTATGTGCTTCACATTTCATCATTTCCCCATGTGGCCGAATGTCCATTTCATACAGATACCTTTTCCTTCAAATACTAAACTGTCGTACCCTGGAAAAAACAAACCATATTTAAAAATTTGGCCAGAAAACTCGTCCTTCAAATATCGATCGAATTAAATAACTCCCATCTTGGCAAATACTCTCAAACCCGGGACTTCACCGCAGAGTACTCGCTGGACTCTAGCACACTCTATGGAAAATAAAAAGAGTGCTAAATTTGGTGCTGATTATGGGTAACGATTTATTCATATATATATATATATATATATATATATATATATATATATATATATATATATATATATATATATATATATATATATATTGAATCGTGTTGGATACAAATATGGTACGAATAGTGCTCGACATGTAGCAATGGAGCGAATTATTATTTTAATATTACCCACAATGTTGGAGTCAGTCTACATCGATGTTTCAGGCCTTTTCAATCATCGTCAGGACTGTGTGTTTGGTAACACACAGTCCTGACGATGGCTGAAAAGGCCTGAAACATCGATGTAGACTGACTCCAACATTGTGGTAAATATTAAAATTATATATATATATATATATATATATATATATATATATATATATATATATATATATATATATATGTATGTATATATATATATATATATATATATATATATATATATATGTATATATATACATATATATATATATATATATATATATATATATATATATATATATATATATATATATATATATAGTATTCACCCAGCTCCACCTTGCCTATTGCAGATCGTGCTGTACAGTTCGCGTGCTAGAATCAGTCAATTGCTGTATTGACATTCTTAAAATATCCGTCACGTCCCATCGCCAGGGACTCATTCACACCTGAGTCAAGTGGCCCAAATGCGTGTAAAGTGACTTTCATAAATCATACTACCATAAGTGTCCTATCATTGTCACTCATCGGCAATGTGGTCTAGTGGTATGACCCTCTCCTTCTGATTGGAAGTTCCAGGATTCGAGTCCCGCTCCGGGCGGCGCATTGTCAAGTCCTTGAAAAAGGCTCTTTACTCACATTCTCTCACCTTACTCGTGTTTTCAAATGAGTGCCTCGCCGTAAACACCATCTTCTCTGTCGGTAAAATCTTTTAACAGGCGCCATGTCTCGTCCTACATGTTAAGCGTTGTTGTTGTTGGCTAGGGACCACTTTTAAAGCGCTTTGGGTACGTTTTGTGGATAGCCCGCTATATAAATGCTCATAAATGCTCATCGTCTGATGCCTTTGTTCCTTCACAGACTTCGCCATCCTGGTGTATAACATTGGCGTTCTACAACATGACAAGAAGGAAAGGTGTGTGAAAAAGTATTCGTTATACGACTTATCTCAATCCTCTTCGCTCCTTGTGGAACACGCAAAGGGGACCGAGATCGATCCCAGATGCAGTCGAGAGTTTTTTCTGACCCCCCAGCAGTGATTAGGTAGCCGGGTATGTTAGATCTGGCGGAAAGTACTTTGCGATAAACTAGCGTTTTTACATCTGTTTCAGACGCCCCACCTTCCGTGTCCCTTAGGGTTTCCAATCTAAGGACTGACGGGTGACATTGCTTCCTGGTTTTCTTTATGTGTGACCGACCTATCCCCACGTTAATTTGATTTTATTTGGCTATACAAAGGAAGATTAAAATACTTAAATCTTGGGCATCGTCGATATCGGAGAAAACAAATCTTTTGACTTACACATAACCTCGACAAAGTATGTGCATCAATATTTTTAAAGAAAAATATTCTAACATAACATTCACGAGAGGAGAGATTTAGAGTTTATCTAACTAGATCAATGTTCACGCTACACTGCAACTGAAGCTTGGGTTATTTCAGACTTCCCTAAAGACGTTTACCCATGGGGATGAATAGAGGGATTTATTTTTTTTTATCATACAAATAGAAGACAAAACGTCATCATATATGTCAAAACCAGGAATCATATTAAGATTTACTGACAGAGGAAGAGAGTTCCAAACTAAAGCGTCCAGGCTTGCGAAAAAACATTTCACCAAACTTAAAGATCTGTCTTTGGTATCTGTAATTTGTGGCTTTCTAAAGACAGACACACAAGCTGCCACATTCGGTATAAGATTATTATTGCTTGAATAGAATTTGGGCATCGTAATGTTAATGCCTTTCCTTCACTACATCTTTTCTGTCCTTCCCTCAAATTTCGCCTCCAGTTCCTCTTCTCTCATTCTATCTCTATGTCCTCTTCCATCTTCAACATTTGATTTTGAAGAATAATGACAATGTCAGTCAATAAATTAAGTCTGCAATTTTTGCTCTCTTTCCTAGGTCAAAGAAAGATTCTGATAGTGCTAGCTAAATCAGCCACTTGAATCGTGTTTTCATTGGACTTTACAATCCAAGACCAACAACCATTTATTTTTGTCCATAGTCTAAGCGTGTTCTTACTGCAATCGGAAGTTTCTGCTAGAAGACACAGCCTTCATCTAGGATTTCCCAAAATTGCAATGAATATAAACGACCGTTTCTGCTAGAAAACAGTTATCAGCCAGAATTGCCCAGCGTGCAATGGCAACGGCCGACATTTTCTGTTAGAAGACTCGGTCATCAGCCAGAATTGCCCAGTGTGCAATGATTACGATCGACAGTTTCTGCTAGAAGACTCAGTCATCAGCCAGAATTGCCCAGTGTGCAATGACTACGATCGACAGTTTCTGCTAGAAGACTCGGTCATTAGCCAGAATTGCCCAGTGTGCAATGATTACGATCGACAGTTTCTGCTAGAGGACACAGTCATCAGCCAGAATTATAAAAAAGGGTCTTTGAATACAATCGGCAGTCTCCCATGTTGGGTAGAGATCACTTGCTATGTCTTATATCTCTCAATATATGTTTTCCTGAACGCTTTCTGTTTTTGTTGGAACATTGGTTTGGTCCTGGCCCTTGCCGTGGCTGAGAGGGAAACAAAATATAGTAATTGTTTTGAGAGGAAATGTTGTTTTCCTTGTAAATCATCACCCTGTTATTTACTGATCGTTCTAAGTTTTTAAAATTTTGAACATATCATGTTAACATTTGAGTTTGTTTTTAATAGTGGGATCCTGTGCTGGTGTCTGGATGAGACGTTTAGGTGGTTTCAAACAAACTCATTGATGGTATGCTCTTGGAACAAACATTCTGTTCCCTATTTGAACAATTCCCCTTTGTCTTCCTTTTTCTCTAGAACTTTTTGACTATCCCATTTCTTCTTTGTTACTGGTGCTGATATGGCCTAAATGTGTTACAAGCACAAACCGTGCAAACAAACAAACATTCGGCAGTTTCTCCAAGAACCCACAGCCACCAACCATAGTGTCTTGAATACAATTGACGGCTCATACTACTAGACCATCATTGTCCAAGCGTGCCTCGTAGATAATAAACATTACTATTATCCAACACATTTAAATGCCTTTGTTTTTGTCTAATCAATAATTAATTTGTTGATTTATAAACAAGATGTTTTATGTTAAGTCCCGTCCACCCATCAGTGATTGAGTAGAGGGCTGTACTAGAGATGTCCAAATAGTACTTTCCGATAAACTCGCGACCTATCCAAGTTGTAGTGAGCAACGACTAGTCTGTTTAACGCTATTGAAACTGGGATAAACTCCGACTCCACGGGTCTTACAGTCTTAAAATGATAATTCTCCACAGCAACCAGGCTAGTGAGACTGATTCAGATATAGCAAATTGGAAAATGTGTGCGGCTATGTGGTCTTGTGGTATGACAATCGCTTTCGGTTCGGAAGGTTCTGGGTTCGAGCCTCGCTCGGTGCATAGTTGAGTCCTTGGAGAAGGCTCTTTACTCATAATCTCTCATCGTACTCATGTGTAAAACCCGACCGTTAACAGTGTTGTCTATGTCCGAAAAAAAATGTAATATCGCCTAATAGGCGTCATGTGCTGTCCTAAATGTTGCTGTTAGCGAGGGACCCCCTGTAAAGTGCTTTGAGCACGTTTTGTGGATATTGAGCTATATAAAAGCTCTATTTTCTTTTTTAATCGACAGGGAATAAAACGCTTCGAGAGCTAGAAACATCAAACAATGACTGTAGAAATGCTGATTCAATGCCGGGAAAAAATCAAACTATATGCTTGGAATTTTGAACAGCGAAGAAACATATTATAAGAAAAATTAGCCCACGAACCCCCCCCCTCCCCCCCCCCCCCCCCCCCCCCCCCCCCCCCCCCCCCCCCAACAAATACCCAAAAACAAACAAACCAAGGAAAAAGAAACAAAAAGGCACCAAAAAAAAAAATACAAAATAAAACACAATATAAAAATCAAATCAAAAATAAAATCAGAAAATTAATAAATAGATAAATATATAAATAAATAAATATACAAGTAGATAAATAAACAAACAAATAAATAAATAAATGCGTTAAAAAAAAAAAACAAAAAGAAAATGCTTTTTAAAAAGAGAAGACGGGGAAACCTCTACTATTTCGATCTTTAATAAGGTACGCAACCAGTACCAATATTTTAAGATATGACCAGAAATATAGAGTTATTGGCCTTCCTTTTTGTGATAAAATGTGAGCAAAACAACTTCAGAAGAGGTAATGATGGCTTCTTATAGATAGTATGCAGATGGCGTCACTCAGGCCTTTGTTATTGTTTTTGCCATCCGCGTTTGTGAGTTGTTCTCACTAAACTGTATTAACCAGACTATAAAAGTTCATGGTTACACAGATTTTGTGTGTTGGTCCGTTATACTTCCGGATGGCAATGTTGTGAACTCCTTGGCCAAGCGCATTCTATCTATAGTCTTTCACAACCAGGAGTCCTGAGGCCAATGGAGCAAGAGTTTAACCCGGTTTCTCCAGTGTGAAATGGGCTCCTACCCTAAGGATTGATTACTAACCATTAATTTATCTCCAGATCAGACTCAGCTACCCCATAACTGATGGGTAAAATTAGGAATTTGATGGGCAAATGGCAAAAAAACAATAACAAAGACATGAGTGACGTCATATTCGTTCTATCAATATCCAAATCTATACATAGATTGCGGCTGACGTGCATTGCTCTTTGATTCATATTTTGCCTGCCAGAGTGGGGGGAACAGTTCTCACTCTCACCATATTTTATATTAACAATCTATAGCATTGGCTAACGTTGTTGACATATTTATGTGTTGATAGCAACACAGCTGGATTTTATTTTGTCGCTTTTTGTCGTCGTCGTTGTTGTTGTTGTTGTTGTTGTTGTTTTTGTTGTGTTTTGTTTTTGTTTTGCCAGTCAAAAGTGATGATCATTTGACTTAATTGGACCTCATACAACTAATCAATAATGTTTGAGAAAACATGCATCATCCTCAGTTTTTCTGGAATGATAACTTTGTTTTACAAAATGTCAAACATTTCATTCGTCATTGATATTCCTTTTGGCCGTAACAAATCATACGAAGGCATGTGACAGCTTCAGCGAATAAACGTAAGCTTTAATTAATAACACGATATCGGTTCACTTGATGCCATATTATTTTAATGTCACAAGGTCTGAGGTGATTCACGATATTATTGCTATGTTTTGATGCATCTCCATTTTGATCTGAAAAAGTATGTATGAAACAGTCAAAGCAATAAGAAACATACAAGGTAAAATAAAACAATCTTAAAATTAAGTCTTTGTCGACTGAGACTGGAACTATCGGGTAATCTCTGTGGTGATATGGTATTCAGAAAAACAGTGTGAAGCGGGCAGTTGTATCAATAATGATGAGGAATATAGGGTATGGAGAAGTGCCAGATGGAAACAGGGAATATGGATATCGCGGTGTGAGAGTCAAACTTGGGATCCAACTGACACGGCAACCTCCGCCTGGCTGAGAGAGAGAGGGGAGAGAGAGAGAGAGAGAGAGAGAGAGAGAGAGAGAGAGAGAGAGAGAGAGAGATCGGCGAGCAGTCGTACTAGCCACTGAGCTATCCAGCCACACAAAATATGGCAGAGAGTCCGCACGATAGGTACTAAGTTTGAAAGCCATTTAATTTGACCTAATAATTCAAGAATTCCTGCTTGTTTAAAGAACGGATGGTTGGTTCTCCCGTTACTAAGCATTTAACCAATCAGAATAGTTCCTGCCATTTACCCCGTTTCGTCCCCTTGACTAATTTATTTCCTGTATGAAAAGGCCTGAGAAACCCTGAGTACATGTCTAACATACAAATAGGTCAGGTCCAGTGAGTGAGTATTTTTCACACTATTTTGACACACTGATTAATGAATTGCATCTCAAAACCTGACGACACGATGCATTTTGATATTGTGAGTGATGCTCAGGGGGTTTTTTTTGGGCTGTTTACTCCGTGTGATAGGCAAGCACTTTAGCTGGCTATGGGTCTTCGGTTCCCGGCCATTGGTTGATTTCAGGGCCAAAATACACTTTAATTTTTAAATTTTCGAGTCAAAAATAAAACTGAACTTAAATGTTTATTCGACTAGTTTAAATACAATAATATACGATAACTGACATAACTTTCAAAAGTGTATGCCCTGTATGTTGATGTAAGAACTGAAGGCTTATACTATAATATAATAGTTAAAAAGGCATCCATGTCAATAGGATTCAATAGTTCTGATGTCACGTCCGCCTAGCAACGAGCAGTTTGGTTCTAAACAAAGAAAATCGGTACTCTTTATTCTTCATGCTGGCTAGAAATTTTTCAAATGTCGTGTGATCAGAATGTATAAAAGTCAAAACATGATCAGATTTATAATGTTTTTCTCCTTTAGATACACTTTTATGCTCGTCGGAGAAATATTTCATAAGGGTGTCCGCATTGTTCCGGTAGTTTAGTACCAGTTACTGTTACTATCCGGTCATTACGAGGGAAGTGACGTCACGACTGTTGAATCCTATTGCTTGACAGACATAGCAACAAGAGGTCACAGAGGAACCAACGAGCTTGCTGCCGACTCGTACTCATTGTCAGGTTACCCTTTGGACAGGACGTCAGTCAGTTGTAACGGGTACTATCCTTCAAGTCTAACAAACCCAATCAATGTTGAGAGGGGTTAGAAAAAAAAGAGAGAAAAACATTTATTACGACTCAAAGGGGTCCAAACCTATTCCCTTGATTGAGAGTTGAGTGCTCCAACAAACTACAATTTTAAATATTCACCATGTATCTGTACTGCTACACCCGTGGGTTGTATTATCCCCATCGGCAACCCCCTGTACTGTTGTAAAACAACACATTAAAAAAAATTTTAGCCAGAGAAATAGTCCTTCAAATATCGATCGATTAAAATGACTCATCTTCAATCGAAATCTTCGAAATCTCAGACTTGAGAGTTCATGACATGATGAGAGTTAGTGTAATTGGATTCAATAGTCTGATGTCACGCCGCCCAGCAACGGCGAGCAACATGGTTCTACACAAAGAAAATTGGTACTTTTTATTCTTCATGCTGGCTAGAACTTTTCATATGTCATGTGATCAGAATGTATAAAAGTCAAAACTGATCATTTTTATAATGTTTTTCTCCTCTGGATACACTTTTATACCCGTCGGAGAAATATTTCATAAGGGTGTCCGACATTGTTTCGATAGTTTAGAGCCAGTTACTAAGTTACTATGCAAAGGTGACGTCATGACTGTTGAAGCCAATTGTTCACGATATTTTGAGAGACTAGTTATTCTCTGGTCAAAATTTTTAAGATGTCTCTCTCTCTCTCTCTCTCTCTCTCTCTCTCTCTCTCTCTCTCTCTCTCTCTCTCTCTCTCTCTCTCTCTCTCCTCCCCTCTCTCTCTCTCCCTCTCTCTCTCTCTCTCTCTCTCCTCTCTCTCTCTCTCTCTCTCTCTCTCTCTCTCTCTCTCTCTCTCTCTCTCAGGTGATGTCACTGTACTCTGGTGTTTATCAATATTCATAGTCATGTCGTGGAGTGTGGCCTTGTTTTTATCACGCATGTTGTTTTGTTTCGTTTTAATGGGGATGTATTTTCATCTCATTAAACCTCTATCTACTACATCGACATTAATTTTGCGTCTTTCCAATTATCATAGACGTTGTCATTATCATTTTCATTTTTTAAATATAATTGTTATCGTCATCACCGTTATCATCCCAGTCGATATCCTTTTACCACCGACATCGCCACCACCACCACCACCATCATCATCATCATCATCATCATCATCATCATCAGCATCATCATCATCATCATCATCATCATCATCATCATCATCATCATTATCATCATCATCACCATCATCATCATCATCATCATCATCATCATCATCATCATCATCATCACCATCATCATCATCATCACCATCATCATCATCATCACCATCATCATCATCACCATCATCATCACCATCATCATCATCATCATCATCATCATCATCATCACCACCACCACCACTCGAACTCAAGACCCTCCGATCGGAAGACGAGTATTATAACACTGGACCACATACCCACTTTAATAATGTGGCTTTGTGGTCTGATGCTTTGGCACTCGCTTTTGGTCCAATTAACCAATAGATTTTTGACCAATCAAAACATGGAATTTGTGACACACCTTCACACGTGCTCGGACAAACATAAACAATAACGTGAATGAAATCGACCTCTCTCTGATCGTTGTTTTTGTTTTTATACACCCCTAAATGGGTGACGAGTTATCATACGTTGACGACGTGTAATCGAACGAAGTACCTTTCGGGTACGAAGGAAAGACCGTACGTACCATGAACCACGCGACGATGAAACTGTTGTTGCTGGAAGATATAAATAACACACAATAGGAAATAAAATGGAAGCTTCAATTTATTAAACAAAGACATATAATGTGGACGTTTCGGGTTTCTCCTTTATCAAGAAAACACGTTAACTACGTCATTCTCACATCTCTCATTCGTCCTTTGTCTCCAATTCATCGAGTTTTTCTGATAAAGGGGAAAATCGAAACGTCCACATTATCTCTCTTCCTTTGAGTTATTCAAGCTTCCATTTCATTTCCTATTGTTATTTATAAAGGCTCAAGTTACAATAATATTACAGTGCTATTCGATCTTTGAATTTCTAGTTTGTATCTTTCCATGAGTCTGATCATCCTTGTGGAAAAAACTCAACCCTTGAAATAAGTTTGAAATAGAATAGAAGAAAGAAATAACAAAAATCGTACCGTAGGTGTTAGTTCTCAATTAGTTGTCATTACAACAATACTTACTACTGCTACCGCTGCTACTGTTATTTATCGTTATCATTACCATTATATATATATATATATATATATATATATATATATATATATATATATATATATTATGTGTGTGTAGATGTGTGTGTGTGTGTGTGTGTGTGTGTGTGTTTAACTGAATGTTTTGTCAAAGGCAATCGTATTATATAACCAATGAGGCTACAACCACACACAGTCATCACTTGACAAAATGCCTTTTTACATTTGATCAGAAAACATTGACCTCCAATATCAATCGACGCATCAAAAACTCTCAAACCTGGGACTTCAAAGAAATAACAAATTGGAGTCTTTTTAAAATAAGATTTGGGTTATTTTAGTCGGTCTATCTATGATCTAAAATAAACACTTTGTGATTAATTATAAAATGTAAAATAAAACAGACGCTTTGTGAGAGTACGTTGGAACAGGCTTACTAACACTATCAAACACTTACCACCCAAAGCATAAAGCTTGGGGTAAACAAAGAGGAAATATCTTATGACAGACATCTCTGATCAGGAACACACAAAGGGGGATTAGTACTTTGTACCATCATAATGTTATTCTATTCAAAATTTGTTGTAAAGAAACGATGGATCAAACAAAAGACATTTTACCGTATTCACCACTGAATAGTGTCATTTGTTGAAATCTGCAACAATCACCACCCCTTATATTGTATTGGTTACAACAGAAACAGAAATACGTGATCTTGGTTTAAGGAATATTATAGCGTTGTCTATGTCTGAATGAAAATATTAAAACGACACAAACATTTTGTGCTCGCGTTGTCAATTACAAAAGGAAGATATCATACATAAATAAGGCTTGCTTGAACCAATGTATCGTAATAGTGGGGGTTACTTGATCGGGCCACCCGGGGTTTCTTTATTGGGCTACCAGGGGTTACTTGATCGGGCTATCAGGGGTTATATGATTGGGCTACCAGAGGTTACCTGATTGGGCTACGAGGGGTTACTTGATCGGGCCATCCGGGGTTACTTGATTGGGCTACCATGGGTTACTGATTGGGCCATCATGGGTGACTTAATTGGGCCACCGGGAGTTACTTTATTGGGCTACCAGGGGTTACTTGATCGGGCCACCCGGAGTTACTTTACTGGGCTACCAGGGGTTACTTGATTGGGATACTAGGAGTTACTTGGGCCACTTTTCTTGACAACAATAGTCTTCAACAGTCGTACTGTCACTTCCTTCCTAATGATGTATGGTAACTTAGTAACACTGGCTCTAAACTATCGGAACAATGGCTAACGCCGTATGAAATATTTCCCCGGCGAGCTTAAACGCGTATCCAGAGGTAAAAAACCCCATCAATTTGATCATGTATTGACTTTTACACATTCTGATCACAAGGCATATGAAAAGGGAATGAAAAGTTCTAGCCAGCATGAAGAATAAAAAGTAATGATTTTCTTTGTTTAGAACCAAGATGGCCGCCGTTGCCGGGCGCGTGACATCAGACTATTGAATCCAATTAGTGCACCCAAAAAATTTTTTCCCTCAAAATGTTATGAGTGAAAACATTACTACCTAGTAAATATTGTAATTAATGTTAGATTTTGAAAAGAAAAAACAACAACAAAAATCATCATCATCATCATATAAACGTCATCCCGATTGCTATTATTAGGCTGTAGAAGATAAGAGTTTAAAATGTAATATAATAAATAAGTAAATAAATAAATAGACAAATAAAGAAACAGAAAGGTATAGAAATAAATAAATAAATAAATAAATTATTAAATGAGCACTTATCATATGTGATTAATGAATGTATATTATTATTTGGTTTGTGATGCAGTACCTGATTAAAAACAGTTAGTCAGAAAAACCGCAATAATACCACAATTTAAAACGAATTTTCACCATACACAAGCGCCTCGTCACCGGCTGAAACCGTGGCCTTCGTAAAGTTATGGCCTGACACTGACCAAAAAATGACGTCAAAATGCCACTCTTTTGCCACAAAAGAAAACAAATCGTGAGTTGTATTCAATAGTTCAACCAATGAAATGACTTGTTTCCATGAGCTCTACTAACGACAACTCACTAGGCGGTGCAAAAACCAAATAATGACGTCAGTCATTTTGGATTTCAGTGTCAGGCAAGAGATAGAACGAAGATGACGTCACTCAAGCCTTTGTTATTGTATTTTGCCATCCGCGTCTGTGAGTGATTCTCACTAAATTGTATTAACCTGACTATAAACGATCATGGTTACACATAGTTTTGTGTGTTGGTCCGGAAGTATAACACACAAAACTGTGTGTATCCATGAACGTTTATAGTCAGGTTAATACAGTTCAGTGAGCATTACTCATAAACGCGGATGGCAAAAAAAAAAAAAATAACAAAGACCTGAGTGTCGTCATCTTCGAACTATCTATAACATAAACTACGCTGAAACCCTGGGCCTTGAGGTAACTTTCAGATCCAATGACACGAGCCAAATTATGCAATCTCCATGAGATATTTATACCACAAGCGAATCAAAGTCCCCAGAAATCATTAAGCGCATTTCCAGACCTATTTCAGGGCATGTATAGATAGTATGCGCTTGGCTCACAACATTGCCATCCGGAAGTATAACGGACGAACACACAAAATTATGTGTAACCTTAAACGTTTATAGTCTGGTTATACAGTTTAGTGAAAATTACTCACAACTGCGGATGGCAAAAAAAAAAAAAACATCAAAGACCCGAAAATTGAAAAGATTGAAAATAAATAAATAAATTAATTAATTAATAATAATACTAATAATAATGATAATAATAATAATAATAACACTAATAATAATAATAATGATAATAATAATAATAATAATAACAATAATAATAATAATAATAATAATAATAATAATAATAATAATAATAATAATAATAAAAACACCTTACAGGCGTCATGCACGTCATGTATTGTTTCTCATGGGCATCTTTACTTTTAATATAACCAAACTTGTTCGTTTATATAGAGCAATATCCACTGAATGTGCTCAAAGCGCTTTAGAAGAGGTCACTCAGTAACAGTAACACTTAGCATATAGTGCGAGACATGACGTCTGTTTAGGCGATATTACAATTTTGTTCGCTGTAAACGACCAGGTACTCATTTTACACCTGAATACAGTGAGAGAATGTAGAATGTGAGAAAAGAAACTTTTTCCAAGGATTCGTCTAAGCACCACTCAGAGCGGGATTGGAACCCAGGACCTCCCGATCCTGAGGCGGGTGTCATACCACTAAACCACATCGCCGCATGAACAAAGAAAAACTTGTTTCAAATCATTCCGGCCAAGTTCAACAAGGATCTTAGTAAGTTTGTTCATCTCGAGTTATCTGAGGTCGAAGGTTATCAAGCCGGTAGATGAATGGAAACTGCAAGGTGCGTGCTTCCCAACGCGACTTCTAGTCAGCTGATTCATGATTCCGCGACGTTGTTTTGGCGGGCGATGGCGGGGCGGGCAAGCGGCGCAGACAAACGACGACGGATTGACTGCGACGTCAGGTGAGGACGGCGAAGTGAAGAGGAGGAGGAGGAGGGAGGAGGCGAGCCGGTGTGGGTGGCGATAAGTGACGAATGGCGCAGAGGATTGCATAGGCTACACAGGGTTGCCAGATTATTTTTCAACAAAATGCCAGGGGAAGACTCAAAAAATGCCAAAACATTCAAAAAAATGCCAAAGTCTGTTGACTCCCACCCCCACTAAGAAAACTACTCACTTTTGATAGACAATTTACTATCATATCCTGGTGGCTTGCGTGTTTTATCTTCTTTTTTTTTCTTTTTTTTTTTTTTGAATTATACTAAATTTCCTGTTGGGGTAATTTTTTACTTACTGACTACTAAGTGGAGTGCTAAACCACTACACCACGGTTGGATTTTAAGAATGAAAAGAAATACATTAACATGAAAGGTAAATACGTAAAGGAGTGAAATCATTGGATGCTGTAAAATCAGACCACCCTAACGAACAGAGTTAAAAGTTAACAGGCGACCATGACGCAAATATACACGAGTTTTGCAGGAGATTCCCAGAAAACTTACGAGGATACTTGTCGAGGGCTGAATTTGAGTGAATATCTGAGGGAGGCAGGGCTAGTTCAGGGTGTGAGTTTTAATAGCAAAGTTTTCCGATGTGAAGAGATTTGTTTTTACGCGTTTAGAAAGGTGTCATTTGAAGTATAATATACAAGAAAAGAAAATGCCAAATGAAAATGCCAAATGCCAAATGATTTTTCTAATGCCAAACGGTTTTCAAAAATGCCAGATTTTTGGAATCTGGCATTTAAAATGCCAAACTGGCAACCCTGTCACAATATCCTACCCAGGGTTGCCAGATTATTTTTCAACAAAATGCCAGGGGAAGACTCAAAAAATGCCAAAACACTCAAAAAAATACCAAAGTCTGTTGACTCCCACCCCCACTAAGAAAACTACTCACTTTTGATAGACAATTTACTATCATATCCTGGTGGCTTGCGTGTTTTCTTTTCTTTTTTTTTCTTTTTTTAAAAATTATACTAAATTTCCTGTTGGGGTAATTTTTTTTTATTAAGAAAAGGTGTCATTTGAAGTATAATATACAAGAAAAGAAAATGCCAAATGAAAATGCCAAATGCCAAATGATTTTTCTAATGCCAAACGGTTTTCAAAAATGCCAGATTTTTGGAATCTGGCATTTAAAATGCCAAACTGGCAACCCTGAGGCTACACCTCTCTATTACTATCACTCAATCGCTAACGACATAAAGAGGAGATGAAGATGATGAGAGAAGAGGAGAGATAGATAGATAGATATAATTTAATACTATAGATAGATAGAAGAAGGAGGCATGTTTGAGCGATTACTTAAGAAAAGTGTGTGATGATTATTGTATTATTATTACGTGTTTGGATTCAATATTCATCGTCATAATTCGCTGTGTGTAACAATAAATGTCAACACTGATGGGATAATTGTGTTAAAGTAACAAGGTGATTTTATTGTACTTATTTGTTATTTGAATAATTTTTATCGTTATTTATTTATATAGCCTTCATATGTGACTAAAGTGGTTGTGTTATTTATTATGTTTCATATCAGGTTGTTTGCTTCTTGCTGGATTTTAACGTCATTCCAAAACATAGCAGATTATACAAGGATTTTTCTATATCTCGCCGCTTTCTGACCACAAGGGGCCGTTTAATGGATTTTCCCATGAACAAGATCTTCTTCTTCTTCTTCTTCTTCTTCTTCTTCTTCTCCTACTACTACTACTACTACTACTACTACTACTACTACTACTACTACTACTACTACTACTACTACCACTACTACTACTACTACTACTACTACTACTACTTCTACTACTATTACTACTACTACAACTTCTTCTTCTTCTTCTTCTTCTTCTTCTTCTTCTTCTTCTTCTTCTTATTCTTATTCTTATTCTACTACTACTACTACTACTACTACTACTACTACTACTACTACTACTACTACTACTACTACTACTACTACTACTACTACTACTACTACTACTACTACTTCTTCTTCTTCTTCTTCTTATTATTATTATTCTACTACTACTACTACTACTACTACTACTACTACTACTACTACTACTACTACTACTACTACTACTACTACTACCACTACTACTACTACTACAACAACTTCTTCTTCTTCTTCTTCTTTCTTCTTCTTCTTCTTCTTCTTCTTCTTCTTCTTATTCTACTACTACTACTACTACTACTACTACTACTACTACTACTACTACTACTACTACTACTACTACTACTACTACTACTACTTCTACTTCTTCTTCTTCTTCTTCTTCTTCTTCTTCTTCTTCTTCTTCTTCTTCTTCTTCTTCTTTACTGCTGCTGCTGCTGCTACTACTACTACTACTACTACTACTACTACTACTACTACTACTACTACTACTACTATTATTATTATTATTATTATTATTATTATTATCATTATTTTAATTATCATTTAGTCGAATGACAAGGGGAACATTTTTGTAGCAAACTCCTCTCGATGAATGCGTCAGGTTTTTGTCTAAACTTAGCCTACACTTTGAACATAACTATAACAAAAATCCTTTTCATACAAGTTCTTGGTATTTTTTCCTTTTCGGCTATTATGACTTTAATGACTTTATTTCTATTGCGAATGAATTTTTTTCAGAAAATTTGAAAAAAAAAATTATGAAATTAATTAAAATAGAATTTGTTGTAATTAGATTTTAGTATCAGAATAATTAACTTTACACTGGGCAAAGATTTCATTTCTGCACTTTTGCTTGAAATCAAATTAAATACATTATATTATCTGAATGAGATATCAACCGTGAATATTGCTCACATTATAAACTTGTAAAGGTTCTGAAGTTATTGTCAGGTTACCTAATTAATCTAAAATCAGAAATATTTCGTGTAAGTGAATGATGCATACGAAACACATCGATGCTATGCGTTTAGGTAAAATGCTCACATCATCCGATAGCCAAATTAGACATACCAACGTTTACAGTCTGATCGATATAATTTAGTGAGAACTAATCACTATCAGACTGTCTAAAAATAATAACAAAGAACTAAGTGACGTCAACTTCGTTCCTTCTATAGTGGCCATTTTTCTCTCTCCAATTTTCAGATTTATATTACAATAACCCTAGCCTCATTTGGTACATGCTGACCAGCCATATCAGATGATCTTCCAGTTTTTTGGGCATAGATCACGATGTTTTGACATTTTGATGTGTGGACTGGACGGAATTTTCGTGGTAAAATTAAACAATGGTGTGCATTTTAAAATGCCTAAAATAAAAACAAACAAACCAAACATACACACGCGCGCGCACACACACACGCACACACACTAAACAACAACAAAAACAAAAAGCAAACAACAACAATAACAAAATATTGATATGATTACGTCGTGTTTCAATCGGGAGCCAACGATTGGGCTGGTCATAATGCATTCAAGACTGCAGTGAATCCTTTAAAAAATGATAACAAAAAATAATAAAGGATAAACATTTTGTGTCGTTTCTGAATCATAATCACCTTTATTATTTGCCGACAAGCGTGTGAGCATATTTCACTATGTTTTAACACAATGACTTCATAAAATTATAATGTTGCAGTGTTCAACTCTCGATCATGTTGTAATTGTATCGAAAAATAATGTGAAATCATGTTTAAAATCTTGAGGTCCCACATTTTGGTCCAGTTAGCATGCATTTAAGACAGCTATGGTTTGGATGACTGTTATTCATTTCGAGTATAGATAGTATGCGCTTGGCCAAGAAGCTCACAACATTACCACCCGGAAGTATAACGGACCAACACACACATTATGTGTAACCTTGAACTTAAACAGTCTGGTTAATACGGTTTAGTGAGAATTACTCATTATCGCGGATGGTAAAAAATAATAACAAAGACCGGAGTGACGTCAACGTCATTCTATCTAGAGGAAATGTATTATGTTTTTTAAATTTCAAATTCGTTCTATCTATAATATGAGCAATGTTCACTTGTTAGTTTGTGTTCTTATAAACCACGAATAGATAGCCTCTGTTATGTCTGCGAGTCGCAGCTCATGGCCATGAGGTTTGCGAGTTTGTGAAGTTTTGACACAGAGGTGATTGAAATTACAACATGTCATTTTTTATCTCATGTCAAAATGCTGTGAAAAATGATCACGACACGAAGGGCTGATTAAAAATTTAAAAAAACAAAAAGATTGACAGGCATGGGCAGCAGACGGCTACGGCTGTGATTTCGACCGGAAAAATGATTTAAAGATTCTATTCAATTTTTAAGATTTTAAATTTTATAATACTGAAGTTATCCTGTGTTATTTATAGAGTGTTTCTTCCAATAGGTTTTAAGTTTGTCAACTCCTAATTTAAGTCTAGTTATTTCTTTAATATGGATCTCGATAACTTATCTCATAGGTCAGTACAAAGTTGATTGAAAAGTATCGACTGCATGTTTCACCCATTTTAGGTGGATTTCATTTTCATTTGCTTGGATTCACTCTTGGGTAATTTTTAAAAAACCCAACACATTCTCTGGATTTGATTTTGAACACAACTAAAATCGTAATCCAACCCTATCATTGATATTTTCGTCGTTTTAAATTTTCATCAACATTAAAATTCACCACCATCGTTTTCATTATAATAATTAATTATT
>NC_088369.1:32311795-32339295 GCF_034508935.2 Berghia stephanieae | reverse complement strand
AAAAAAAAAAAAAAAGGGGGGGGGGACGAAGTGGCCGAGTGGTTGAGGCATTGCACTGTGACCCGGAAGGATCCGGGTTCGAGCCCCCGCTTCAGGCCCTTTCGTTTTTTTCCCCTTGAGCGAGATTATTAACCCCCAATTTGCTCACTTGGACAACATGGGTGATTCCTGTTGACATCAGACATCTTGTTTGATGAATTATCTATTTTCCTTCGTGGAATGCCTAGGCGACGATGTCTTATGATGTCGTGGCGGAAAAGGCATATTAAAAAAAAAAAAATACATCATATAATATAATTCTCTCTTCCTTTCATGCCGAAAACTTATACATTTTACTTAACTTATTTATAATAGCTTATTCACGATTTACTTCTGTCTTCTAGGCGCTTTATTTCTGCTTATGGATAACACGCACGAAACTATGGATCCATAAACAATTTGGACCATCACGCCTGCCTATACGTTGCACATTGGTTCTCTCCTACTCTATGCACATATTATTTCTCAGGTCCGCATTCAAGGGCTCGTTTTAACACTGTAGGAATTTGAGAATATTCGCCATTAGAACAGCGTAAACGAGACAGACCCTCATTGCATGCATTGACTGTCGGTGATCAAACCTGCAAATATGTCCACGTAGGCGAGAACAACAATTAAACATTAAAACAATTCGACCATAAACAATTTATGTTATCAGACTTATAAATAAATGGCGACACGTCGGTTTTCCCCAATATTATAAGGTTATCAATTTGTTTATTTCATCAACATACGACTTATTATGTGCCTGTATCTCTTTTTTATATACAGCCCCCCCCCCCCCCACACACACATTCCCCACGCCTACCCCCCCCCCCCCCCCACATTAATTTTCTTCCTCTCTCTCTCACTCTCTCCCACTCTCTCTCTCCCTCCCTCTCTCTCTCTCTCTCTCTCTCTCTCTCTCTCTCTCTCTCTCTCTATCTATCTCAAATTAGAAAAATAATATAATAAATCGAAAAACGCTCCAACACACAATTTGTATGCCCGTATTATCTACATGATTAGAATAACAGGGTGTTTTTGTGTGTGTGTGGAATTCAATGCAAAATTACGCAGTTTATTCGCCAGTTGCATGGTTGGCCGATTGTGTGAAATACCTCGACAGCGTCTTTGTTAAGTTCTGGCAGTTCATTTCCATAAATTATTTTCTATCATCAAAAGACGAAACTTTGTTTCATAAAATGTTGCAGGGAATTACTACATACATAGCCGTATTAATGTGTTTGGATAGGAATATCAGCCATCTGCTTCTAATCTGTCAGAAAAAAAAAACATAATTATTTGCTACCCTGATTATCAAAAAGAAGTTTGAATGTACATACAAACATGGTTCATCTCGGCCTACATGTTACGTGTGGCTGTTGGCTTGTGACCCTTTGTAAAGCGTTTTGAGCGCGTTAATTGGATATTGCGCTATATAAAAGCTGAAGTTAAAAAAAAATATGTAACTCAATTTTTTTCAAAGGCGTTATACGGACAGACACAATTTTTATTCACTTTTATACATGTGTTTAGACTCTCACAAAGTACTTCCGGTAGACCTAACAGACCAAATTGTCCAACTTCTTCCAGATTGATGAAAATCCCGAGCCTACTCGGATTCGAACCCGTTTTATTCGTTCCTGAGTCGAGTGATTTACCAACTGATCTACGGAAAAACCCCCACATGTACTGTCGACACATTCCTCTCTTTAGTTGTCTACAATAACAAAAACCTATTATCGATTATTGAAACAGCTGAAAGATTCCATTGCTTATTTTTATCTTATATACGTGTGTATGCATGTATGTGTGTGTGTGTGCATGTGTGTATTTGTGTGTGTGTGTGTGTGTGTGTGTGTGTCGCATGCATACAATCTGCTTATCGTAACATTAAAGTGTACGTCTTGGTTTTAGTTTGTTTGATATATTTATAAAATCCAAAAAAATATTTTACACGTAAAAAATTACAAAAAATAATTGAACAGCACAAAAACCCAACCAACCCCCCCCCCCCCCCCCCCCCCCCCCCCCCTTTAAAAAAAAAACAAAAAAAAAAACAACAAAACAACAACAGCAACAACAAAACCCCAAACCCAAAACAAACACAAACAAATCAAAATCAAAACAACGAATATCGATGAATAAAAGATAACTTTCAACTGGTCAAAAATTCTTAAAACTAATACTTCAAATGTAGTCTTCAAAAAGTCTGGGTCCTAAAGTATTTTAAACAGGTTGAGGTGAGTCATTTATTTGTATCGTCGATATTTGAAGTTTTGAAGAAAATGTCTGACCGAAGTGAAAAGAAAGAGAAAAGCCTTTTTGTCTGTATTGTTATGACATGTTCGAAGCCCAGGCCCGTAAATACATATGCTATTTTCGTGGTTCTTGTTTGTTTAAGAATATATATATATATATTAGATATGTGTTGATACAGTTCTTAACGTAAATGTGTCCATTTTTCACCAATCCATTAAAACACTCTTCTTTGTTTACCTATATCGTAAACAAGCCTCCGTCTTTCATGCGAACCAACTCACAGCCTGCCATCTGTTCTTTCTGTCTTCACACCATTTGTTTTCTGTCTGTTTTGCAGACAATTTCATGTAACCACAATGTAACATCTATTAAAACACTCCCTTTCAAAAAACAAAAGAAGCTTTTAAGTTGTTGGGGTTTTTATATTTTAAAAATATTATTTTGTTTACTTGTTTTTATTTTTGTATGAAGATAATCACACCCAAGCGCGTCAAATTTCGCATACTTGTGGAGTCTCATCGTCCTAAATATTTTCGTTCTAATAGATAGCTTGGCTAAGAAGCTCACACCATTGCCATCCGGAAGTATAACGGACCAACACACAAAACGCTGTTAAATCATGAACTTTTATATTCTGGATAAGGCAGTTAAATGAGAGTTACTCATAAACGTGGATGGCAAAAAACAATTACAAAACCCGAGTGACGTCAACTTCTTTCTTTCTTATAATGGCTGCGCTCTAACGTGCACGATACGATATTTTTCAAACAATGATGCTCGATGTCCATCTTCTATTTTAGATCTATTCTATCTTCTCAGACACAACAGTTTAACATTGGGCTCGAGTATTGGGCACACTTTAAACGAAAGATGAGAATATTCGTGCTACTTTCTTGTGTATTCCTATACCTTTGTTTCGACACCCGACTCTTTTTGTTAAGTCAGTATTTTGCTCAGCCAGTAGCAAGAATCATTGAAATGCTCCGTTATTCCAGGCTGTCTGTCTTGTACGTGGATTTAAGAGAATGACAGTTACTGTATGTAAAGAACTGTGGCAACGATCATAAACACACTGTATATCTTTAAAGTCTCAGGTTTTATAACTTAAGACAAGTTGAGAATCATCTTAGTTCATCGATATTAATTTGAAGAAAAATCTGGCAAAATTGTTGCTGTTGGCCAGGGACCGAATGTAAAGCGCTTTGAGCACATTTGGTGGACATTGCGCTATATAAAAGCTCAATTAAAAAAAAATATTTGAAAATGTGTTTTGTCAATTCACATCGTTGTGTTTTCCTTGTTATCTGAAAATGAGATGAACAAATAAGTCATTTTGATATGTAAATGACATGGCGAGAAAATTGACTTTGGTAACTAAGAATGTGTTTTTTCTCTCTATGAAATGAAGCAAATTGAGCCGTGCCGGCCTGCTGAAAGATGAGATCACAGTTCTTTGTGACTTGTACGACCATTACTAGGATATTATCATAAAATGTAAATGACGTCTTTTATACGTAGTGTGTGTGTGTCAGGTGGACTTCGTGGTTTGATAATTAAATCAAATATCATGCCGACCAAACATAATTTGATTCATTATTTTCCCGTTTAACGAAGCTAACATTATATTACTATTATTATTATTATTATGACTGTTGAAAACGCGTATATTACAATCTAAACAAAATATCATCTCCATAACGTATAATTACCAATACCCTGGCCTGGTCCAAGTAGTTAGTTGGCGCTTCCTTCAACGTGAATTGTTTTCAAAACCCAGTCATAAAGATAACTTAAACATTGATACCGTCTTTTCACCTGGGAATTTTTAATTCATTTTCCCAAGGATTATGAACCTGAATTAAAAGGGATTTTATCTCATTTCTCTTGCTCAACGTGTACTTATTTGCAGGTCTGATAACCCAAATGGTTTTGGGCTCATTGTAGTAATGGAGTCCATCTCAAATCGCCGCATTGTCCATTACAACAATGTTAAAACAAGCCCATAATTGCGTCCGGTTCTCAGACCTGCAAATATGTGCACGTTACTCTTGGATTATGCTGTGTCGTACTTTGAACAAAAAAAAAAAAGCAACACATTTTTAAAAAAAATTGTGCCAGAAAAGTCGTCCTTCAAATTATATCGATCGATTAAAATGACCCTCTGTCATGACGTAACTACAGTACTTAAATGGGCCATGCCCTCTGTCATGACGTAACTACAGTACTTAAATGGGCCATGCCCTCTGTTCACCAATTGGGTCCGTGTCTCGTTAGGCCATCCAGCCTTTCTTCTACCCCAAAAGGCTCCTGCAATTTACAGACTGCTAGGTCATATTTAGTGGCAGGATGAAAGTACCGATAAAAGTGATAAAAGATAAAAGGTGCCGTGAAAAAAAAAGGAAATTAAACAAAAAAAAAAAAAAAAAAAAAAAAAATGCAACAGCATCGCTTACGAAAAACACTTATTTTTTTCTGCTTCTTTTTATTTTTGTTGTTGTTGCACTCACTCTGTATAATCTTGCTCAAGAATGTCTTTAACTTGACCAATGTGCCTTCCGGCTTTGAATCTGCGACAAAAGAAGAAATGAGAGAAAGTATAATTATACGGTGTTTGGGGGGAACATTTTCATGACAGATGGACTTCGAAAATGTCCACGTCATGTGTTGTTTTCGTTACAATTTTCTTAAAATAATACTATATTATTCGAAAAATATTTTTTTACAATGCCAACGGATCTGGTTTTTGAGGAAGTTTAAAATTCTCGGAATGCGTGTCAACAAACCAATGCTTAAATTTCCCTTGCCACTTTCCCTTGCCACCCCCCCCCCCCTCTTTCCGTAAGGCCTTATATTATTATCTTTCTCGTTTTCCCCCGCTTTCATTCTTTATTTTTTCTTTCTTACTCCACCTCCTTTATCATTTTCACACATTCAACTTACCTCTCTCCTTCTCTTCCTCTCTTGTTTTCTTTCTTCTTTCTCAGTCTCTATTTCTCTTTCTCTCTCTCTCTCTCCCTCCCTTATTCACACAGACACAAATACAAACACACACACACAAATACAAACACACACACACACACACACAAACATACACACATACTCATACTCACACACTCGCACACCAACATTATTAAATTTAAACGATGGAAACATCAAACACATCTTACAAGACGATGATAATAATAAGAAGAATATTTTATATTTTTATAACAATAATTACCCCCTTGATGTCAATCATATACTCATAATATAACATACCCCAGCAGCTGGCGTGCCTACCACAAGGACGAATAGAACAACAGCCACAACAAGCCACAACATGAGAACTTTTCGCCAAAACCTTCTCAAGTTACCGTCCTCAGATTATTTTGTCTGATATCAATCTAATGCATTCCATTAAAAACGCGACTCATTATTATCAGGACGATAATGAACCGGTACGCGTGTAAGGTACTCAAAATCAACAGACCTTAACCAAACTAGACTGGTATTAACTCATCACAGACGCCGTTCGATTTTACTCAAACCGCACGTAAATAATGAATTTATATAGCGCCTAAACATCCACGTTAATCGTATTCTGCGGCGCTTTACATAATTAAAAAAATATCTAAAAACAACACGTCATATCTGAACATTATCTAAGAGAGAATATGACTCGGGTCTTCGTTTATCATTTTAACTACTCTCGTGATGAAAACGGGATCTATTATGGTATTGTGTTTTAAGTAACTAAATAAATATATACTTATGATTGAAAGAAATAGATCTCGCCGTTAGAGAGGTAATTTTCTAGTGGTTAATAATGGTTGGTGGTTTGTCCTTGTTGGGGTTGGTGTGTCTTTTATTTTATTTTTTTATTATTATTTACAGCATAGAACCTGTTCCCCTTTTTCACGTTGTATAATTATTTACTGATAGTTTTGAAACCGTTGTTTATCACCTAAAAGATTATCATTTGAGAGAGCATCAAATACATTTTGTTTACATTTCATGAATGAAGCCTTTGGGATGTTGGAAATGTTTTAGGGACAGATGCAACACGTAATTTTGAAAATGTATATTTTTCTCATTGCTTCGAAGGTACTCACGGATCGTAGGGCGAGTGGATTGCGCTCTTTTTCTTTCTTTTCTTTTCTTTCTTTCTTTCTTTCTTTATTTTGGATTGGTGTGGCTTGAAACCAGTGCGTTTTCAACATTTTAAAATACATTTCATCAATGCGATATCAATAGGAAGGTGGGGAAAGAGAAATAGTTATTTTGATGGATTGAGAGAGAATGAGAGAGAGAGAGAGAGAGAGAGAGGAAGAGAGAGAGATATATAGGAAGAGTGAGAGAGAGAGAGAGGAAGAGAGAGAGAATGAGAGAGAGAGGATGAGAGAGAGAGGAAGAGAGAGATAGAGAGGGAGAGAGAGAGGGAGAGAGAGAGAGGGAGAGAGAGAGAGGGAAGAGAGAGAGAGAGGGAAGAGAGAGAGAGGAAGAGAGAGATAGAGAGAGAGAGGAAGAGAGAGATAGAGAGAGAGGGAAGAGAGAGAGAGAGAGAGAGAGAGAGAGAGAGAGAGAGAGATTTAGTTGAAAACAAACCAGCTATAACATTACGAATGCCACTTGTGATAGACGATTGTGATGAGACTGGTGTTGACATTGTCTGTATTGACACCACTTGGGATTACATCCATTTACATTGAGATACAAACGGTGATAGCAATAATGACAGGACAATCATCTAAACAACAACATCGAAAACAACAAAACATCAGCGAGACCAACCGTACAAACAACAATGATAACCCCTCCCCCCCCCCACCCCCAAGAACAACAGCAATAGCAAAAGCATCAGCAGCAGCAGCAGTAACAATAATAACACCAACAACAACAGCAACGACATTAAATAACTACAACAAATTGATTTGAGCAATGGCTAAATCACAATAATTGATAACTATTTGTCAGAAAGAACGGTAGAAAATTAATTTTTTTTAGGGGCAAAAATACTTACAGGATTGATAACAATAACAGCTTTCAACTTACTTGAGTCTTAATTTCCTTAATTAATGGGACATAGGCACCCGCCAATTCCTTGGTTTGGATACAATCGGGAAAGAGTTTTAAAGGTTCTTTTCTTCTCTTTTTATCTTTGAAATTTTGTGCTACTTGTGACTTGTTACGGATCGCGGTGCTTTGAGTGTTATCGATATTCTACCGTACTTTGAAAAAACAAGTATTTAAACATTTTGGCCAGAAAACTCGTCCTTCAAATATCGACCGATCGATCAAAATAACCCTCATCTTGGCAAAATCCCTACAGCATGGAACTTCGCAGTTCTAGGTTTAAGAGCTTTGTTGCCAGGATGAGTCATTTTAATTCATCGATATTTGAAAGACGAGTTTTCTGGCCAAATATTAAATAACTGTTTTTTTTTTAAAAGTACGTCAATAATGATTTCATATTAAATCCAGACATTGATAGACTGTCACACTTTGACTAAAGACATTTTTGAAAATTATTTTTGGCCAAAAAAAAAAAACAAAAAGAAAAAAAGAACAACCCCCAACAAACCCAATTTATTTCTTATATCAAATAATTTATATAACTCCAAAATGATCTACCAAATGGTTTCAAACCCGAGACTTCCCCGCTTAAAATGTCTGAGACTTTTTGACAAGGAGAGGTTATCGTAATCGGTATCTATTCGAAGTAATTATTTTCTGGCCAAAAGTTTTAAAGGTCTGATATGTCAATGGAAAGCTGTAGTCTTTGGTTTCTCAATGAGGCCGGTTGAATTCATCGTACACACATTTAAAAAAAAAAAACATCTCTGAACTTTCTTCACAGTTATTAATTATAAATGGATTAGAATTTAATCTTGGAACATTTCCAAGTATTCATTTCACTTATTTTCAATTTGCACTTTTTCAATTTATCTACTTAATTGAAATTTACAAAGATTTTTGTTTATAAAATGCCAGATCACATGACCTCATGGTAAAATATAAATATTTGGTTATTATTGGAATTATAGCTTGAAGTGTGTTTTTAACATTTTAAAATGCATTTCATAAGTACCATACCAATAGGTAGAATACCCTACTGGCAAGGAAATGAATTGGTTTAAAATTGTGTGAATATAGGAATTTCTTTCATATCCACCTCCCCCCCCCCCCCCAAACATTGAGAACGTTGATTAGGGTAGTTGGGTTTAAATTAGTTATGTGGAAAGTATTTTTGGATAGACAAACGTACTATCGGAGTCGATGGACACCTTATTTACTTTCCCTATCCGTTATGTCCGCGGGTAAGGTACTTCACATAAATTATCCCATTTGACTCGGGTGTGAATAAGTATCTGGTTAAAAGCCGTGACAGATATTATAAGACCACACGTGTAGGGAGGGCATTTAGATGGTGGTTTGTACTGTATGCAATGAATATTTAATTCAATAAAATAATAAAGTCACCTGGGCAATCAATGAAAAATTGTGAAGGACAAAGAGCACTCTCTCTCTCTCTCTCACTCTCTCTCTCTATCTCTCTCTCTCTCTAACTCTCTCTCTCTATCTCTCTCTTTATCTCTTTCTCTCTCTCTCTTTCTCTCTTCCTCTCTCTCTCTCTCTCTCTCTCTCTCTTTCTCTCTCTCTCGCTCTTTCTCTCTCTCTCTCTCTCTTTTTTTTTATTCCTTTTTATTTTTATTTTTTTGGGTCTCAATTGGGATTGTGGAGTTGATAGAGAACTCGAGTTCGGATCCCAGATGCTGTAGTTTTGTTTTAATGACCTTCCCCTGTATCCACCCAGTAGTTAGGTTTGGTGGAAAGTACGTTACGATAGATGCGTCCTATCCAAAGGGTAGTAAGCAATTTCTATTGGTTGTTTCACGCAGAAGAAACCGAGTTAAACTCCGGCTTCATTGTGGTTTTGGATTGAATGACTACTTTATTGTCATCATGGTTTGAATATGGGATTGGATTTTTTTTTAATAATGGAAAAATAACAAGGCTATCGTAAACATTGGAATCCAGCCCGATCACAATGACATGGTCGTGGCTATTGAAATCATTATTCCTGCTCTCTTCAAATTTCATTAAGTTTTTATGACTCGTGACAAAACATAGTTTAATTCAATTCAGTTTAATTCAATTCAATTTTAAATAGAGTTTGCATTTAGTCACATCGACAATGGAGAACATCGAATCGAAACCTCCATAGTTTACGCTCTTGATAATCGACAGCGTTTCCTTCAAAATTGATTCTCCACGCTTTTCACAGTTTGGCCTCACGATCATGGTTTTACTTTTCAGAGAACAAAAAGTTCTTTGGATCTCTTAAAGAAATTTCTCGACAAAGAATTGAAATAATTGGGATACGAATATGATTGATATCGATGTTTGAAATGATCGAATACAATTTTGATTTATTATGATTGTTTCAATAACAGATCCTTGTATACGGCATTGAAAAGGGCACGTCCTTATCCTTACTTACTTACTTGGGCTCTTCACTCCTGCTGGAGCAGCGGCCATCGACGAACCCCCTCCATCTTCTCGGCTTCTCTCCAGTCCAAGCTTTCAATTTTTAGATCTTCCATCAATGCCCTCCTCCAGCTATTCCAAGGCTGCCCTCATTCCCTTGTCGGTAATATTTGTTGCAGACCTTCTTCTCAGGATGTTCAGAGGGCATTGGGTCCAGCCATTTCCATCTTCTTAATTTCTACCTCTCTACTCTTGGCCTGTCATTTCCCATAGATCTGCATTGTAAATTTTGCCACGCCATTTTATTTGTAATATTCTTCTAATACAATTGTTGGGGAAGGTCTGATATCATCCTAGTTAACATTTAATAAGATAAGAAGATATAAGGGAAAAACTGCAGTGTTCAAAAAACTGAAACAGTGGCGGACGAATCTAGATGAGGAAATCCAAGTAAAAGCCTCGATGAAACATGTGTCGCATCTCTAAGTAAAAGTGATCAAATCATTCATCCCGTCCCAGTGCAGTCGAAACCCGCTTGTAAAGGTTGCAAAAAAAGTCACTTAACAAATTTTCGGGGACCAAAGGGTTCAAAAGCTCGTGGTAGAATTCGTGCCCATGCCTCGATTGTGTTCGATCCGTTGTGTACAGTGGATATTATTATCTTCGTTATTATCGTTAATTGGGCCTTCTTGTTGTTATGGATAATTGTAATCATGGAGTTATGAGCCTATACACCTATTTTCAATAGTAGTTCTCGGTATTGTAATTATTGCATGGTGTGTTTGTTACAAAAGTTCGAGTCGTGGGCGGAAAAAATGAGGATTATAATGATGATGATGATTATGAGTAGTAGTAGTAGTAATAGTATAGTAGTAGTAGTAGAAGTAGTAGTAGAAGTAGTAGTAGAAGTAGTAGTAATAGTATAGTAGTAGTAGTAGAAGTAGTAGTAGTAGTAGTAGTAGTAGTAGTAGTAGAAGTAGAAGTAGTAGAAGTAGTAGTAGTAGTAGTAGTAGTAGTAGTAGTAGAAGTAGTAGTAGTAGTAGTAGTAGTAGTAGTAGTAGTAGTAGTAGTAATAGTAGTAATAGTAGTAGTAGGAGTAGTAGGAGTAGTAGGAGTAGTAGTAGGAGTAGTAGTAGGAGTAGTAGGAGTAGGAGTAGGAGTAGGAGTAGTAGTAGTAGGAGTAGGAGTAGTAGGAGTAGGAGTAGGAGTAGGAGTAGGAGTAGTAGTAGTAGTAGTAGTAGTAGTAATAGTAGTAATAGTAGTAGTAATAGTAGTAGTAGTAGTAGGAGGAGGAGAATATTGTGATTGTAATGATTACATTATTATTAATAAAATTAATCATGATGGTTGTTTTGTCTCTTTACCAGTTGGGTAAGTATGTATACTATGTATTAGTGTATCTGTAGTGACGTCACCTACCCATCGTTTTCACATCCCCTTTGTCTTCCTAAACACCTGGTCATGCCTGCGGCAAGTATAGAGACGTGTCCAAATACCTGAATATAAAGCGATTGAATATGAATCTTCTCACAGAGAATGTGACTCAACGTCTCTATCTTGTAACGTGTCGGGCTGACTCTGGGAGGGAAAATTGACTTCATCAAATCGTATTTTAATCAGCTAACTGCCGTACAATGGAAAGACCTATATAGACAGATACCCATTCATTCCAGAGTCCCATGAGATAATTTATGTGAAATACTTTACTCAAGATGTACTTAAATCTAAAATGCTATCATTACGACCGTCTTCATTTTAGAGTTAATAATCTGAATCTGGTTCAGCCCAGCCGGGGGGGGGGGGGGGGGGGGGGGGGGGGGGGGGGGGGGGGGGGGGTAACAAAGAGCCAGCGTGGCTAAGTGGCTGCACTGCGGTTGGCGCCCGGATTATAAAGTCCTCCCTTAAAATATCCCATACAGACAAATGTTTCCCTTCGGGGTGAATAAAGGGATTGCTTCTTTCTTTATTTCTTGTTTTTTTTTCAATTGATAATTTTAGAAGCAACCTATAATTTGTGATGTGTGTGAGATACGACAATTTGGCATTACATGGTGTCCGTTACATTTTAATGGTAATTACCACAGGCCCTGCGGGTAGCCAGAAATGTATCTTATTTAAATTTCACTGACTGTTCATAATAATATTTCACCTTGATGGAAGTTGTTGCTTCGTACAGAAGGTGAAAGGACACTCAGTGCAAAAAAAAGTAAAAAAAAGTATGTGTTTGCGTGTGTGTTTGTATATATGTTTGTGTGTGTGTGAGTGTGTGTGTGTGTGTATGTGCATGTGTGCGTGTTTTTGTGTTGTAGGGAGCGGTTTGAAAGAGGGATAAGCAAAACGATGGACCAACGTTTTATCCAAAGGATGACACGTAATTGTTACAATCCTTTTATGCTACGTATCCATGTTTATGACAACAATTATGAAGACAATGTTTATGATAATGATGATGATGATGATGATGATGATGATGATGATGATGATGATGATGATGGTGAGGATGATGATAGCAATGACGTGATGAAGATAATGATGATGATGACGATGTTGTTGATGATGATGACAATGATGTGGTAATGATATGACGATGTTAATAATGATGAGGAGGATACATTCCATAGCCGTGTCCTGTTTTCCATACATCATATCATGATGTCAACGGACAAGGCGAGACTAATACCTCACATTGCAACAGCTGACAGTATACATGATGACATGCAATTTACCATAGTTCACTGGTGGTCGTGATGATTGTGGTGGTGAGATACGACGATGATAATGACGACTATGAAGATGAAGATAATGATGATGATGATGATGATGATGATGATGATGATGATGATGATGATGATGATGATGGTTGTGGTGGTGGTGACCATCATTATCATCATGGTCGTCGTCATAATAATAATAATAATAATAATAATAATAATAATAATAATAATAATAATAATAATCATAATAATCATAATAATAATAATAATAATAATAATAATAATAATAATAATAATAATAATAATAATAATAATAATAATTATGATGATGATAATATTGATAATAATAATAATAATAATAATAATAATAATAATAATAATAATAATAATAATAATAATAATAAAGATTATTATTATTATTATTATTATTATTATTATTATTATTATTATATAATAGTAGTAGTAATAATAATAATAATAATAATAATAATAATAATAATAATAATAATAATAATGATAATTTTAAAAAAAATTGATAATAATAATAGTGATAATGAAACAAAACAAACAAAATCCCCCCCCCCCCCCCCCCCAAAAAAAAAAAAAAAAAAGAGAAAACATTTTTTTTAAATGATATAAACCCACCCCCCCCCCCCCCCTTCCCTAAAAAAAACACACAAAACACACTCACACACACACACACACACACACACACACACAAATAAACAAATATAAAAAAAGACACAAAATAAACCAAAAAAAAAAAAACCAAAAAAAAACAAAAAAACAAGGGTTATCAAAAATCAAAACAGGTAAACAAACAAACAAACAAATAAGACAAGAAGATTATGTACTTGATCTCAATGCACTAAAATGACTCCCTTACTTCTTCCGCTAACTGCTTTTCATGCTCGCTGGAATTCCTAAGCACCTGAGAATAACGTGAAATTACCTACTAGGTATCTAACACTGCTGTAAGGCGGACAGACTTCTTACTCTCCAACTGTAACATTGTACATCACGGTGCTCTGGGACATGATTTGTTAGATCACCTGGATCACCTGACGTCTCAACAGGTACATACAGGTACACGACTGACGCACTTGTGACAAAACACATTATTTGTTTGGGTTTTTTTTTTTTTTCGATTTGGCCAGAAAATTGTTGCTTCAAATTTTGCCCATCCATTGAAATGACTCAATTTGCCAAAACGCTCTTAAAACTTTAAATAATATCCATCGGTAGAAATGACTCGAGTTCGAAAAAAAAAAAAAGAAATAACTTACCCCCTCCAAAAACAAATAAAAAACAAACAAACAAAAGCAAAATAACCCCCCCCCCCCCCCCCCCCCCCCCCAAAAAAAAAAATCCAACAAAAAAAAAAAAAAGAAGAAAAAAATTAACAAGAAAAAAACAAAAACAAAAACAACGAAAAAAAAAACCCCACAAAGACAACATACAAAAACAAAAATAAAAACAAGAACAAAATACCTGTTGTTGCTTTTGGGATATCTTGTAGAACGCTTTGAGCGCATTAGATTCTAGTGTCTATTTCACTATATAAACAACTTAAGTCCAGCTTGTCGTACAGTGGGTGAGACAGATGGCTGAGACAGATATACCACCACACCAGCACGTACTTATGTAGCAGTCGCTTGCTTCATCGTAATTAACATCGTTTGTTTTGACGGGGACAAATCATAGATTTACTATAATAGATAGAAAACACGAGTGAGACGGCCAGACACAAAACTGCGGTAATCAAAACTTATTTACTTTCATTATGGCCAGAAACTTCGATTTTCCGTCGGTTTTAAATGACCCTCAACTCCCCCCCCCCCCAAAAAAAAAAAAAAAAAAAAAAAATTTAAAACAAAATAAATTTTAAAATCTCAAACTCGAGCATTCACTGCCTCATTTCTCTTTCTCTAGCCAGACAAATATGTATACTCCTCCCTCCCCACCATAGAGAATACAGTCTGTGCTCCCCACCACCTCTCCCCAAACCCTATGTCTGTTACAGTGAGATTTAGGATCCGTCACGGTTGGTTTGGCTACAGGCATGCAGGATCAGGTTGGGTGCCCGCGGATGCATCACACATCACAGAACATGACGATGAGGAACAACACAATCATCATCATTACAACCCCTGCCCCCCCCCCCCCCCAATCACCATCACCACCTCCACTCATTATTTTGTCCCGAAATAAAATAGAAAAAGAATAGTATAAAAATATAATGGGAAAATTACAATCTAAAGGAGAAGAAAAAGAAAGAAAAAAAACGACAGTGGAAAATAATGGAAAGAAAAAACACAATAATAAAGAAACTCCGCTACATTCCCATTCACCCTAACACCTGCTGTTGTAATTTTCTACTAAGTCTTTATCTCAAATATAAAATGTTTACCCCCCCCCCCCCCCCCCCCCGCCCCCGTCAACACTCACACTATTTCCTTGCCAGTTTTTGTATACTCTTGAAAGAAAAAAAAACTTGAGCGTTTATATAGCGCTATATCCACTTAATGTGCCCAAAGCGGTTTACAAGGGGTCCCTGACAAACAGCAACACGTAACATATAGGAGACATAACCTCTGTTAGGCGATATTACAATTTTTATTTCCGACAGAGACAAAGCTGTTTACGGCCAGGTACTCATTTTACACATGAGTACGATGAAAGAATGTGAGTAAAGAGCCTTTTCCGATGACTCAACTATGCGCCGAGCAAGGCTCGAACTCAGGACCTTCCGATCCGCAAGCGAGTGTCATACCACTAGACCACATAGCCGCACAGTATACTCACTATAATTCAGAAATTGTCCCTGTCAGTAATTAATTTCAAATAACTGTGGCAATTTGGATTAATCTAAAGTTTGAGACAAAAAATTATAATTCAATTAACATATTAAAGAATGTCATTAATAAAGAACTTACCGACATAATATTTGATTTCGATGAATAATGTAACAGGACATTGGATATTATTGAATTTTGTATATTAATAGATTAAAACTCTCGACTATATAACGGTGGACGTGTCAAATGTTTGTATGTAAATAGAGATGATTGTCCTACGAATATTGACTCTGACACCAAGGCATGTGGAATAGATATTTTAATACTCAATATTCTCATATTGACAATGAATGTTGTTTACACAACGTTGATAAATTATATCTAGTCTTCGCATGAAAGTTTCACAGAGCATTTAAAGATAATTAAAACCTATTAAGCTAGCTCTTAAACGACACACTGCGATACGATTATTATTAATATATTTCTACCAGAAGCTTCTATAGTAGGTATCGATTCCGACACACAGCTTTCAAAATAATGGACACGAGGCAATGTTCGGCTATGTGGTCTTGTTGTAACTCACTCGCCTTTGGATCGGAAAGTCCAGGGTTCGAGTCCTGCTCTGAGCGGCTCTTAGTTGAGCCCTTGGAAAAGGCTCTTCACTCATATTCTCTAACCGTACTCAGGTGTAAAATGAGTACCTGACCGTTAGCATCGTTGTCTCTGTTGAAAAAAATGCACTTATCGCCTATCAGACGTCATGTTTCGTCCTACATGCTGTTGGCTAGGGACCCATTGTAAAGCGCTTTGAGCACGTTTAGTGCATATTGCACAATTTAAAGACTCTATAGTTGCGACATCAAGACAGTCTCCTAACCGACATTCGCATATGAACCTTCCAATTAAAAAAATTGAGCTTTTATATAGCGCAATATTCACTAAACGTGCTCAAAGCGCTTTACAAGGGGTCCCTGACCCACAGCAACACGTAACATGAAGAACGAGACATGACGCCTGTTAGGCGATATTACATTTTTTTTTCGGACAGAGACAACGCTGTTAACGACCAGGTACTCATTTTACACCTGAGTAGGTGAGAAAATGTGAGTAAAGAGCCTTTTCCAAGGACCCAACCATGCGCCGAACGAGGCTCGAACCCAGGACCTTCCGATCCGAAAGCGAGTGTCACACCACTAGACCACATAGCCGCACTTGTAGTAACTCACTCGCCAATTTAAAATGGAGTGCTACGCCATCAGTTCATGCAATTTAACCATTTATTTTATTATTTTTTTGTTGTTGTGGAAAACTTGAAACTAGAACAAAAGAGGCAATGTAATCAAAGTGAGTTCTACTGGTTTATTCGGCCACACTTTCACGCTTCAGAAACTGGGGCAAACCCTGCACTGATTGGCCTTAGAGTATCTCTTGGCACGAACGGACTTGGTGTGTGGACTAGAGCGCTGGCAATGAAATAGTTTGTCAATCTCTTAATCCCGTGTTTAATCCTTTGTCACACCTGCTCTGATCTTCTGGGACTTTTTCAAAGGAAAGGCGGTGGCTTGTGGGTGAAGTCGGTTGGGGAATACTGCGTCCTCGTCGTTATATACTACCTATAGCAAGGTCTGTATGCGTGCAATATCCTTATTTATTACCATCATCATCATCATCATCATCATCATCATCATCATCATCATCATCATCATCATCATCGTCATCGTCATCGTCATCATCATCATCATCATCGTCATCATCATCATCATCATCACAATCATCATCATCATCATCATCATCATCATCATCATCATCATCGTCATCGTCATCGTCATCATCAACATCATCATCATCGTCATCATCATCATCATCATCAGTAATATTACACGACCAATAATTTCAAAACAGATCCAAACCCAATACTTGAAAGTGAAGTTTGGACCGTACATACTCAACATTTTAGTTAGAACAAACTTCTTTGTTTAAATTGACTCCAAACGCAATTACCTTCATCTCGCTGTTTCTGACATAATACCAGATGCTCAACTCGACATAATACCGTATTGAGACGGTTGGTCACTATCTATGTTTGTTTTGTTTATTTAAAAATGTAAGTCTCAAGTTGAAAAAGGCATTTATTCAGCCAGAAGCCTTGAAAACTTGCAAATGAGTTTGTGTTGACATCGGAGGTGGACGTGGCAGTTTGGTTCTCATTTTGGTTTATGACGGAAACATGACACTGAGAGCAGGGTTGGCAGATAGAGAGAAATACCAAACAGTAATGACAGGTCACGAGAGAGAGAGAGAGAGAGAGAGAGAGAGAGAGAGAGAGAGAGAGAGAGAGAGAGAGAGAGAGAGAGAGAGAGAGAGAGCTTGCCAATGTATAGTTCGGAATTGTGCATTACGAATGCCAAACTGGGACCAGGCCCCAGGCCCATCAATTTGTCAGTGTTTGACTTTTCGCCTGTCATGGTTTCATAATTATCGTTTGTGTCAACTACTTACGACATGAACAAAGCTACGAGGTAAATAATTTACCCCCCCCCCCCCCATCCCCACTCTCTCTCTCTCGCTTCAACCCAAAAAAAAAAAAAAAAACAACAAACAAACCAAAAAGCAAATCAAAACAACAACAACAAAAAACAGAAACGAAACAAACATATTTGTAGTTGTTTCTATTATTTGTCTATTTGTTTTATGCTGGTGCTCATGACTGCAATAAATATTTTTTTTAAAGAACAAAAAAACATAATTGAGCTTTTATATAGAGCAATATCCGCTAAACGTGCTCAAAGCGCTTTACAAGGGGTCCCTGGATAACAGCAACACTTAACATATAGGACGGGACATGACGCCTATTAGGCGATATTACACTTTTTTTTCGGACAGAGACAACGCTGTTAACGGTCAGGTACTCATTGTACACCTGAGTACGGTGAGAGAATGTGAGTAAAGAGCCTTCTCCAAGGACTCAACTATCCGCACAAGCTTTACAAAATAGCATTAAGTTTTTATAGCTGTGAAAAAAGATTTTTCTTGACATTTTGTGTTTGACAAAACAACTGTGAAAAAGAATAATGTTCATTGAATCGTAACGAATGTGAGGATTTTCCTGCAGTTGGTAAGGAGAAGGTTCAATAAAAACAAACAAAACAAAAAGATAAAAATAAAATAGTTATCAAAATATGTGTGGTTTTCTTCTTTTTATCGCTTATCATAAACATCGTTGTTATCGTTGTTATCGTGAACAACCACTTTTGTATTTTCACCTCTGTTCATACCATCGTATTTTGTTATCAGTTTTTTGTTGATTGGGATTAGATAGAGACCATCTTATTCATCTTGGCCTGGCTTCGTTTTTAACCAGTTAACTGTCGTACTCTTGAAAAACACGTATTTATACATTTGGCCAAAAAAACTCGTTTTTCAAATATCGATCGATTTAAATGACCTTCATCTTGGCAAAAACTCTCAAACCTGGGACTTCGCGAAGTCTTCCTTAGTCCCAGGTTTTAGAGTTTTTGGCAGGATGAGGGTCATTTATATCGATCGATATTTGAAGAATGAGTTTTCTGGCCAAATGTTTAAATACAAGTTTTTTATTTCAGAATACAACAGTTAACTGGTTAATCACATTGTTCACCACTCTGTGATAAACACACAATTTTTCTTTCACTCTTTATCTCTATGAGAGGAGACACTTTAAAGAGGTTTATACTAATTGGACTAGGACTAGCCCTTACAAAAAATTGAGCTATTATATAACACAATACCTGACGAGTTTCATAATTATATGTGCTCAAAAGGCTATATAGGAGGAGCAAAATACATATTTTTTTTCGATAGAGACAACGCTTTTGGTGTCCAGGTACTTTTTTTTTTTTTTTACTGAGTACGGTTTACCTCAACTTTTCGCGTCCACAGCGGGACTTGTATCAGTACTTATAGGTTAGGTAAATATCTTACCACATGACCCCAAAGCATTACACTTTTTTTTAAAATAATCATAAGTTTGCATAGCAATGGATAAGTAGCTGGTTCTTGTTTTATCCTACAATAAGTCCATTGCAAGAGCTTAAAAAACATATCTATAGATAAGTGCGCATGATTTTCTGACAAAATCACGTTGCATAAACAGGGATAAAGTCTGATTCCACGAGTCTCATGGCTTAAAGAGAGCTTTCTCCATCTCCTTTATCTCTCTTTTGTCCCCTACTTATCGATAAATATACAACTACATATCTTCTTGTTCAGTCCTTATCAACGAGAAAAGACACTTCACGTGTTTTTCCACCGATACCAGACGCCATCAAGTGGACACCGAGACAATGGTATTTAGCCATAATAACATTTTTTATTCGATTTGGTCGGAAAAATTGTTATTTCAATGGTGTTTTTTTTTTTTTAAGCCAAAATCTGATGTAAGTTTTTATTCGATTTGGTCTGAAAATTGTTATTTGAATGGTATTTTTTAAAAATCCAAAATCTGATATAACCCTTTTTATTCGATTTGGTCGGAAAAATTGTTATTTCAAATATCTGTGAATTAAGGTTACTTCTGTGACTTCTGAAATCTGAGAGTTCAAGTGAGAAATATAGGATATAGAGAAGTGCCCTATGAAAACAGAGAATGAAAATATTGTGTCAGAGAGCCAAACTCGGGATACAATTGATATGACACCCTCCGCCTGGCTGAGAGATAGATAGATAGATAGATAGATAGATAGATAGATAGATAGATAGATAGATAGATAGATAGAGAGAGAGACAGATAGATAGATAGATAGATAGAGAGAGAGAGAAAGAGAGAGAGACAGATAGAGAAAGAGAGAGAGAGAGAGAGAGAGAGAGAGAGAGAGAGAGAGCTGGCTATATTGCTATCAGCAAGACTCGTTACTTAGGCCTTCTAGTTTCCATACCACACCCCCGGCGAGTAGGCATGTGTTAAGAAGGCTATGACCCACTCCTATCTATTTGCATTCTTTGATATAAACAGACAGAGTACATTGTCTCTTGCCTCACGTTGCAATGGTAAACAGAATAGTAAATCGGATGTATACATAATGTTAATACCATCTGTTATTCATTATAAAATACATAAAATGTTGTATTCCCTCATCGATCTTTGAGCCTTTTGTTATTGACATAACTCGACGGATGTGTTTGCGCAGGATGATGTTGATAAATACAATTTTAATCCGCAGACCCAACAATGTGTGTTGACATTGTATTTCCAATTTATGTATCTCTACCCTCTTCAACTTTTCGGGTTTCCTTTAATCAATAGTGTTTTATTTGTTTTTGTGTGTATTTTTAATGGGCCCATGAAACTCAATTGCTTGAGTACCTTATTCCCGGCTCGACCCCGAGTTGCCCGTTTTCATTTTTCTTAATACATTCTTGCTTCTCTTTCCACTTATAATGGTTTGGTATCGTATTATCATTGAATGTGACGGAAAGTATCCTGCGATACACCATTGCCATACTCGCCGGATAACAAGCAATGTTCTATTCACGCTAAAGTAATTGGGATAGAGTCCTGGTTCATAATTGAACTTATTTCTCTGGAGAGCCACTCTATGAAAACGGCTATGTTGTAGTTTTTAACATTTCAACGTTTTTCAGATCATGTAAAATAGAATACTGCTGTACTTTATAAAAAGGACAGAATCTTTAAAATTGTGAATGGAACAGCGCCAGACAATGTGAGATGAAGATTTGAAAAAGTGCGTGTGAGACATTGTTTCTGATCTTTGCCTTTAACTCTCTCCTTACAAATCATTTTCAGTTTGTTCCCAAAATGGCAGGCTTACCCAGCAGAAAAAAAATGTTTTTAACTCAAAAATACTCTCTACAAAACAAAGATCATTCTTCAAAGTTTGTGATGTACAAAATAAATCTGAATAAGACAAAATGTATATTTTGTCGTAAAAAAATGTGACGATTTTGCTATAGGTGGTAAGGAGAGGGTTAAATTATTGTGATTAAAAGGGTGTTTAAGAACATTTTATTAAAAGTGTGTCCTCTGGATTCGAACATAAACAGGTTGAAGCTAAACCTGACAAACTTGGGACATCTACTAAACCATTACTAAATCCTTGAACCGTGCATTATTTATCGATAACCAGTGATCGGACCCCCCCCCCCCCCCATTTCCCATTTTAAAAAAACCCAAAACAAACATCCGATTTTGTTTACTATCATTTTATTATTTTTCTTCCATTCTCTACTCTCTCTTTATAATGTATTTATTTTGTTCTTAATGTCTCGAGTTGTGTTTTGTAGGATCGTATTCCAGATATTTCCCTTGGAAGAATGACTCCACTTTCCTTTTTCAAAATTGTGTTGACAAACTAATAATAAATCAAAGGCTGACACTGTTTGTGTGTTTGTACTACCGGCACGCGAGCACCTCGATCAACCCGCGATACCCAAAAAGAAACATTGAAATTGTTAAGATTCCTTTTCATTTTATTTTTGTTCTTTTCACCCAAACATTTATTCGAATTGCCGTCGGCACGAGCCGCGTGGAATAAAAGACGGCCATTTATATAGACTGACAAAACAGCATTGTGCATTTTGGTCAGAAAACTTTATCTTCCTTTATCGATAAATAGACAAACTTAAACTTTTATATGGCACAATATCCACTAAACATGCTTGAAGCGCTTTACAAGTAGTCCCTATCCAGCAGCAACACTTACTATAGGACGAGACACGACGCTTGTTAGGCGATATTGCAATTTATTTCCTTCAGAGACAACGCTGCTGACTTTCAGGTACTCATTTTACACCTGAGTACGGTAAGAGAATACGAATAAAGAGCCTTTTCCAAGGACTCAACTGTGCACCAATCGCAGCGGGACTCTAACCGAAGGCGGGTATCATACCACAAGACCACATATGAGCTCCAACTTGCCAAAAAGTCTTAAATCCTCGTCTTTTAAAGGAGTTTAAAGTCTCGGGTTTAAGCATTTTTCGCACATTCGAGCCCATTTGAAAATGTTTATTGACCGATAAATTATGAAGTGAAAATTTTACGACTAAAAAGTAATAAAAGTATTTCGTCAGAATTGATCATTATTGACTTGAAATTTCATGTTTTAGGCAGCGTAGCCAGTGATCTATTGAAAAAGATGGCCGGTTCTATTATAAGATAGACTGTGATCTATCAATAGACTGGCACCAGCAACAAGCGATATGTCAGAGTGATTGGGTGGAGTTATAAATGCCGGTAGTTGTTGCTCTTTGATGTCTTTCAGGTTTTCAGGTGATTGATTGGGAAAGAGTTGAGGTTTTCAATTCAAAGATTAAAGTTGTTCGCCTCGATAGTTGAAAATGTCCAAGTTTTGACAAATTCATGTTTTTTTTTTTTCTGTTCGAACGTTTATGTATGAAAATGGATACGAGCCACATTAAAATGCAATTTAATTAAATATATTTTCAAAATTATTGGAATGCATATGTTATGATATAATATAATATAATATAATATAATATAATATAATATAATATAATATAATATGAAGTTTGCCACAAACATACTCCAATACTCCAAATTATTTTAACAACTAAGGAAAAAAATTATTTTCATTCGTTTTTATCAGTTGAATAATGTAAACCAAATTAAAATGCCCATCCATAAATTAATGCCTCAGTACATACATACCTCTATATATATACACATAGAATGTATAAATATGTTAAGTAAGACTATTTTAATGTGACCCGAGAAAGTGAATATCGAATAATTACCCGTAATCTGACATTTTTCACTTTTTGTTGTCAGTTTTTCAAATGTCCCCCGACCTCCTGTTTTGTCACGACTTAGTGGTAATTTTCTCTGTCTTCACGTGGCGTAAAGCATACATTTTGACATAATTGATAATTATATTATATCGTTCGTCAAGCTCAAGAACTAGTCCTTCAGAGCCATTAGGCTCATGGAGTCTGAGTTCATCCCGGTTACTATACCGTGAAATGGACAATATCAATTGTTTGCTATCCTATAAATAGGACGCTTTTCCATCGCAATGTATTTTTCGCCATATTCAACATAACCAGATACCAGTCACTGCAGAGCGGACAGGGGAAAGAAAAAAAGGGGGGGGGGGTCATTAAAAAACAAAATCTGTTTGCGTTTGAAGTGAGTGCTCTACCAACTGAGCTATGGAGCTCAAGCCAGGCGATTATTATGACTATTCGTCCAACATTTTCCCATTGTAGCAGCCAGACAATGATCCATGAATGAAAATAGGAATTGAAAATTGTCGACCTCAGTTATTAGTTAGCAAGGTCCTATTTGTATAGAACTGAAACACATCACACACACACACAAACACACACAAAAACACACACACACACATATACACACATATTACCTCAATGGATTCAAATGTGAAAAAGTACCTGTCAATATTTGAGTAACGGGTATTACGTTTAAAAGAAAAGGTCTTTGAAATATGCTTTTGTGGAGTTTAAGAAATGCAGTGTTTGCCAAGCATTTCTTTGATGTAACATTTGAGCATACAGAGGTGAAAACTAAATAATAATAGTCCTGAGATCCTAAGGGGGACCCGTTAGCTCAGGTGATAGAGCATTCACTTCACACGCAAGGGGATCAAGATCGATCCCTGTGCAGTTGACGTTTTTTTTTTCTTCTGACCCCTCTATCTTCCCGTCAGTGAATGGGTAGCTTGGTCTGTTAGATCTGGCGGAAAGTGCTTTGCGATTGACTGACGTCCTATCCAAAGGGTAACGAGCAATTGCTATTTTGTCCATTTCACGCTATAGAAACCGGGATAAATTCCGGCTCCACGGGCCTTATGGCTTCGAGGACTACTGAGATCCTAAGCCAGTTGAGCAGAAGCAGCAGCAGCTTCTAATGGTTCTCACACTACTATGTCATGACGATCTATTCAGGAAGCAAACTCATCACCGCAATCATGTACCGTCGCCAACACGCCAGTAAGCTTCGTCACAACGCACCATTCAACTAGATGCTCTGCGGTTTCGGGCTCGTCTTGACCACAACGGGTACATCCTGGACAGGTGGCAAGCCCCCACTGATGAAGTGAATGTGCCTGCCGTTAAGCAGGTTCTTGACCGAAGCAGTTGAGATAACGTTTATCCCGGTCTCAAAAGCGTCGAATATAGATGCATTGGATCCTAGTTACCTATTTGATCGTCTTTTAACTTTTGCAAACTAAATTCCCCTTTATTCATCACATAGGGGGAATTTGTCTTTTGGGTCTATTCCAAGGGGAGACTGAAATAACCCAGGCGTCAGCCGCAGTGCAGTGTCGCAAACTGAGCTAGAGAGAGGTGACTTGCTGAAGGCAACACATCGCAGCGAGTATTCGAACTCGGTACCTTTCGAGTACGTAGCAAAGACCAACCCGCTGAGCCACGCCCGGGCGGATCGACATAGAGCCGGGGTTATGTTATTATTAGTTAGAATGATATTTTAATGCAGGAAGAAAGACTTAAAATTGACTATCCAGTGAACATAAATCAATGAACATGATATCGAACTCTGTATTTTGACGTGACAATTTGAAGCCGAACAACTATTGAGTTCTCTGTTGTACTTTGACGAATGTCCGTATGTTCATTTTGGCCAGAAAACTGTTACTTTATATATCCATAGACTAAACAAAAAGTCCTCAGGTGAATCCTCCATTAGGCCCAGGGAGCCGGAATTTATCCCGGTTTCTATAGCGTGGAACGGACAATAGCAGTTGATTGCTATCCTTTCGATAGGACGCCAGTTTCTTGCAAAATACTTTCCAACAGATCTAACAGAGCCAGATAACCAATTAGGTAGACAGGATGTGTGTGTGTGTGTGTGGGGGGGGGGGGGGGGGGGGGGGGGGGGAGGTATCAGAAAAGCTCGACTGCACTCGGGATCGATCTTGGTCCCTTTTACGTGTGGAGCGAGTGCTCCACCAACTGAGCTATCGATACCAACATTTCATTGAAATTTGAGATTCTTTGAGAAGGTTGAGATTGCATCTCTATAAATATAACATTTCTGTAACGTGACAGCTTTAAGGCATAAATGGAAAAAAAAGTCCTTTGTTATCATAAGACTGCACAAACTCTCTGGTATTAAAAGAATTAAATCGTTCCATTTCTTCTGTCAGGTGCATAATTGAATCTGAAAGGACAGTTTGACCCAAAAAGTAGAAGCTTTTGTTATTGTCTGTATTAACAGTCTTAATCTTCTAAATCGCGGAAGTGAAAACATAATTAAATATTTTTATTTAGATTTCAATTTCACTCCGAAAAGGTTCTATACTTCCCTCTCTTGTTAAAATATCCAAACAAAGCGGTTGTTGGAAAGGTGTGATTAGGAGTTAAATGGAAAATTGGGTTTTGGGGTGGGGGGGGGGGGGGTCTGAGAGATTTGGTGGATGGAGGGTAGAATGGTTATAAAAAAAAAGGTCGGGGAGTGGGAGGGGGGGGGGGTGGGTGAGGGGGTGCTTTGTTTACACTGTGAATAGGGAGCGTTAAGTACTGAAAAATGACTAGCTAATGATATAATGGTAGTACCAGGTACTTTAAAAAAAAAATATAATACTATAGTAATAGGTAAAGTCGCATTGTTCCATTGCGTGTCCGTTAGGGGCCGGTCTAAAGAAATCTGGATCGTGATCATTGTGCGTATGTGTTCAACCGTTTTCAGGTTTTCTTTTGACGCCCTAGAACATTTCTGTCTCAGAGATTGAGCGTTATTAAGTAGACATTAATTATCCAACAGTAGATAGGTAAGTATCCACATGGGGTGTCAGTCCAGGACTCAATGTTGACAAGCATTCTCTTTCGTTGGAGATAATTTGTTTTCATTTCTCTTTCATTTAATCTTTCACTCAATGAAATGAGAGTGAACCGGAAACGGATGGACCGGAACTAATTACATAGGTAGTGCGCGTAGTGATACGCGTGTCATTAAGAAATTGTGAATCTTTTCAATGAAACTGGAGCGTGCAATGATTAGACTACCGCTAATTACCAATGGTGGACTTGTCCTACATAGGAAATCTTTTCACACATTAAATACAACTTAATTCAGGTTAATTTGCCATTTTTTTTTCACGGTGAAAGAAACGTTTTATAATATTAGTTCTAGAAGATGGCTCAATGGTTAGCTCACCATACTTCCGACGCGATCTGTTCTGTCCGAGTTCGATCGCATGGATTATGGACTCGTTTGATCAATTTCAACGCTGCTGCTTTGTCAACCAAGCTGTCAGTCAAATTTCCTCTCATAAAATTCACCAAAAGAAGGCACTGGTGTAAGATAAAACTTTTATGAGGTGTGTGACATTATGCTGGAAGAAAAAGTATGGTTCCATCCGATTCGAGAATTTTTGGGATAATTTTTTTTCTTTCTGCATTGTCTGGCCTTGTTTACTACACATCTTTTCAGATATTTGTCGTCCATCCATAACATTGACACTCCGCTATTACGACAAAACCCAAGTAGTCCCCTGGCGATCACTATTATTATTATTATTATTATTATTATTATTATTATTATTATTATTATTATTATTATTATTATTATTATTATTATTATTATTATTATTATTATTATTATTATTATTATTATTATTATTATTATCATGATCATCATGATCATCATCATCATCATCATCATCATCATCATCATCATAACCATCATCATCATCATCATCATCATCATCATCATCATCATCATCATCATCATCATAACCATCATCATCATCATAACCATCATCATCATCATCATCATCATCATCATCATCATCATAACCATCATCATCATCATCATCATCATCTTCATCATCATCATCATCATCATCATCATCATAACCATCATCATCATCATCATCATCATCATCATCATCATCATCATCATCATCATCATCATCATAACCATCATCATCATCATCATCATCATCATCATCATCATCATCATCATCATCATAACCATCATCATCATCATAACCATCATCATCATCATCATCATCATCATCATCATCATCATTTTAAATTCTAGAAAAACAGGGATAATGAACACTGTTATCGGGCTCACTAATCAAACATTTAAACCATATGATTGTTCTCACGTAATAAAGATATTGACCACATGACAGCTGTGACGATATTTGAACACCTTGATAAAGTAACTTACGCATTACGCAAAAACATGTTATTTCATTGTGTTGATACAAAGGTGGTGGCAGGATTTATTTGTCTT
>NC_088369.1:32296795-32301795 GCF_034508935.2 Berghia stephanieae | reverse complement strand
TATTACAATTTTACGGACAGGTACAATGCTGTTAACGACCAGGTACTCATTTTACACTTGAGTACGGTGAGATAATGTGAATAAAGAGCCTTTTCCAAGCTCTCAACTTTGCGCCGCCCAGAGTAGCGGGACTCGAACCCAGGACATTCAACTCCGATGGCGAGTCACTAACTAGACCACACGTTGTATGATGCTGATAGTACAAAAAGTGATTGGAGCACCCCCCCCCCCCCCCCCCCTTCCCCCAAACAAACAAACAAAACAATCAAACCAACAGCCTTGGCTCAGCCTGAGCCAAAACAGATCCTTCCCATTGTTTGTGACGCGACTACTCTAGCAACGGCGGCTATGTGGTCTAGTGGTATGGCACTCGCTTTCGGATCGGAAGGTCCTGGGATCGAGCCTCACACTCGGCGCATAGTTGTGTCCTTTGAAAAGGCTCTTTACTCACATTCACTCACCGTACTCAGGTGTGAAATGAGTACCTGGCCGTTAACAGCGGTATCTTGTCCGAAAAATTGTAATATCGCCTAACAGGCGGCATGCCCCGTCCTACATTTTAAATGTTGCTGTTGACCAGGGACCCCTTGTAAAGTGCTTAGAGCACATTTAGTGGATATTGCTCTATACAAAACTTTAAAAAATACAAAAAGCAACTGAGCTATGGGGATTTAAAAGTTCAGTTAATTTTACCATGTGCCTGTTAAAGAAAAAGAAAAAATGAAAAGATAAAAACCAAAGTATTCCACAGGGCGATCCCTATGTCTGGCCTATCCGTCTTATTTACTGTTTGACTGCATGTTCAATCTACGTATCTAGTATGTGTGTGTGTGTGTGTGTGTGTGTGTGTGTGTGTGTGTGTGTGTATGCATTCATTCTTTATCAATACGATACGGCGTCAACAATCAACGGAATTTATCCTGTCTTTGAAATCCATGCTGCACAGGGTAAAAATCAATGTGCGATAGATATATATGTGTGCATATGTGTTTGTGTTCTATTTGTGTGTGTGTGTGTGTGTGTGTGTGTGTGTGTGTGTGTGTGTTTATGTGTTTGTATGTCAATACATTTATTTGTGAATTGCGTGTCATGCTCGATAAAAGGGTTCAATTATCTGAATCGGAATTATATTGCATTTTAAAGTTAACATTTAAGTATCTGCTTTAGACCACACACACACACGCACACACACACACACACACACAATATATATATATATATATATATATATATATATATATATATATATAATATAGCTAGATGGTTAGATAGATAAATGGTTAGATAGATAGATAGATAGATAGATAGATAGATAGATAGATAGATAGATAGATAGATAGATAAATATTATTTTAATATTTACCACAATGTTTGAGTCAGTCTAAATCGATGTTTCATATAATAATTCGCTCCATTGCTACATGTCGAGAACTTTTCGTACCATATTTGTATCAAACACGATTCAATAGATAGATAGCTAGATATATAGATAGATAGATAGTTAGATAGATAGATAGATAGATAGATAGATAGATAGATAGATAGATAGATAGATAGATAGATAGATAGATAGATAGATAGATAGATAAATAGATAAATAGATAGATATATAGATAGATATATAGATAGATAGGCAGAGAAGTGAAAAAGAGAATGGGAGAGAGAGAGAGAGAGAGAGAGAGAGAGAGAGAGAGAGAGAGAGAGAGAGGGAGGGAGAAATAAAGAAAGAAAGAAAGAAAGAGAGAGAGAGAGAGAGAGAGAGAGAGAGAGAATAAGATAGAAAGGGTATTTCTTTTAAAAAGTGATTGCCTCTACTTGTGACTTTAAACAAAAAAAATCTAGAACGCACTTCGAATCCCGGACTCTGTTCTCTTTGAACTATTGAATCCTTTGTCCTGTCTGAAGCGGACTCCTGGTGCTGGTAAATTAAAAATCTTTAATCTCTTTTCCTGCTCTTAAATGACATTAACGTTTTACCCAAAAAATAAAAATAAACAAAAAACAAAACAAAACAAAACAAACAAAAGAAAATGAAAAATTAGAAATTAAAAAAAAAATAATAAAAATAAAACAAAGACAACAAAATTAAAAACAAATAAAAAAAACGCTTTTATCGAGGAAAATGAGTTGTGCTCCTTAAATTTAACAAAATATATATATTCTACTTTTTTGGGGGGGATTAATATCGTATTATTTCGACTTTAAACTCAAAGTTTATGCTATTTATTCCTACACAAATACTAGATAGATACGTTGGGTCATATATTTAAATGTGATGATTGAAAGCTGTTAGTATAGCTATTCCCCCACATGGTATGTTAACGGTGTGCGAGGCCAACTGTGTTAGTGTAAGACGTTAATTTACCTTTTTGCCCCCCCCCCCCCCCATAGATGGTATGTTAAAGGTGTGCAAGGCAACCCAACTGTTAGTGTAAGATGTTACTTTACCTTTTCCCATTTCATTGCCCCCCCCCCCCCCCCCCCCCCCCCAGATGTTAATTTACCTTTTCGCCTTTCATTTGTCCCTCACAGATGGTATGTTGACGGTGTGCGAGGCAACCAAACTGTTTTAATGTAAGATGTTAATTTACCTTTCCCCCTTTCATTTGTCCCTCACAGATCGTATGTTGACGGTGTGCGAGGCAACCAAACTGTTAGTGTTAATTTACCTTCTCCCCTTTCATTTGTCCCTCACAGATGGTATGTTGGCGGTGTGCGAGGCAACCAAAACTGTTAGTGTAAGATGTTAATTTACCTTCTCCCCTTTCATTTGTCCCTCACAGATGGTATGTTGACGGTGTGCGAGGCAACCAAACTGTTTTAATGTAAGATGTTAATTTACCTTTTCCCCTTGCATTTGTCCCTCACAGAACGTATGTTGACGGTGTGCGAGGCAACCAAACTGTTTTAATGTAAGATGTTAATTTACCCTTTCCCCTTTCATTTGTCCCTCACAGATGGTATGTTGACGGTGTGCGAGGCAACCAAACTGTTAGTGTTAATTTACCTTCTCCCCTTTCATTTGTCCCTCACAGATGGTATGTTGACGGTGTGCGAGGCAACCAAAACTGTTAGTGTAAGATGTTAATTTACCCTTTCCCCTTTCGTTTGTCCCTCACAGATGGTATGTTGTCGGTGTGCGAAGCCACCCAGCACCATCACCACCGGTTGTCCTGCTGCACAGAATCCATGGAGACCAGTTTCATCGCATCGGCAGAGACCTTCGTCAGGAAACAGATGAGGACGTCGAACAGTAAACTCAAGAATAGGATACGACAAAGTCTTCGGGTCTACTTGGGTAAGTGTAAAAGAATGTCTCTCTCTCTCTCTCTCTCTCTCTCTCTCTCTCTCTCTCTCTCTCTCTCTCTCTCTCTCTATCTATCTATCTATCTATCTATCTATCTATCTATCTCTCTCTTTCTCTTTATCTCCCTCTCTCTCACTCTCTCTCTCTCTCTTTCTATTGATCTCCTCCCCTCTCTCCCCCTCTCTCTCTCTATTTATATATATAATATATATATATATATATATATATATATAAATATATATATATATATATCTATCTATCTCATGCAGTCTCTCTCCTTTTCTCTCTCTCCCTCTATCTATCTATCTATCTATCTATATCTATCTATCTATCTATCTATCTATCTATCTATCTATCTATCTATTTATCTATCTATCTATCTATCTATCTATCTATCTATCTATCTATCTATCTATCTGTCTGTCTGTCTGTCTATTTATCTATCTCTCTCTAAATATATATCCGTCTTTGGAGATGTAGAAAGAATACGGAGGGGGGATGGTGGATATACATAGATTAGAATAATTTCAAGCTCGATCGAGCTTGAGGATTCAGCCGAGGTATCCCAGTTCTTGACAGAAACGCGAGAGGCAAAAGTTTGTAAAATAGTTACCAGCTGACAGCTGCAAACAAAACAAAACAAAACAAAAAAGGGAGGGGGAGAAGGCATACTGAGACGATGAATATTTATGTGGTAACATTAATTATTATTAAAATACTTATTGTTATTCATGTATTCATGTATGCACACGACGACTAATTATTATGATACACGAGAGCATCCTGGTGTATTTTTGTTTTACTACCTACCTACCAGCATACAACAATGGGTCAGTTCTAAAAAACAACTATCCCCTATATTATTATTATTATTTAGCAAATGACGTACTTGTTTATGGGAACGATATGGATGTTTTAACTACATTATATATAAATGACCTTGACCTCTTGAACGGTTATTCATTTCTCTGTCAGATTTATTTAGGTTTTATGACTTCTTAATGAATCCCAGAAAAAAAAAACCGATTCATTTAATACACGCCGTGTATTGTTCTTGTAGCGGTTTATATCTATTTATAGTTAATATTTAATTTGATTAATTTATTTATTTATGCACAAAATAACAAAGTAGCGCCATGAAAAAGGAGGCCAGTCGTTTGCATTCTTATATAAATTTTGGTAGATTTTTTAAATTTTTATCAGAAGTAGCACCATGCGTTTTTTGTCAACGAGAATATTTTAAAATCTTAAATGTCATTTCGATAAAATGATCACCATACGTCATAGGATTAATGACAATCTCACTAACTTTTTCAATGTGCTTTAAGGGTTCTTTGTTATGCTGCCACGTGAGCCTATCTCCATATGTATAATATAGGTTATTCTTTTTTCGATATTTTTGTAGTTTGTGTGTGACGTAACCAGAGTCACTTGTTATTTCTATATATACCGTACTCTGGAAAAAACACGTAGGTTAAAAATTTGGCCAGAAAACTCGTCCTTCATATCGATCGATTTAAATGATCCTCATCTTGGCAAAAAAAAAATAATAATAATCAACTCTCAAACCTGTGACTATGAAAAATTTCGCGAAGTCCAAGGGTCATTTAAATCAATCGCTAATTGAAGGACGAGTTTTCTGGCCAAATTTTTAAATACGATTTATTTTCCAGAGAATGGCAGTTGACTGGTT
>NC_088369.1:32271795-32291795 GCF_034508935.2 Berghia stephanieae | reverse complement strand
TATCTTGGGTCCACCTCGAGGGATAGACAGATCTCTCTGCTTTAGGTCCTTCTCCTCAGTATGATCCATATCTCTTTGGGGGTGGCCTTGCTTCCTCTTTACTTTGGGTGTCCATCACCTTTCCGCTTGATCTAACATACCCAGCTACCCAATCGCTGGTGGGTGAATAGTGAACACGGGGGTCGGAAAAATACTCAACTGCACTCGGGATCAATCTCTTTATTTTTTATCAGTTTTTTTTAATTTTTCAAGCTTCAAGCAAAATATTTGCATTTTACTAGCGAAGTTCAGGAAAGTTAAGACATAAAAATATTATTTTAAAAACAAAAAAAAAACAAAAAACTTGAACTTTTATATAGCTCAATATCTACTTAATTTGCTCAGCGCTTTACAAAGGGTCCCTGACCAACAGCAACACGTAACATGGAGAACGAGACATGACGCCTTATAGGCGATATTACAATTTTTTTTCCGACAGAGACTGCCTTGTTAATATTTCGGAAGGTCTACATGTATGCTACAACCATTGCCATCTTCTCCTCCTCCAACGATACGAATCTTATTTGTAGGAACAACTTAATTTCTTAACAAAAGACTCCGATATGGTAGATTTTTTTTTTTAAAGAATACGGTTGATAGAGAGAGGTCCGTGAATGTTTGTAAAATCATTATGCAACAACATCATCATTAGTAGGTAATAATGTTGAGTTTGAATACATTTTGTTTATAGTCTTTGGGGAAAAACAGCAACTGCTATATGTAGACCTTTTTCATATTTTAACGTAGAGACGGATTTATCTTGTTATCTATCTATCTATCTATCTATCTATCTATCTATCTATCTATCTATCTATCTATCTATCTATCTATCTATCTATCTATCTATCTATCTATCTATCTATCTATCTATCTATCATCATCATCATCCCTCCTGGTTGTAGCTTCAGCAACTGCCAACCGAAACAAGCTTCTGTCCTGCGCCATTCTAAGCATTCTTCCACATACAGTCACTGGTTATTCATCCATTCGCTGATGTCTTGTTACCATCTATAATTGCCAGAAAACTCACACTTGAAATATCAATCCATTAAATTCTCAAAGCTCAGGTATAAATATTGAGTTGAGACTGAAACTTTCTGAAATCCCCCCGGCCCACCACCCGTACGACCACCGCCCATCTCCCCTTTAGCCTTCAACCCAGTTCACGGCTCCATCAAAATAAGCCACCTCCCAAGCAAGACTTCTAGAGGAATTTTGCAGAAAATACCAAGCAAGTAATATGAAATTGCCAAAATTATGTGACTCTACCCCTCCTATCCAAATTGTCATTGATATGGAAATGAGTATATTTTGTATTATTTATGCTAATTACTGAATTATTTAATTAAAATCATTTAATGGGTAAAACTGCTGAAATGCCAAACCCCCATTGCTTAAAACGCCAAAGATTTTGGAATTTGCCATTGAGAACGCCAAACTGGCAATCCTGGTTCCTTAGCACTTAGTGTGAATTTTCATTACGGTACTGTATAACTGTGACATAAGGTCACACGTTTCTCCATTACCATATAGTCAGTCACCTCACTCGAAATACCCAAGTCACTCACTTCCTCCGTTCACTTCCCGCTGTTTCTTATGAATATTCATTGGGTCACAAGGACCCCACGGGAGAGAGGGATGCTTTCTGTCTTTGATTGAATCTGAATCTACCTCTAGATCTTTGATCTTTCGCGTTTTCATACATTTTACCCAATGGAGGAGGAGAAAGTGTAGGGAGGAAGATAAGGGGGCGGGGGAAGAGGAGGAGGAAGAGGAGGAGGAAGAGGAGGAGGAAGAGGAGGAGGAAGAGGAGGAGGAGGAGGAGGAGGAGAAGAAAGTGGTTGAAGAGAGGGAATGATTTAAATCGATAAAACTACGTAGATGGAGATACTGATTGATATGTAAAGTTAGACTGATCGATCTATCGATTGATTGAAAACTGATGGATTGATAGAATGAATGGATAGACGGGCAGACAGATTGGTATATGGATGGGTAAAGAGATGGATAGATAGACAGACAGAAATATAGATAGATAGAAGAGAGAGAGAGAGAGAGAGAGAGAGAGAGAGAGAGATAGTTAGATTGATATAGATAGATAGACAGTAGATAGGCAGATATATAGATAGATAGATAGATAAATAGATAGATAGATAGATAGATAGATAGATAGATAGATAGATAGATAGATAGATAGATAAACACACACACACACATACACACACACACACACACACACAGAGAGAGAGAGAGAGAGAGAGAGAGAGAGAGAGAGAGGGAGAGAGAGAAGAGTAGAAATACAATAATGAAAGGCGTAGAGAAATTAATTTCTACCTTTCATTCATCACAGCATCTTTATCCGTTCTCAGACATTCTAACGGGACATCATTATCTCCTTTCATGAATCCCTGCCTTCTCTTTTAAATCTATAAGACGTATTTTATATAAAATTATTTATTCAATTATTATAAAGTCTTATGAATTTCCACTATGACAATAATGGTTGATTGAAGATCAGTTTTAAAGGGGGATGAAATTCGTACTCTTCTGTCTCTCTAGTCTACGGACTCGATTGATAAAATAATCCCCAGGTAAGCCAATTGAATCCAATGCTGATTTCTTATGGCCTGCTGGGGGGGGGGGGGGGGGGGGGGGGGGGGGGGGGGGGGGGGGGTGAATGAAGCACACTATGCATGATGTAAATGTGCATAATTCATCTTATTTATTTTTTTTTCGAGACACGTCTAAGTGATACTAAGCTGCTAGAAGCTTTGCATTGTAAAAAGTAATGCACAGAAATGAATATATCTATTAGCTTCAAGAAGGAAAAAAACAAAAACAACGGGATAATCTTGATTTTTAAACTCTGAATTTGTTCAACTCAATGTCATTATTTGATTAATTATTTAATTAATTAATCCATCCATTCATATATCCATTCATACACGTGCTTATCTATTCAAAATCATTCATTCAGTTATCATTCATTCATTCATTCATTCATTCATTCATTCATTCATTCATTCATTCATTCATTCACTCAAAAATACATGTACATACTTATCCATTCCATATCATCCATTCATTCCCCTCCCATTTTATAAAGAAAACAATCTTGACTGACGAGACACCCGTTAATCCCTTCATCCCCCCCCCCCCCCCTTCCTTACCACTAACCACCCCCTACCATCACAGCTTACCTACCTACCTAGCGTCTTTGGATTGGTCAGTCGGTCAATCAGACTCGATCTAGTTAATCTTTTGGACATTTATCGGGCCTTTTATTGTATTGATCTCCCCTTTGTCCCCCTGTACCTATAACAATATCAACAACAAATATTGGGTTTGTCAACTCCATTCCCGTCTGACCTAAAGAACGGGTTACTCCACTGGGTTACGACAAAACGCTCTTCTCCATATTAGCCAGAAAAAGTTTTAGTTGCTATGTGACTGACGTGCACTTATTTACATGTCTGATGACCCAACTTGTTGTGGGATCAACATCACTTTTCCATCAACACATGGCTAACCGTAATATGTTTTGTTTTATAGCACTGTAAAGCGATTAGAGCCTGTGACAACGGGGTAAAGCGTTATATAAATGCTATTTATTATTATTATTATTATTATTATTATTATTATTATTATTATTATTATTATTATTATTATTATTATTATTATTATTATTATTATTATTATTATTACTATTATTATTATTATGGAAATAATTTCAAACCAACGTAAAATATTGTTTATTACAACAATGTTTAATCAAGCCCATAATGATGTTAGGTTACCTGCAATTATGTGCACGCCGCATATTATGACCTATTGCACATATCGATATTATTACGGGCTAAACCAGATGTCATAAGAAAGATATTAAAGTTAAAATAGCCAGATATTTTTTGAAATTTTAGTTTTTATCAGGTTAAAAAATTCCATTCGTTCTCCTGGACGACGCATTCAACCTTGACTCATATCTCATATTATATTTTTGTATTGTGAATGCAACTTTTAACATCTAAACCATTCTGACAAAGTAACGTTTTGAGGCGATGGGTGAAATATATCGATGGATTTAGATGACACCTGACTAAAAACGTTTAAATTAAATTGCTTTTTTTTTTAAGGTCATCACAATGAATCGAAACGTAAAATGGAGTAAAGATTTTATCCGAAACAAAAGGAGGCGTTTGTCCAATCTGTCAAGCTCTGAACGTTATCCAAACATTAAAAAAACACACCAAAACTTTTGACCAGGAGAGTCGTCTTTCAAGAACGGATTGATTAAAATGACCCTCATTTTTATTGTCAAAAGTACTCAAACTTGGGATTTCAATTGGAATTGGAATTATCATTTGACAGACATTCCGTCAAATTGTTAGAAATACAAGAATGTTGGACCTCGATGGTGTTCCCAAAGTCTGGGGGTTTATTCAGTATTCCCACGTACAGTGGAGACCAGCTTCGTAATACACCCAAGATCAACAATAAATATTGGTTTTATCCAATCTCAGAACGCCTGGTTTCCTGACGGACCATAGACACAACCATGGTGGATAATAGGATCGTGTTCTACAGACTAAAGGTCTATCCACATAATGTGATGTAAATACCGCATACCGGCGTCATTCTACACTAGTTTGCATGTCAAAAAAAAAATCACAATCGCAAAACTAAATACAGCTGTAATGCTTTACGTTGTATATAAAAAGTCCCTTAGTGGGTTAGTTGAATGGAAGGATCGGGGGTCCAAATCAACATACAACATAAGCAAGACACACGGGGCAGGCTTGGTCATCTTACGGTACAAGTATGTATAACATTCTATGTATTGTGCCTTGACTGTTTTGTGTAGTATTGTGTTTGTTACGTCCAATGCTCCCTCACATTTTCATAACTACACATTTCAGATTAGAGACTACAGTATTTGTTTTTGCTTTGTGACGTAATATTACCAATAAAATCCTACAGTTCCTCCCCCCCCCCCCCCCCCCCCCCCCCCCCCCCCCCCCCACACACACACATCTGTATTATACAGACACATTTTTATCTGCCGCCTCTACCATCTGATTCAGGACTAAAAATAGCTTTAATGGATAAACTTTAATGGCAACATTACCAATAACAGAGGAAAATTGCATGTGCAGTATTAAATATTTTATAACTCCAAATATTAAACGTACTTATTTTGGAACCTACGTTCACATAATATGTGCAGGTCTGTTTGCTGACATTTTCTCACCATACTCAGATTCAAAATAAGTATATGTCTGGTACCAACTTTGTCTCTGCCATAGCGCACATTTAATGAGTATTGCCACGTCATCTGTGAAAACTCACTTTTGTTCTTGACTTTATATAATATACGACTGACTTACTGACTTAGGACCTTTCGCTTCCTAATTATCCGATCGGCTGCCTCTCTAATCATCTGTGTCAATTCCTTCCACAGTTCGCGGTCTTTTGCTGTGGATGCTAATTTCATAAGGTCTTCCTTTGATTTTAATTCTTTGTTATTTTGAAGGCGTTTTAGGTCTCTATACAGGAACGTGTGAATTGACGTGGGTGGCCTGCCTTTAGATTTCTTGTTTCCTGATGTGTCTTGCCGCCATCTTGCCTCCAGGATTTGAATAGATAAGGGTCTTTCATTGCCTTTTTCATGCAGTGTTTTATTGTTTTGGGGTATCGTATATTCAGGAGTCTTTTCATCTGTTTTCTATGGAATCTGTCTAATCTTTACTCTTCGATTCCATGTTCCTCAGTTATATATAAGCAAGGATTTTACAAGGGTTGTGTATAATTTTATTTTATTTTTTATATTTATTGTATCTTTTTAAATCCATATCTGTGATAATTTATTTAGTGCAACCGTCGATAAACGTTTTCTTCTTTCTGCGTCTTCCTTGTTTCCTACATTTTTCGTGGCTCTCCATCCATCTTTCTTTCTTGACAGTAATGTTACATCTGTTTTGTCAGTATCAACATACAGTTGGTGTTTTTGTAAAGCTTTTTGGATGTCTTTTACCCTGACTTGTTTGAGGCCAATAAAATCAATGTCTTCTGCATATGCAATTGGGCCAAAGGTACAGATTTACGCACATCTTTTAAAGCATTTTCTAGGTAAATGATAAATAAAACAGATCTCTAATTGTCTCCTTGTGGTGTACCGTTGTTTCCAAGAAATGATTTATCTTCTGAGGTACCGATTATTTTGGTGGTTATCCAGGTTTCACTTATAAGGAATCCGATTAATCTAACTTTATCTTCCATTACTAATCCTTTCACAATCTTAAACAAGAATTGGCGATTGATGATATCTAAGGCAGCAGACATATCTACTCCAGTTATAACTATTTCGATTTTTTCTGACAGGGTTTTGGCAGCAAGCCATTTGTGGGTCCGAACACTGTCTGCTGTACTTCTCTCCGTCCTGAATCCGCTTTTATTATGTGACAAATAATATTCACCATATATATATATATATATATATATATATATATATATATATATATATATATACATACATTATATATATATAATATTTATATATATATATATATATATATATATATATATATATATATATATATATATATATATATAATACAAGTGATAAATGTACCAGTAATGTTGTGTCTCAAGAACGGCCCAGGGTTATTGGGTCAGAGGCTTCGTCCAGTCTTCATTGCCTTTATCTATGTATCATCGGACAATAAAAACAACGTTATCGTCACTCTCATCATCACTTGTAATATTATTATCAGCCTTCTCATCATCATCGGTAATATTATTGTCCATATTTTTATCGCCGTTGTGCCCTGGTCTTGCCTTGGTCATCAAGGGTCATTTAAAAAGGTTGTATGTCATTGTTGTGGTCAGTGATATCTTTTTTTTTAACTTGAGATTTTATATAGCGCAATATTTACAAAAGTGCTCAAAGGGTCATGTAGCCAACAGCAACACTTCAAACGTATAACGACACGTGACACCTCCTATGCGAAATTACATTTTGTTTTTTTAAATTTTTTTTTTTTTTTTTTTTGGGGGGGGGGGGGGTAGGGACAACGCTGAACGGCCAGGTACTCATATTACACCTGAGTGCGGTGATAGAATGTGAGTAAAGAGCCTTCCGACACAAAGGTAGTGTCATACCACTAGACCACATAGCCACATAATTAACTTCAATGTATATTTTTATCAATATTACGGGTCCAAAAAGAATATTACTGTTGTTTTCTTTGGTTTCTTTTGATTTTAGTATTTTTAAAACATTACTTTTTTTTTTTTGGTTTATTTATTTGCTATATTTTTCAATATGCATGTCCCTATTCCTTTATCCTACACGACCCTCTTCTCAACACAACGCAAAACACATTCTCGCTAACACGAGCAAACACTAGAAGTATCTTTTAACTGCCGTACTCTGTAAAAAACTCGTATTTAAAAATTTGGCCAAAAAACTCGTCCTTCAAATATAGATCAATTTAAACGACCCTCATCTTGGCAAAAACTCTCAAACCTAGGACTAAGAAAGAATTCGCGAAGTCCCGGGTTTGAGAGTTTTTTCCAAGATGAGGAACATTTAAATCGATTGATATTTAAAGGACGAATTTTCTGGCCAAATCTTTAAATACGAGTTTTTCTAGAGCACGGCAGTTAGCTTGTTAAATCGTTGTACCCAAACAATCGTGAAATTAAACGCGCTTTCCCTATAAAATAGTCGACTGAAATAAAAGATATATGCGCCTTCACTGTCGTAAGACCCAGTATTAAACGTGATTTCGCATCACGGTTTTATGTTGTCTCCCTGCGTTCGTTGCCATGAACAATAAGTTATAATGTTAGATCTTGCTTGAACACGATCCAAATGGAGACTCTCGTGGAGACAAATAGGGGACAATGTGATTTCTTGACACGAAAAGGAGAGATAGATAGATAGATAGATAGAGAGAGAGAGAGAGAGAGAGAGAGAGAGAGAGAGAGAGAGGGAGGAGGGAGATAGGGGGAATAGAAGAGAGATAGGGAGAGGGAGAGAGAGAGAGAGATAGAGAAAGAAAGAAAGACGTCACAACCGGCTCTGCCAGTTGTAATGGCGTTCATGAGAAGAATGTATAAAAGATATTATGCATTCACTTTGCTGTTGTTGTCATCGTTATAAAATTTACAGCAGTTTCCTGAGCCATGATTCTTTTTATTTAGCAATTTGCTATTTTGTTGTTCGTTTGTTCTCCTTTGGCCTTCCAATAAAATAACGTTCTGGGCTTTCAAGCATTTGGTCCTCCTGCTGCCTTCACTGGACGCGAAGTCTTCTATCGGGGTTATTGGAATCTCCCGTGAAATCAAAATTCTTTTTCTTTTTGGTAATAAAACTAAAAAAATATAAACAGCGCTTTGATCACATTAAGTGGTTATTGCACTATATAAAAGCTCATTTTGAAAGCTCATTTTTTAACTTGCCTAAAAGCATTTTGCCCGAGTCGTCTTTTGAGTGGATAGTTATTTCTTTTTAAAGTCTCCGCTTTGAGATTTTTTGACCAGTAAGCAGCAAAACGTTTCTTGCCAAAATGAACAAGATGTACGCCAAAAAAATGATGGTAAGGTTTGATGGTGGTGCTAGATGTTGGTGGTAACGGTTGTGGTGGTAGCTGTTGGGGTAATTCGTTGTAGAGTTTGTGATGGTGGTAGTTCTTGAGATTCTATTTTGGTGGTAACGGTGGTTATTGTGATGTTAGCTGTAGTAGTAGCTGTAGATTTTGTGATGGTTGTAGTTCTTGAGAGTGTTGATGGTGGTCAAGCGCAGTCGATCCTGGGATGAGTGGCATTGAGTTCGAAATTGTATAATTTAGCCCTTGTGTTTTGTCCTTGGATAAGACATGTGATACATATTATCCACTGCATCTGAAATGTAAATAGGCTATAATGATATGATAAAAACAAGTAATTTGCGATTTGTATGAAATTAAATACGAATTTGATTCCATATGGTCTGCAATGAGACACTTTATGCTACACGGCAAATCAACATATTTATTATATATTATGTGAAGCTACACACAAACATGTTTTTTATTTAATGATTTAATGGTTTACTATTGACAAAGGTTCGGTACCAATTATGCTTCAGTGTAGTAAATTTGACATTTCCAGAAACGCATGTTGTTTTGATATAAAAATGTCAACACCTACGTCTTTCACGAGACTGATAGAACGCCTTGGTAATAATGCATGGATTTTTATGTCTTGTAATACGCCATTGATCCAAAGTGTAGAAATTGATGTATACTTATTTGCAGGTCTGTAACCCAAATCGATATGAGCTCAAAGTTGTAATGGAAATGATCTCAAACCGACACAAAATACAACGATGTTAAATCAGGCCCATAATTGCGTTCGGTCATCAGACCTGCTAATGTGTACACGTAGGTAGAAATAAACAAGTGTAGATTGATTCCAATAGTAATGAGATGATGATATAATAGATGACCACTCTTCTTTGAAAACGGTATGATGTCTGGATGGACCTGATGCTTAAAGTGTGATTTTAAGCTTCACTTTAAACTTGACTTCTTCTTTCAGCTTATCCCGCATTTTGCAGGGTTGCCATAATGAATGCCACACCTCCATGCATTTCGGTTCAGAGCATCATCCTCCTCCAGGCCCATTTCTTTCATATCATCCTTTACCTTATCCCACCATCTTGTCTTTGGGCATCCATTTTTTCCTCTTTCCCGCTAAGTATAAGTCCAATACTTTCCTTCCCACGTAATCCCTCTCTCGTCTCTTTACATGCCTGAACCATTTCAATCTATCTTCTCTCATCTTTATTGATACATTCTTCTCTTCAGTCAACCTTCGAATTCGTTCATTTCTCACTTTAAACATTCGAGTAAAATAAATTATTGTCATTCAAGAGGATGCGTTTGATTTCTTCCGATTGACTTTCTAGACTTAAGCCTCTTGATTCCTTGTGAAACATAGGGCCCTACAGCACTCTTCCATCTGGTTCGGATTTTGGAGGTCAGCCTTATCTTGTCCAGGTTTGTCCGGCTACCTTCCACTCAGTCTCAATCTTCAGATTAAAACAGTTTAAAACTTCCTCCAATTTCGCTTTGAACTCAATGATTTTAAATCTGATTCCGGCATGATACCGGATCGACAAGGTGGGTATCGTATTTTAAACTGTGAAGAAGAAAAAAAGGCTATCAAAAGCTATCAGAAATGGGGTTTTCGGAAATGGATTGTTTGGTTAAGTCTCTGAAACTGGATGCGCTAGTCTCGGCATCGCTATCAATAGATAGAATGCGCTTGGCCAAGGAGTTCACAACATTGCCTTCCGGAAGTATAACGGACCAACACACAAACTCTGTAACCATGAACTTTTATAGTCTGGTTAATACAGTTTAGCGAGAACAATTCACAAACGCGGATGGCAAAAACCATAACAAAGGCCTGAGTGACGTCATCTGCATACTATCAATAGACTAAGAAGCGAAAGGCCCATATCATCTCAGGTAAGTCGTATTGCTTTTATTGTTGGACATCAAGTAGACACCAAAGTGCTGATTCGAGCTCCTAATTCCATATTATATTATACTTCAATGATTGCAGCTGTTGTTTTTTTTTTTTGTGTGCTATCCTGCTTTTCCTACCACCCAAGTACTACTTACTATTGTCGACTCCATACTGAGTTACGAGGGTTTGCATGACCTTAGAGTGGCTTAAGTGCCAGTCGATTAATTCGATAGGATCGAAAAGACCAGAGGCTTAGGGTGACTGTAGCCCTAGATAGAGGCCACCGAAGGGGCCGGGCACGTGTGTTCGGAAAGCATGAAAGATTAATCGGGATTTTAGTGCCGGCATTTATCTCTTTGATTTGCGGACAATGAATTTGGTTACGTAAGGCGAGATTATATTAAATTGCTGGCAGTTAATTTAAGGTACACGTGTCAGCTGTATGAATTAGTACGGTGGCAGAATTGTGATGAGTTGTATTATTTTGTGAGTGGAAGGAACTGTTGGTAGGGTCTCTGACGTTTTTTTTTTTTTTTCTTTCTCATCACTCTTGTTCATCTTGTATTTATTTAAGGCCACCATTTTCTTTCACCCAGGCGTCTATAATATAGCATAAAAATGCCTCGACCCTTAGAATCATAAATCGTGAAAACCAATAAATAAAATAAAATTCACTTTATTCATCTTGGGGGGGGGGGGGGGTAATTATGGTCTATCTCGAGAAAAGACCGAGGTAACCCAGGGATCAGCCGCATGGCAGCAACGCAAAGTGAGCAGTTGGTGCGAAATCTCTTGTCCAAGGGGGAGAAGAACAAAATGTCTGGCCTCGGACCCGGGTCTCTCTGTCCACTCGACCATCGCAGTGGCACCGAGAGCTCTTGGTTCCTAAAATTTCATTTCAGGCTAAAGGAAAAACAAATCCTCATTTAAAAGCATCAAAACTCAACTATAATATTTGATTTTGGTTTATCAAAACTTTTTAAAGCTTTGTTGTTGTTATCAATAAATACACGTATTTGGGCACCGTGTATCTTTTTAAGTCCAGACAATCACTAAAAAGGCAGAAAGTCTTCGTATGGAGTTTTGGATTGAAATACTAATTCTGTATATTTTAGTGGAGACTATTCCCAGCTTACTTCACAATACTGTATTATTGTCTGAATGGCAGGTCTGAAATAGACTATTACGATTATAGGGAGCCTTTTACATTCCATGTCTGTGCAAGCACAAATAATTGTATTTATAAAAATAATTAATTGCCGTTTTACTCAAGCTGTCGATGTGCTTCGTGATATACCGGTAAATCACCCAAAATGAAAATTGACAGACGAATCGATAAATCAATAAATCAATCGATTAGAAATAAAATTATCAATCAATCATCTGTCCGATCTACCTCGATATCATTCAGTCTGCTGACCAATAACCAGCTGGTCAGTGACAGGTCAGTTAATGAATACAGACATGACACGTTTGAAGAGTGTAACTAACCATTGTCACGAGACACCTGACTTAATGCCTTCCGCTTACACGGTCTTTCGACATTATAGCTTCAACTAAGTTTCGTATTATAGCGTTTTATTCGTCTCTATGTTGTGCGTTACATTCTAAAATTTTCCAGCTATTTCAGTGATAATCAAATTGTGTGTATTGCTTGATAAATTCTAAGTCAAAAAGCGCCGTATTCATTTTAATTGAAAATCTCGTGCATTGGCTTAAATTTCTGTATATCATTTGAATCTGTCCATTTTCCGTAATTCGATTAAACATCGGCAGTTTTCTTTTTAGTCAATGCATCAAAATAAATCTGATATTTTTGAATAGACACAAACATGGTCAAATAATCATAATTTGTAATGATTAAAAAAAAAGACAAGAAACATAAACTTGATTAACTTTTTGATGTTTATGTCTGGTGTTTTCTGTTCGTGATAATTATTATATTGTTGACTTTCCGCTATCGACTTATGGTAAAATAAATGGGCGTTTGCCTTTTCTTACTGCGCATCAGATGGTTTGAACATGGGGGGGGGGGGGGGGTATCTAGGTCAAACGGCAAGTCGGGGGTGTTATCGAAATAATGAAATGAATCATGGAACCACGGGAAGCAGAAGTTTATTTTTCTTTTCCTCCTTCTCTCTTTCAATTTTTTTTTATTTATTTTTTGGACGCAGGTGGGGTTGGACATACTATCCTGTATACCATGGCCTTGTCAAACAATGGAGCCGTTCTTACAAGTCTTGGAATTTAACATGTTATCTTTATTTTTTTCTTCTTTCCGTGCTTATGTACTTCGACAAAACGCCCTTTTATTTGTTTAATTCTTATTCGTGTGTGTGTGTGTGTTTGTTTTTTTTTTTTTGTGTTTGGTTTTTGTGTATGTGTACTGGTTTGTTTGTTTGTTTTCTTGTTGTTCATTTGAAGTGTAAAATTGACCAGATGATACAGTCTCACGTTTTAGACTATTTAAGTATTTGAAGGTAATGTTATATGGCCGAGACTTAATTAACTGTTTTATGGTCAAAATGCAAAAAGTCTTTTGTCAGAGTATGGCGATTGTACTGTCCGCCCACGACTTTCCAATGGACTCAAGGGTAAGCAGGTCAAAGCCTTGAAATAATCAACCGTATTTTACCAAAGAAAGAAACAGAGGAATGAATGGTTTGTCTTTCTTTATTTGGAAATAGGATCGACGATCGATCAAATCGAATAAAGACTTAGAGAAAGGTTATAGGTTGACATTGAGAAACCCACCCACCCTATCATACTTTTTGATTAAAGTCAATTATGTGTACAAGCTTAAATGTCGGGGGGTTTGATAGCTCAGTTGGTAGAGCGCTTGCTTCTCACGAGATCGACCCCGTGTCCTGTCCAGATTTTTTCTCTGGTCGCAGCAAACTTCGGGTCGTTGGTTATGTTAGATATAGCGGAAAGTAATTATCGATAAGCGTCCTTTACAAAAGGTTGAAAGCAATTATTGTTGTCCGCTTAACGCTCTAGAAATCGGGATAAACTCCAGCTTCAGGGGCCTTTAGGGGCTTGGAACGAGGTCTGAATGTACAGAAAGTAAAAAACAAAACAAAAAACAAGATTTATCTGACAGCTAGTAGAAAAAAAAGTAGAAACTCTTAGATATGGTCAGTCTCTCCCCAAGATGTTCAAAGATAAATAACAATTGAAATTGTACGAATATCGACCATCTTTGTTCCCCACCTCTATTTACCCCATTTATCCATTTCTCTCTCTCTCTCTCTCTCTCTCTCTCTCTCTCTCTCTCTCTCTCTCTCTGTGTGTGTGTGTGTGTGTGTGTGTGTGTGTGTGTGTGCGTGTGTCCTTCTCTCTATCTCTCCCTTTCACGCTTTCGCTTCTTCTCTTTCCACTCTATAGCCTCTTTCTCCCCCCTCTATCTTCTACCCCCATTTGTTACAGTGTTTAGAAATGTGAAGGGCATACTTAAACCCACTTCTTCGTATCTCTTGTAACTTTGCAAATGATATATTCTTGTGAAACCGGAAAAAGGATCGCAGGTGTCGTCGCTCATACCTGAAATGTCATTGACTGTAGAGGTAATGCGTTTGACACTTGAGTTTCTGCCCGCCCCTTAAGAATTATATGCTGATATTATAATATTGATAAGTTTATGACTGACGTTGCACTAATGTTTGTTGCTATAATCGAGGCCATACAATGAGGTGATGAATCTATAACAATAAGCTGTTAACGACTTCACAGACCCGCTTGTAACTATTCCCTTTGACTTCCTTTCCCTATCGTCCGGGAAAATGGCAGTCTCTGGACTCTGAATCTTTCTAACCAACGTTTTGTGTTCTGTATATATGGCCTATGCAGAGCAATATACTAATTCTACAGAACCATCTTTATTTTCGTTGAAATTGCCTAAAAGGTCGTACGTGAGATTTTTGAACCTAAGGCAAACCAAACCAGATAAACAACCCCAAAGTTTAGCTCCATTTCTTGTACACAGTAAATTGGTGGCTGATTGTCAATGATACAAAAGGACCATTTGGCACCATTTGTGGAGTGTAGACCTAACTCCCCCAATTAAGAGGGCTGGACAAGGCCGGAGCAGTACTGTTATGTACTTCAGACAATGTGTACGTTAGTCACAGGTGTTGACCATTGACCAACGGTCATCTCTAATTAGGTGACCAGGTCAGGAGTTCCAATAACGTTCTTCCCCGCCCCTTTTCCTCCCTCCCACCCCCACCCCTCCCCACACTCTCTCTCTATCTATCTCTTTCAAACCATGGAGGGTTTTATGAATGTGTGTGTGCGTGTAAGAAAGAAAGACAGAAAGAAAGAGAGAGAGAGAGAGAGTGTGTGTGTGTGTGTGTGAGAGAGAGAGAGAGAGAGAGAAGGGGGGGGGTGAGAGGTGTGATTGTGGAATTTGATTACCTCTCTTCTTTTTCCTCTCTCCATCTCCCAATCTATTTGTCTTTCTTTCCCTTCTTCCTATTCCCCTCTTACTCTCACACGCTATTACTCTTTCCATCCATACATACCCACATGCACCTAACCACCCACGCGCACAAACACTCACGCAAACACACACAAACACATAAACACTCTCATACACTCAAACATACTCACATACACACAAACACACACAAACACATAAACACACTCACATACACACACACCGTCCCTTCTACTCCCACTCACAGTGGGTGGCACCAACCAAACAATAGTCGCCATTCCTTCCTTTTTTTCTTCCAAGTGACCACCGCTGACCACAGATGGTCACTCAATAATCTGTCAGAAGAAAGGGATATTACAATGAACAAACCATGGGACTGTCACAGGAAAAGGAAAATCTATTCCACTACACACCTTGATGGTAACATAACCAAAATGTGGTCTCGTGGTCCGACCCTCGCTTTCGGATCGGAATGTCCTGGGTTCGAGCCTCGCTTGGCGCATAGTTGAGTCCTTGGAAAAGGCTCTTTACTCACATTCTCTCACTGTGCTCAGGAGTAAAATGAGTACCTGGCCGTCAACAGCGTTGTCTCTGTCCGAAAAAAAAAGTAAAATCGCCTAACAGATGTCATGTCTGGTCCTACATGTTAAGTGTTGCTGTTGGTCAGGGACCCCTTGTAAAACGCTTTGAGCACGTTTAGTGGATATTGCTCTATATAAAAGCTCAATTAAAAAAAATAATAACACTTGTATAAGACATTTCCACCAATGATTTGGTAGACAGGTTTGTTACGGCAGGAAATGATTGATTGTGGTAGAATAGCGCCTATCCAAAGGATGCAAAATATCGGCCAACCAATGCTACCGAAACCGCAGTTAATTCCTGTTTTATGGAGCTTATTCGTCTGAAGGGTTTTGAAATAATTATAATATATGTGACGTCATGGATCCGTTTTCTGGCGCTGGAAAGGCCGAAAGTGTCACGGGCGTCGTCAAAACCCTTAAAAGCGAAAAGATAACAAATCAGATTCCAAACCATTCCGAGGTCCCAACAGTTCTTGCTAAGATGAGGGTCAAGGGTCATTTAAATCGATGAATATTTGAAGGACGAGTTTTCTGGCCATTTGTTTGAATCCCTGTCTTTCCAGAGTACGGCAGTTACCTTGTTATAGACAAAGTTCCACAACACCATAAATAGACAGCAAGGAACTTTCACTCATGATTGAACAGAAACTAATAAAAATGGAAAGGTTCATAAAGACAAAAAAAGGATAACAATTGACGTTTCGGTATTTCCCTTTATCCGAATATAAACTATTTATTTTTACGATGAAACGGCGGGGGGATATATGGCTGCATACAGGACTACACCTCCATAATTTGTGACTGGATTGTCAAGTGGGAAAATCCCTTAACCCTGCCGGCTTGTGCTGTAACCTCCATGATCTGCGAAGATAATCCTTGAAAGACAGACAAATGATGCTTTCTTGTGCTAAGTGGGGCGGTTAGGGCCGACTGCATCCTGGGATTGAAAAAAAAAATCTAACAAAAGGTCAAGCAACCGATGTTTTGGTGTCAAACCCTTTTTCAAAAGAAAAACACACACATAACACCCCTCCCCCCCCCCCCTCTATATTATCTCCCAGCAAAAACAAACAAATAAACAAACAAAAAACGAACATAATTTTTTTTTAGATGAAAACATAACTTTGTAAAATGTTGTAAGAATTGTAGCGAATGTGCGTTCTCCATGAACGACAATAATGTACTACCTATGAGATATTTTGACTCATGGCCGTTTCTCTTTTATTTCACTTTAGAATACTTTATTTCAGCTTAATTTCTTTTGTCTTGTTTTCTATTATTGTTTTATTTTGTTTCATCCTATTGCGCTCTAGTTTTAGTGAGTCATCACACGACACCACAATGTCAATGTCCCCAGCTTATCTCTGCTCGTATTTATTAGAAGTAGCAGGAGAACTGAGTACTTGAGAAATAAAATTTAATGTTTGAAATGAAAAGACTGATAACAAAATAATTGCAGGTTGTTTTGTTATCACAGCTTACTACGTTTAGGCACACTTTCTCCCATTTCAAAAACAAGAGGAAGGCATAAATTGTAATGGTTAAACTGTAATCTACCCTAATTTAACGAACTGTGGCAATTTGGAATAATCTAAAGTTTGTGGAAGATAATTCTAATTCAAGTAATACTTTTAAGAATGCCATTGATAAAGAACTTACCAACATTATATTTGATTTCTATGAATAATGTAACAGGATATTGGATATTATTGCATTTTGTATACCAATTATTTGCAACTCTCGAATGTATAAAGTTGGACATGACAAATGAATATAAATAGATATAATTATACTACAAATATTGACTTTGACACTTAGGGTTTTATATTTATTGCTCAATATTATCAAATTAACATTGAATGTTGTTTATATAATTTTGATAAATGGTAATTATGCATGAAAGTTACACAGAGCATTTAAATGTTTTTAGAATCTATTAGCTCTTAAGCGATACGATACGATTCAATACGATGTAATCTTATGCATTCTTTTGTCTGCAGCTTGAGATGTGAACACCCTAGTTAGATAAAGAACGATACTAGATACAGCAGACCTGCCTACTTAAATACTTTTAAAATGAGAATCTTAAAGGATTTTTAGGGAAAGAAAAATTTACTCGCTATGCCCATGTACTAACATTCACAGTCAGTTGTTTTTGATCCTCATTTCTTTATTTATTTATATATTTATTTATTATCTGTGGAGTGGTCAAAATGCAAATGTCTAAGTGGAGTCTTTGAAAAAAAAACAATAGAACAAAATTACTACAATAATTATGCAAAACGTCGAATGGCTTCTGCTCTTTAAAATTCTCTCCCAAGTTCCAGGGACGTTAACGAGAGTCCAAACCATTCCATCTAAAAGGGCACTAGTACCTGCTACTATCTTCTGTGTTCTTTCATCTGCATAATGACGCTCTACGCCACTTTCAACTCCGATGTCAAATTTATGTCTAATGTCATTTATTGACCACCTACGCCGATTTTACTTGTCCATGAATGTCACATTCAAGAACAAGGCTCAGCCTTACATTGGAAAAAACATCGTATTCACATTCTGACCAGAAAACCTCATCTATGGACAGATTATGATAACCACAAAATGTTTCAAAAAGTCACAATCTTCAGACTTCTTCATTGTCTTTACTAATCTCAGCTTCAAAACTTTTTGATGGTCATTTTGCTCACTCTGTAATGGCGTAAAATATTCCAGGCTAAAATGAGAAGAATGTGTTTTGTCAGTGTCTGCCATTTTGGAATATCAAGCAAATCAAAGACCAACCCCACGGCCACTCTCACCAAAACTGTAAACCCTAAATAACAATAACAATAACAACATATTATTATTTTTATTATTACTGCGATTACCCATTATTTCTCATTGAGTGGACTTCGTGTCCACATACTTCCTACAAAGTCTTTCTCACGAAAAAGGCAGAACGTTTAAGATTGTAATAAGTCTTTATGTATTGCTGAATTTGTTAGAACAGCGGTTTCCTGTTCAGTCCAAAATGAATGCAGCATATATATTGACAAAATACAATAAAATACTGTTGCTAAATGACCCTCCACGTTGTCCTCGCTCGTCGTTCCACGTTCCGCGGTCCAAGAAAGAAAACGTCCGCTGCGTATTTTTTTTGCACATCAATGGAATCGCTGAAAAGACTGAATGCGTCACTAACTATCCCTTACTTAATTCCACTTCGTTAGTTCCAGAAACTACCACTCCTCGTTCCGACTCCGTGCATTGTGCATTGTCTGCCCGCCTGTCCCAGATCTAAACAGGCTTAGTGGCCAAACGACGACTACGCCACTGATTTATTTTTCTTGCCGTGGCTTTTCTATTGTGGTCCTTGTAATAATATCGGTGTCATGAATAAATGGCCCCCCTTTCTTTGAGTGTCGCCGAATGGACAGGACACTTAGAGCAGCAGGGACGTCTTACTCTAGTAAAGGCGTAACATTCGTACTATAAAAACTATTGAACAAATGAATAGGGTAGCTTCGGAAAAGAACAAAATACCAACACGGAACGTTTCGGGCTCAAAACCCCTTTTAAGTCGATTACAAAAAACAATAAAAACATTAACACATCGCTTAAAAGCTAGACAGATAGCAGAATATTTCAAAATCCTTTTTCTTGCGGACAGCCATGTCAAATATTTATCTAGATTTTGTATTCTTGACAAGAAAATCAGAAAGCACACGGTATCGCTTCCGAATTCACCAGTGAATATTTTGTTACTATATAAGGACTATTGCTAAATATTCTTTAATCTTTAGACTATTTTTACACTTATCGTAATAAACAAAACAGACCTTTATACTTTAAAACACACAAACCTGGAGACAAAGATGCTTATACATTGGCAGATGGATCTTAGATATAATATATAGATTCAGATAGTCCAAAATATAAACTCACGGAAGCACAGCAAATACTTTACTTTGTTAACTCCTTATAATTTCCTATTTATTGAATACAATTATTTTTTATTACGATGAATCATGAATTTATAATCCTTAATTAGAATTTCAAAGTATGTTGTGAGACCATGTCAGTCAAAACAGAACGAAAAATACAAGAAAAAAAAATTCTCCAAAAACTCAGTTTTCTGTCAACTTAGGATTAAACTCATTCCTACTGATTACTGGTCACATGTGCTTCCATTACGTCACAGAGTTTTCCTGAGGACACGTCTGACCAGTAATTAAGTTTGAAGTTCGATCCTCAGTCGAGAGAAGCTGGTCACAATTTCGGGGTGAAATATATCTGGTATTTTTCATTCTGCTCTATCTGCTCCCCAAACTTCCCACTTTCATATTTTCATAATCTTCTTTATATCTTTACATCTACATTGTTTGTATGAACGTGAAAAGAGTTCACTGCTCTTTAGAAAAGAGAGGAAAAATGCACAAGAA
>NC_088369.1:32259295-32266795 GCF_034508935.2 Berghia stephanieae | reverse complement strand
AAAATAAACCAGTGCAACACATCGGACTCCAGGTGCTGGTTCAGTAGCTGACGTAGTCAAAGCTTGACAGGGCTAAAAAAAATGTATATATGAAAATAAAACAAATAATAATTTAAAAAATGAGAGAGATGGAGAGAGAGAGAGAGAGAGAGAGAGAGAGAGAAAGAGAGAGAGAGAGAAAGAGAGAGAGAGAGAAAGAGAGAGAGAGAGAGAGAGAGAGAGAGAGAGAGAGAGAGAGGGGGGGGGGTGGACCACGTATGTCCTATGTACTCCTTACTTCGTTACGGTCTCATATTATTTCAAAACGTATTGTAGAGCCCGACATCCTCCAAATCAGCAATGACAATGACCATAAAACTCCTATAAAACCTATGTGGCAAGAATCTCTTACCCATGAGGCATTCATATCACCCTCTTAACTCTTATTATATTATACTAGTTAACTGTCGTCCTCTGGAAAGAATTGTATTTAAAAATTTGGGCCAGAAAACTCGTCCTTCAAATATCGATCGATTAATTGACCCTCATCTTGGCAAAAACTCTCAAACCTGGGACCTCACGACATATTTTGTTCTATTTTAAAGCTGTTGTTTCCATTTTAGTTTTGTGCAGTCCACAGCTTCTAGCAACTTAGTATTCACTTTCAAACCACATTCATGTTATATGTCCCATGTAGTCAAACCCAGATCATTCACGAATTAGTCTAACGCTGTACGAACTGAACCCTATCGGATTATAATGCATGTCAAATAGCACCGCCGTACGTATTCATCCCGCCTTCCTTCTACATTCCTTATTTCAGCATCAATTGTTTGTCCGGAATTACTATCGGGTATAAAAAGTGACTAAATTTTGTTCCGTGCGATTTCCCAAGTATCAAAACACTGCAAGAATAATAATCATAAAATTATAATAACAATCAACACAATAAATGGCTATTTTTCCAGCTCCATTGGCATTCCTGTGCGGCTTTCATACAATGAATGGCACTCTCAACTTTATCTGGACACAGAGAGGCGCATGGATGACAAGGCGAAGGGGTGAAAAAGTGCATTGAAATACGAGAATTGTGTTCGGACAAGCACGCTATTAAAATCAAATCGCCGTTTGTAAGCTTAAGCCTTCTTCGGATCATTTTTCCCGTTCACCCTGCCTATTCACCAGCTCCGCCACAAGAACATAAATGCACGCATAGTTCTCGGGATTAAAATGAAACCTCACGTGAACCACTAAATTGATGGGCGACGGAAATAATAATAATAAAAAAAAAGAAAGATAGAAAGAAAAGAAAATTCCCGACAATGAGGGAATTCCCGTTTTGGCCGGAGTCTTGTTGTTTGGTTGTTTTGTTTGTTTGTTTTTTTTTTGTTTTCTTTTTTTTTTTTTTTAAACATTAATTTTTGTTTTGTTTGTTCGGTTGAGGTTTTTCTTTTTCTTTTTTTTTTTAAACTATGACATCATATGTAGGTACCACTTATTTAGTTCAATACGCTTAAAAAAACGAAGCTTTTCTTGGACAAGCTGTCTATTTATTTCCAATCTGCACATCTTTGGTTCGAACAATTTTTAAGTCAATCAGTCATGCATAGAATTAGATAGTATATCTACAGCAATATAAACCCATACGTACGAACATTAGGGTATTTATCACATGTGTCAAATAAGTCGTCTCTCACGATTAAAACCATCAAGTAGGGCGAAACTTACTCAGAAAATATCCCAAGTTGTAATTAACAATATGTTTCCGCCAGAAACTTCTATAGAGTACTCTAAATAGGTCATTGTTTGCGTTCCGTTGTAAAACAATTTGATGGCCATACTTTCTGACAATGATCTGGGAAAGAAGACCAACCAGTGTCCAGTCAGAAAAGATGTGTCAAAGACACAACATTTGACTAAAAATAAATAAATAAATTGAGCATTTATATAGAGCTCTATCAAAGCTCAAATCGCTTTACAAAGAGTCCCTAGCCAACAACAACTCTTAAAATGTTAAGCGATATTACATTTTTTCCCCTAGACAACGCTGTAAAGGACCAGGGAGTACGTAAGATATTGTGAATAAGGAGCCTTTTCCAAGTAGGACTCAACTTTGCGCCGCAGAGTGGGAGTCGAATCTTGGACCTTTCAATTTGAAGGCAGCAGCTTCCAATGGCGCTCACATTACTGTGTTTTGACGATCGACTCAACCTCCAAATTCTTTACCGCACTCGTGCACCGTCGCAAACCCGCGCGGGAGCTTCGTCGCAACACACCGTTCAACTAAATGCTCTGCGGTTTCAGGTTCGTTCCCACATCGGGTACATATTGGACAGGTGGAAAGTCCCCACTGATGAAGAGATTTTGCCGTTAGGCAGGTTCTCGACCGAAGCCCATTCGCTACCACCCAGTGTCTCCTCTTACTGGTGGAGAAGCCTGGCAACTTTTCACCTAGGCTCTGAAGGCGAGTGTCATACCACGTGACCACATAGTCGACAAAGCAGGTTCTAAATTAAATTTGAAATTCCATGATTTGATATTAATGGAGTTATTGATCTACTGTGTTTTGAAATATTGTGAGTAAAGTATTTTCAGGGCACTTTTTCATTCTTCATATTTTACTTTGACGAATCAGTTCATCGGCTTTAGAAAAATGGTTTGGCTGGAGGAAGAAAAGAGAATAAAAGTAGAAAATGAAGGTGACAATGGGAATCATACATAATGGCCTGCTGCCCGCATGCTTGTTGCCTCTGCTGTATCAACTGTCGAATTGAATGATAAAGGACACGCATTCCAGGATGTCGATGAGGTGTGAAGTGTGAATGATGCTATTTTTTTTTTGTTAGAGTTGTCCCCCCTTTGTGTCCGGATGTGGTCGGAGAGTTATTTCCCTTATCTTATTGAAGTTGATTTTTCCTTTTTTCTTCGGATTTTCGGAGTCATTCTCTCTTCCTTCCATTGTCACCGGGTGGTCTTTAATGGAATGAATGATTTGACGCCCAGTTTAGATGTGTGGGACTTGGGGGTGACCGGGGGGAGGGGGGGGGGGAGGAAGGTAGAGATCTTTTGTGAGCTGTGAGCATTTTATGCATGCATACATTATGTGGTGAAGGTGATAACACCGAAATTCCCAAGATTCTTCTGTAGCATAAGAAAAGATTTTAAGTTTTCCCCCCTCGAAAAGTATGGAGCATGAATCAGAATAACATATACCGAAAGCAACAACAAACAAAGAATATGGAAGAGAGAGAGAGAGAGAGAGAGAGAGAGAGAGAGAGAGAGAGAGAGAGAGAGAGAGAGAGAGAGAGAGAAAGAGTGTGTGTGTGTGTGTGTGAGAGAGAGAGAGAGAGAGAGAGAGAGGGGGGGGGAATGCAATTAATACGAAGACAATTACAGTAGGCATTAAGTGGATTACCATCTGTCAGGAAATGCCATTTTAAGAAAAAGTAATCGAATGTATATAAACATTTATATAGAACATTACCGCGAATTTGCCATGCCCAATGCACTTTAACTACATCAATTATTGCCCCAGCAACCGGCCATATGGACCTAAACTTCCATATTTTTTTTTACAGTATAAGGCAGTATAGAGGCACTGTTAGTACTAATTCCCGTCACTGCCTACAGACAGCACTGTACTGTATAGATTGAAACTAACAGGATACTAAATTATGAGGTATTATGGAGCGCTTTGAACATGAAAATAACTGGGAATTGCACTATAGATGCCGTGCGTTGAGCTAAAATACTCATAACACCTGCCAGCCGGATATAACCTACCAACACACAAAACAATAGGTAACCTCGAACGTTTATGGTCTGATTTGATATAATTTAGTTAGAACTTATCATAAAAACAGCTGCCTAAAAACAATAACAAAGAGCTGAGTGACGTCAATTTCGTTCCTTCTATACACATGTGCAATATTTTCAAAACTCCTTTATGACATCCAAACATACCGAAACGTCCCTGCCCCATTCATAAAACAGGTTTATTTATGACGTGCATTGCACATTTTTCATCATTTCAACATCTCGTTCTGGCTGTGTACACCGACTAAACACTTTTTTATCATTTTTGTCAGAATGTTTGTTTTGTTTTGTTATTTCGTTTGTTTGTTTTTCTTTGGGTTTTTTTTTTTTGTTTTTGTTGTTGTTTTTTTTTCTGTTGTTGGTTATTTCAAAAATCAATCCATTTGGATGACCCTCAACTTTTCTAAAATCCTTAAACATAAGACTTCAAAGAATTGTGCGGCTATGAGGTCCAGTGGTATGACACTCGCTTTCAAACCAGAAGGTCCTGGGTTCGAGCCTCGCTCGGCGCATAGTTGTGTCCTTGGAAAAGGCTCTTTACTCACATTCTCTCACCGTACTCAGGTGTAAAATGAGTACCTGGCCGTTAACAACGTTGTCTCTGTCGGAAAAAATTGTGACATCGCCTACAGGCGTCATGTCTCGTTCTACGTGTTACATGTTGCTGTTGGTCGGGACCCCTTGTAAAGCGCTTTGAGTACATTAAGTGGATATCGCGCTATATAAAAATTCAAGTTAAAAAAAAAAGTTCAAGTTTTATTTAAACAAAATACTTCAAAGAATTCTCATGTTTAAATATTTCGACAACTTGAAGGTCATAAAGTCTCAGACTTCATCACGTTGAGAAGTTGGTGGTCAGAAATCTCGGGTTTAAGATAAGTTGGGGCTCATCGATCCGACGTGCAGTTATTCGCACGTCTGATGACCCAATTCATTATTGGCCCATTATTGTATTGGAAATCTCATAAAATGAGGTAAAATATTATCCGTTACAAAACATGTTAAACTAGGCCCATAATTGGATTCAATAGTCTGATGTCACGTCGCCCGGCAACGGCGGCCATCTTGGTTCTAAACAAAGAATATCATTACTTTTTATTCTTCATACTGGCTAGAACTTTTCACATGTCTGGAGATCAGAATGTGTAAAAGTAAAAACATTATCAAATTTATGGGTTATTTTTCCTCTGGATACGCTTTTATGCTCACCGGAGAAATATTTCATACAGGCGTCCGCCATTGTTCCGATAGTTTAGAGCCAATGTTACTAAGTTACCATGCGTCATTAGGAAGGAAGTGACGTTACGACTGTTGAAGAGTATTGCGTTCGGATGTCTGACCAGAATAGTATGTGCACGATGGGCTCATCGTCATAAATTTTGTTTCATTTTGTAAATCGTGTATATTTAGTGTGTGCGACTGTTGTATGGGAGAAAACGGTAGGGGCTGCCTGAAGCCGGTGATCGTGAAAATACTATTGAGTACAGACAATACAAGTTATTTTCCTTTTTATTTTATTTGTTTTCCACGTTAATTTGTGTATTGTTGTGCTGACGAAGGGGTTGTACCCGAAACGTCCATTGTCTGTTTTGTTCCCATACGAAGACGCTCCATTTCCACTCTTTCGTTAGTATTTTCACGACTGTTGTTTGGATCTTTTGGCACAGGTGTTTGTTTTTACGGTTAATCAAGTGATATTGTATAGGACTTTGAGGCTTCGGCGTATAGCGTTATAGAAACGTACTTTATCATTACTTTATTATTATCAGAATAATACAAAACAAAATTGGTGGCTTCATGATGAATTTTTGACAAGATGGCGGCTGGTCGCCATCTTAATTTATCGACATTTGAAGTAAACGCTTTCTGACTAAAATGAAAAGAAAGTATTTTGTTCAAGTCCGGCAACTCTGCCCCCATGTTTCTCCAGGATGTTCCTCCTCTTTATGTCCAACATAAATGTGACTGTCAACCTCTTTCTCCTCCCCGAATTCTTTCCTGACCAAAACACATAATATTTACGATCTCAACGCATGTCACCTGAACTGTGCCCGAGTGGCTTGGTTAGTAAAACGTGAATTCATAGATTGATGGAGAGACAAATAGACAAATAAATAAAAGAATATTTAAATAGATATTATGCAGATTTAATTAATACGTATAAATAAATAAATAAATTATTAAATAAATAAGCAAGTAATTAAATATATATATATATATATATATATATATATATATATATATATATATATATATAAAATATATATATATATATATATATATATATATATATATATATATATATATATATATATATATATATATATATAAACAAATCCGAATGAGAAAAAATGTTTGCAATTTAACGAATGTGACGACTTTCCTACAGTCGGTAAGGAGATGTTAACACAATTTTGACCGGTTTCGAAACGCACATTCCGATCCAAAAAATCTTCAGCAACCTACTTACTGCACCATCCGCCCGCCCTCGGTCAAGACATGTTCAAACTTGCTCTCAACTGGCTCGAAACTTGTTCAAGTCTACTTAACTTATTAGTAAGGGGAGGGTGTGAGACTCGCCTCTAATTCCCTCACCATCCCACTTGTGTATCCGTTACTAGGGCCAAGGGGGCGTGGCTCGGTGTTGGCCGGACCATAAAGACAGGTACTTTTACTATTAATGTGACTAATTTGACCCGGTGACCCCATCCCACCTTCTTTATATGCGATTAGTGTGGTCAACCAACAGCAGCAGCATCGCATGGGGACGACAGAGTTGCAGTTTAAATCGAGTTGTGTCCCTTTTCCAAATTGTAGCCAAAAAGTTGAAAATTCAACGATGATTTATTATTATCTAGCTATTTTGGAATGAAATTAAGAGTTCTTTTTCAAAACATCGTCGAAATCTAATGAAGAAGAAGAAGAAGGATGATGATGATGATGATGATGATGATGATGATGATGATGATGATGATGATGATGATGATGATGATGATGATGATGATGATGATGATAAACCTCCAGCTATTTTGGAATGAAATTAAAAGAGTTCTTTTTCAAAACATCGTCGAAATCTAATGAAGAAGAAGAAGAAGGATGATGATGATGATGATGATGATGATGATGATGATGATGATGATGATGATGATGATGATGATGATAAACCTCCAGCTATTTTGGAATGAAATTAAAAGAGTTCTTTTTCAAAACATCGTCAAAATCTAATGAAGAAGAAGAAGAAGGATGATGATGATGATGATGTGATGATGATGATGTCATGATGATGATGTGATGATGATGATGAAGATGATGATGATGATGATGATGATGATGATGATGACGATGATGATGATGAAAGACAAGCAAGCCTATGGATATCGATGATACAAATATTTCTTAAAGATGGGCATACATTGTGTATTAGCTCCGACGGTCACACTGAACAAAGAGGAAATCTGGATAAAAAGAACAATAAACCTCAGACAGGATGTTGGGATGTAAAAAAAAATAGGGGAAAAAGGGGCGGGGGGGGGGAAGAGGAGAAAGAGAGAGAGAGAGAGAGAGAGAGAGAGAGAGAGAGAGAGAGAGAGAGAGAGAGAGAGAGGTCAATGATGGAGAATGGAGATGAGATGACCAGATCAGCGGTCCATCCTGGGCTATGGGATCACGCCTGTGTTAGTCAATAATGGCGTGGGTGGTACACTG
>NC_088369.1:32211795-32249295 GCF_034508935.2 Berghia stephanieae | reverse complement strand
AGGTGTCAATTTCATGGTAATTCCCCCTTCTGTTGTTGTAAAGTATGTATGTATACTCTGGGCTGTGTGAAGCTGTGGGAACTTATTGCAAAGTTAATGATGATGGTGATGGTGATGGTGATGATGATGATGATGATGATGATGATGATGATGATGGTGATGATGATAGTAGTAATGATAAAGATAAAAATAATACTGATTATGATAATAATAATAATAATAATAATAATAATAATAATAATAATAATAATAATAATAATAATAATAATAAAATAGTAATAATAATAATAATAAGAAGAAGAAGAAGAAGAAGAAGAAGAAGAAGAAGAAGAATCTGGATAATAATGATGATGATGATGATGATGATGATGGAAAGCCGACTTGTGGTCAGAAAAAAAAACAAACAAACCTGACAGCACCCGGGATCGATCTCGGTCCATTTACTTGTCATGCGAGTGCTCTACCGACTGAGCTATCAGGACCACCTAGGACATGGTTTTAAAGAGAACGAGTATCAACTTAATGTAATATGACAACGTTGCAGTATTAATACTTATCTGTAATAATGGATTTAGAACTGGTTGGCCGGTGTCAGTTTTACGCCAAGCTCGTGCTGGTATTCCCTACGGATATGTCAAGATTGCCAAGGAACAATGCCAAATGTTTTTGGTACAATAGAGGGCGGGGAAGGAAGGACGCTGGACGTATAGGGGAATGAATGAAGGAAGGACGGAAGGAAGGAAGGAAGGATTTGATTTGTTTGGACAGAATGTCACAGCGTTGGGCCGCTGGCTTAAACATTCTTTCATTTTTGTTCGTTCGTTTGTTCAGTTTTTTTTATTCTTCTGTCGTTCATTTTTTTATGTCAATCGTTCATTAACGTATCCATTTATTTCATTTAATTCCTCTACAGGCTTCATTGAATAAAATGTAACTCATCGTCTCAAAACGTTATTATGTTGAGATGATCCAGATGCTAAAAAGTCAAATTAAAGTCAAACTTTTCAAACATGAAATCTTCGGATATTTTTGGCAATAAATTCAACTTTAAGCTTATTCATCCCGATTTAATACCGTTTTGAGACGATAGGTCATAAAATATCAATTTATCCAGTACACATTGTCTGATAGGCGCCCATTTTGTTGAAATAGTATTCAGCATCATCACAGCTTGCAAACAACAAGACATTCGTTTTCGTTAGAATTGAATACTGCAATATGCGATTATTGCTCTATTTCAAAACGGCACATTGACTTTCACATGTATGGATAACCACTTTTATTGAGGTGAAGGGAGGAGGGAAGGAGGGGGAGGGGGTTACGGCATGTCCATAGCTCAGATTCCAGAGTCCTCGCCCCACAAATAAATAAGCAAAGGAGACGCTTTCAAACCCACGTTCCAGTTGATGTTCTGACTTTTTTGTTCTGGCATGTAATGGTTAACCGGGTTTATAAGATCTGGCAGAAAGTACTTTGCTATAGATAATCGTCCTAACCAAAAAAATAAAAGCAGCAAGCAATTCTTTGCTGTTCGTGTAATGCTATACTCACCTGGTCAAGAGCCTGAAGGACTTTTTTCCCCATCATTTTGTACAGTTTTCCTTTAAAATTTAAGAGAGGCAAATATCTTAAAACTGATAGTTAACGATTCTATGTTAAGAATATTGATTACATTTGACCTTTGGTTGACCCTTTGCCGATGTTTGACCCCTGCTATTCAACGGAGAGTACGAACCAATCTATAATAATCTCATTATTAGTAACCAATCACCTTAGTCACCTGCAACCGTTCCGTGAGTGAGCACTGATTGGTACTCATCCCGAATTACTAACTCGCCCAGCGTCCTACCAGCCATTCACTTGTATCGAATATCTGGCATATCGTGCGTGCCGTAACGCGCGTGCATGAACTCTTCGGCGTGAGTACGTCTTGGACGTGCCGGTAGATTACATAGGCGTACTCAGGTCGAAGCTGGATTGATGGATGGATGGATTGATGGATGATGAGTAAAGGGATGGGTGGGTGGACGGGTGGATGAATAGATGGATGGGTTGATGAACATAATTAGATATGTCTATCTACCTGCCTATCCACCACCAATCCGCCCATTCATCTAACAACAACAACACAACAACAACAATAATAATAATAATAATAATAATAATAATAATAATAATAATAATAATAATAATAATAATAATAATAATAATAATAATAATAATAATAATAATAATAATAGTAATAATAATAATATTAATAATAATAATAATAATAATAATAATAATAATAATAATAATATTAATAATAATAATAATAATAATAATAATAATGCATGGACAAAATAATCTTGCAATCACGCACATGCACACACACACACACACACACACACACACACGCACACATATATACATACTCACATACACATGCAATCATTCACTCAATAAAGCATACATCAACTCATTGGCATATTATTATAAGTAAAACAACAATGCACAACTTTAGTTTCCTGGCGGTGTCAATCAGCATCGGTTCAGAACTAATGAGGCCATTTGAAATGACTTTGTTTTTTTAATTGAGGTTTTATACAGTGCAATATCCACCAAACGTGCTCAAAGCGCTTTACAAAGGGGTCCCTGGCCAACAGCAACATTTGACGCCTGTTAGGCGATATTGTAATTTTTTTTTTTTCGGACAGAGACAATGATGTTAACGGCCAGGTACTCATTTTAACCTGAGTATGCGAGAGAAAGTGAGTAAAGAGCCTTCTCCGCCAAGGACTCAACTATGCGCCGAGCGAGGCTCGAACCCAGGGCCTTCCAATCCGAAAGCGAGAGTCATACTAGACCACATAACTGCACTTTTTGCTTTAGATAAACCGTATTGCACATATTATTGTATACCTTGGATTCCGCATGCATGGCTCCTATTCATCTAACCGTGGGAAAGACAAGGGAACGGTTACACTAAATGACCACACTTGTTACTTCCAGCGACTGGTCAAGAAATCATTTTATGATATCCTTTACTGCAATTCCCCATGACCAGTTCAGTGTCTCATCTTCCCCTTGCAAGAGACCCCCACGGCTTAATGGCTACACGGCCAATGGAAATGGCTGATTTTGGATAAAAGAAAAAAAAAACAATTGAAAGGAGAGAGAGAGAGAGAGAGAGAGAGAGAGAGAGAGAGAGAGAGGGGGGGGGGGGAGGGAGGAAGGGAGGGAGAGAGAGAGAGAGAGAGAGAGAGAGAGAGAGAGAGAGAGAGAAACAGGGAAAGGTTGTGACCCATCGTTTCAAACCAGTATCGCATAGGGGCCAGTGTTAGATCCTGAATTATAAGTTTAGACCACAGAAGTCTACCTTAATACTTATTATAGTAGAGCTGTGTGGTTTAGGCTGAATATTACATCAAGTTCGACCTGAGTGTTTTCTTTTGTAATGTAAGAAATTGGATATATCCTTGACCAAAATGGAGGATGGAACACACGCCATTCAATTCCACAAACCAACCTATGGTCAAGAAATCCTTGAAAACATTTCTTTTTTTTTATGCCATGTAATTTCTTTTTAAAATATTTTGTGTTGATGTAAAGCGCCAAGAGCCTCAGACCGGAGAATACCGTGCGCTTTATAGGCCATTATCATTATTCAATAGAAATTATACCCAAGTTTCAAATCGGTGGCGAAAAATTTGATCTCCAGCATTTGGCTTATCCCGATATAACAACGCTTTGACTCGGAAGGGCACGTGTGGAATTTACAATGACCTCCATTACTTTTCTGTCCCAATAACTTTCGGGAATTTTATAGTCACCTCCAGGGGCTTAAATAACACTTGTATGGAAAATATGTCTGTGTATGTGTGTGTGTGTGAGAGAGAGAGAGAGAGAGAGAGAGAGAGAGAGGGAGAGAGAGAGAAAGAGAGAGAGAGAGACCATTTTTATTTGCATTTTTTTCCTCTCTACCGTTTTTCTTCATTTCTTAGTTTCATCTTTATAGCAGTTTGTGCATTAGATACACTTTTATGGTTTTCGTTGGAGTTGCAGGAGATCTCTGTGTCCTTTTTAGAGCAGAAATTTGCATATTGGGCTCAGAGTGTAAGAACTGCATTTACCTGCTGTGCTTTTTGCTTTTTCTCTGTATGTTATAGCCTCTTTCTCCCTTCCATGTTATAGCCTCTTTCTCCCTTCCATGTTATAGCCTCTTTCTCCCTTCCATGTTATAACCTCTTTCTCCCTTCCATGTAATAGCCTCTTTCTCCCTACCATGTTATAGCCTCTTTCTCCCTTCCATGTAATAGCCTCTTTCTCCCTTCCATGTTATAGCCTCTTTCTCCCTTCCATGTTATAGCCTCTTTCTCCCTTCCATGTAATAGCCTCTTTCTCCCTTCCATGTTATAGCCTCTTTCTCCCTTCCATGTAATAGCCTCTTTCTCCCTTCCATGTTATAGCCTCTTTCTCCCTTCCATGTTATAACCTCTTTCTCCCTTCCATATTATAGCCTCTTTCTCCCTTCCATGTTATAGCCTCTTTCTCCCTTCCATGTTATAGCCTCTTTCTCCCTTCCATGTAATAGCCTCTTTCTCCCTTCCATGCTATAACCTCTTTCTCCCTTCCATATTATAGCCTCTTTCTCCCTTCCATGTAATAGCCTCTTTCTCCCTTCCATGTACTAGCCTCTTTCTCCCTTCCATGTTATAACCTCTTTCTCCTTTCCAAGTTATAACCTCTTTCTCCCTTCCATATTATAGCCTCTTTCTCCCTTCCATATTATGGCTGACACCTGTTGACATTGAGCTTCGGCTCAGTGGATAGTCTTATGTTTCTATTTATTCACTGTGTGGAATCTTTAATTTTTACCTGATGTGGACTAATCTTAATATTGGAACTTTTAACTTAAGATCTATTAAAAGTAACATTCGAAAGGAACAACTGTGTCAAGATTTAGAAAGTTATAAAATCGATGTGTTGTGTTTACAAGAGACGAAGATCCAAGATGGCGTCGACCAAACAATAAATGGTCACAGACTGCTGTGCTTTGCTTCCAGTTCACCTCACTATGGATGTGGATTTCTCATAAATAAAAACTGCAGGGATTTGACTAGTGACGAATGGAATGTTTCGGACAGAATATGTGTTCTTGAGCTTAAGTGTAAGATCAATTCAAGGAACCAGAATAACGATAATAAAGACGATCACGGTAAGAAGACGTTCACTATCTCAATCGTAAATGTTTACGCACCAAGTCAACGCGCAAAACAATACCCAGAGGAAACTGATAAATTTACAAAGACCTAGACGATACACTGAACAAAATAGGAAACAAATCAATATTAATAATTGCTGGAGATTTTAATGCCAAAGTAGGAAAACGTCTCGACAGTGACACACTATGTTTAGGATCATACTCAAAAGGAAAACGTAACGATAACGGAGAAAAATTAGTCCAGTTCTGTGAACAGAGAAAACTTTTCATAACAAACAGTGCTTTCAACCACCCATCAAGACACCAGACAACATGGGTAGGACAAAGGAAAGACCAAACCCAAGACAAAATGATAACAATACACAACCAAATAGACTATATCATATGTCGACACCGCCATAAACACTACTCAACCAACTCGCGATCATACGGTGGTACACTGCTAACATCCGATCACAAACTTGTAAAAACGAATTTCAACATAACTGTGTACAGACAACGAAGACAGAAAGGTAAAACGGCAGTCAAAATAAACACGGCAAAAATAGTAAATGAGCGAGAATGTCGCATTCATTACCAATATGAACTTAACTCAAGTCTATTTAAAATAAAGCAAAACAGCAATCCAAACAATGAATGGAAAGAGACGCAAGCGGCAATGAAATATGCGGGGAAGAAAGTGCAGGCTCTATTAATACAACTAAGAACAAACCAAATCGAACGCCTAACATCGCTATTAACGATCTATCGCGGCAACAAAAAGAACTTAGGATCAGGATACAAAACACGAAAGACTCGGAAGAAATAATAAACCTGAAAACGGAACGAAACAAAATACTGCATTCAATTCGATCACTTACAATAAAACACAGAAACGAGGAATTAGACAAAAAAGTGGAAGACATAGAAAAGTCCAAAAATAACGCATCGTCTATGTTCAAAGCGACGAAATCTCTGAACCGAAAACCATTCGAGAACCCAAAACTACAGGATAAATTTGGCAAACAGACAACAAATCCCAACGATATCCTTGACATTGTAACTGACCACTTCCAGCAGAAATTTCACAAACAAGTCTCACAAATATCGCCCTTCTCAGGAAACCCTAGAGACCTAAACAAACGCATCACAACAACTGAAGTTAGAAATAGCATAAAGTGCCTAAACAATAACAGATCCCCAGGCGAAGATGAAATTCCCGCTGAATTGCTGAAATGCGGTACACTCTCCCTGGATCTGAGCATTGCAAACATAATGAACAAAACATTCTCAACACACAAAGACTGGGACATAAACAGCGGTGTCCTAATTACAATACAAAAACCAGGAAAAACGAAAGGACCCGTAAACAACCTGCGCCAATAACATTACTGAATACCATAAGAAAAACACTGTCAACTATTGTCCTCAACAGAATTAGACCGAAAATAGAAAAATACCTATCACATAGCCAAAGCGGGTTTCGCCAAGACCGAAGCACATCGGACGTTGTATGGACACATAAATGGTTGGCAGCAAAGGCACTCAAAGAAAACATATCCATAACAATAACCGGAATCGATATGTCCGCAGCCTTTGATACGATCGACAGAGGAAAACTTTTGGAGATATTAACAGAAATAGTAGACGAAGACGAGCTCCGAATAATCCGATTTCTCCTCAGCAACACAAAGATACAACCAAGGATATACGGGGCCACAAAACAGACGCAGTTCGAAAGTAACATCGGGACCCCCCAAGGAGATAGTCTGAGCCCGATTCTGTTCACAATATACTTAGAACACGCTCTGAAAGAAGTTCGAAAAGTCATTCCAAAACGAACGACTCATATTGAGAATGCAATCCCTAGAGAAATCGCCTATGCAGATGATGTCGATTTTATTGGATCAACACCAGCAAATATAGACATCATACAAAATACCCTCATGAAATATAACCTCCAAGTCAATGCCAATAAAACCGAATTTACAACAATATCGAGGAACAAAGAGGAATGGAAAAGAACAAAGAAAGTCGGCTCACTAATTGGAGACACCGAGGATGTACAAAGAAGAAAACAGCTATCAAACGCCGCACTCAGTAAACTCACCAATGTATGGATTAGAGGTGACAAAATAAAGAGAAAAACCAAACTGAAACTGTACCATGCTCTTGTAAAACCGGTACTTCTGTACAACTGCGGCACTTGGGCGTTGACAAAATCCGAAGAAGAACATCTGGATGCCTTCCATCGCACACAGCTAAGAAGGGTACTGGACATCAAATACCCCAAAAAGATCTCAAATGAATCACTCTATAAGATCACAAAAGAAAGACCAATCTCCCTTGACATTTTACAACAACGATGGCAACTTTTCGGTCACATACTACGCAGGGACAAAAACATACCAGCAAACCAAGCCATGTCGGGATACTTCCAAAAACACGGGAACCTTTTCAGAGGAAGACCGATCACAACACTCCCTGTGATCCTAAACAAAAACCTCACAACACTTGGACAAAGCATTAGTCTCATAACGGCAGGGGACCTTGAAAATCTGAGAACCCTAGCAGAGGACCGGCAATATTGGAGACACCTCACACAGGAAATACTGGAAACAGCCAAGGCGACCCGATCTTTCGGTCGAGACGCGAAAGGCATCTAAGTCAAGTAAGTAAGTCATATTATAGCCTCTTTCTCCCTTCCATGTAATAGCCTCTTTCTCCCTTCCATGTTATAACCTCTGTCTCCCTTCCATGTCATATAGCCTCTTTCTCCCTTCCATGTAATAGCCTCTTTCTCCCTTCCATGTTATAACCTCTTTCTCCCTTCCATGTTATAACCTCTTTCTCCCTTCCATGTAATAGCCTCTTTCTCCCTTCCATGTTATAGCCTCTTTCTCCCTTCCATGTTATAGCCTCTTTCTCCCTTCCATGTTATAGCCTCTTTCTCCCTTCCATGTTATAGCCTCTTTCTCCTTTCAGGTCAACCAGCCCTCAGCCTATCACTACATACGAATGAGATAATTTGGTAGTCGCGTTGCTAAGATGAATAAACAAAATCTGTAGTGTTTCATTCATCCTGTTTTATTGATAAAGGGGAAACCCGAAACGTCCATTTTATCTGTTTTCGTATATTAAATTGAAGCTTACATTCAATTTCACATTGTTATTTATTTCTTCGAGCTTCGAACATCAACATTTATATTAACAAATTATCATAAAACCAAACTGTGTCGACACACGAATACATAGCAAAGTCCCTTGAGATGTTGGTTTACTCGGGTGCCACTGTGTATGTATGTATTGAACACTCTCTATTCTACCTAATATCCTAAGGCTTCGCAATAATTACCTCCCTTTATTTCGGACTGTCCTCGTCTAACTGCTTGTCCTGGACCTTCAAGTGGGCGCCAGAGGTCCCAGTAAAAGTGTGGATTATTGCCCACTCCACAATCACCTGCTGCTGCTCACCTCCGAGATCTCCCTCCCTCCCACCCCCTTTACCTTCCTTAGTCTTTATACTTGGAATCACAACTTGTCCAATCTCTAAACACTTGTAATGTATTCAGTTACGGAGATCGGATTGGTTTCCCCGGCCTTCAATAAATGTTCTGTGTATTGGCGTATCTGACAAATTTACACTGCTGAAATGTTTTTTGAAACTTGATCTTTTATATGGGGAAATATAAATTAAATGGAGCTTAGTTGGTAGAGCACTCGCCTCACACGCAAAGGACCAGGCATCGAGCCCGGTGAAGTTGTGCGGCTATGTGGTCTAGTGGTATGCCACTCGCTTTCGGATGGGAAGGTCATGGGTTCGAGCCTCGCTCGGCGCATAGTTGAGTCCATGGAAAAGGCTCTTCACTAACATTCTATCACCGTACTAGGTGTAAAATGAGTACGTGGCCGTTAACAGCGTTGTCTTTGTCCAGAAAAAATTGTAACATCGCCTAACATGTGAAATGTCCCGTTCTACATGTTACGTGTTGCTGTTGGTCAGGGACCCCTTGTAAAGCGCCTTGAGCACGTTTAGTGGATATTGCGCTATATACAAGCTCAAGCTCAAGTTGAGACTCATCCAGCAGTGATTGGGTTGCTGGGTCTGTTTGATCTGATGGAAATTACTTTGCGATAGACTATCGACCTGTTCAAAGGATAGCAAGCAATTCTAATTGTATGTTTTTTGCTATAGAAACTGGATAAAATCCGGCTCTAAGGACTTTGTGGCTCGAAAGAACTACTTTTTTTAAATGTATGAATAAAGCATATATATCATTATGTTCAAAGCGCTTTACAAGAAGTCCCAAGCCAAAGGCAACACTCAGCTTGTTGGGCGAGACAAAACGTCATTAAAGCGTTGTCTTCCTCTAGATATAAATTAAATACACATATCCCAGTACATTCAGTACCACAAAGGCACCGTCGTACACTTTCTTAACCATTTTTAATATGCCATGTCATGCAATGATAGAACATTGAAATTATCACATACGATGATTGTAAATGAACAAAAAATTTAGTTCTATAATGAGCTAGTTAGTCACAGGTTTAATCTTTTATTGACTCCACTTGTAATTTAACACCCCGTGGTCGTTCATTTATGCAAATCTCGACCAGCCCCCACCCCAGAGGACACAGGACACTCGAAACGGACCAGGCAAACAATCTGATCGCCTCTTAAGCCTGGGCCAAATTATTTTCTATTTACCGGTGAGATTTATGACCAGGTCTTAAGCGGGTCTCTATCCGTCCAGCCCGTCTATATTTGCTTCTCTGGTTTGCATTTTATTATCATAAAAATCAAGATCAATATCTTGTCTATAGTCTTTAACAACTAAACTTGCCGGTTCTATGTCTTACTGTAATTCTGTGGTATTGATCAATGGCTGATAATTATGATGATGAAGATGAAATAATTATGACATTGGTAATAATCCTATTGATAGTAATAATAAAAATAATAATAATAATAATAATAATAATAATAATAATAATAATAATAATAATAATAATAATAATAATAATAATAATAACGATAATGAAAATGACAATAATAATATAATAATAATAATAATAATAATAATAATAATAATAATAATAATAATAATAATAATAATAATAATAATAATAATAATAACAATAACAATAACAATAACAATAATTAATAATAATAATAATAATAATAATAATAATAATAATAATAATAATAATAATAATAATAATAAACGATAATGAAAATGACAATAATAATAATAATAATAATAATAATAATAATAATAATAATAATAATAATAATAATAATAATAATAATAATAATAATAACAATAACAATAACAATAATTATAATAATAATAATAATAATAATAATAATAATAATAATAATAATAATAATAATAATAATAATAATAATAATAATAATAATGGATGAAAAGAACAAAAATGACGTCGAGGAAATAAGCCTGTCAATAATAAATAATAATGATGGCACAATGACCGCTGAGGACGAAGTGACCACCCAACCTCCTCCTATCGCCACCACCACCACCACCCTAATTCTCCAAGCTAATGATATAATATCTCATATGTCACTTTGCATTAATCCCCATCACCACCACAATGAAATCAAATATACTCTACCAACCATTTTCTGGTGTTACACTACACATGTTGACATCAGTCAGCCCTGATTATTTATTATTATCATATGTCTCAACAAATCGTAGAGAGTTCCAATTGTCCCCGCCCCTTCAATAACTTATTGGGACATAAACAATAATAAACCCCGGACGGCAGGATAATATTTTCACACAACGCGCCGGTAGGTCTTCGACTCAAGTAGTTTCTAGCACCAATTATCCTCCAAACAATTGCTTGTGTAGTGGGTATTAATTACTTGGCTCTATTAAAACAAGTACAACTGGCATGGCAAGCTTGTGGCAAGTGAGTGTTACAACTAATGGACACAGCTTCCGGCAAATCATGTTAATGTGTTTCAAAAGGTACGAGATCATACTCAGTTTTTTGGGGGTTTTTTATGCCTTATTGGGCCATTATATGTATTTTTTTAAAAAAAAACAACGACAGAAACAAAAACAAAAAACAAAAAACCAGACAGGCAAGAAATCTCGTTAGAATGCCTGAAAGCAAAAGAAGGATATTATAATTATCGTCATGACAGTATCAGCATGCTTGCATTTACATTCTAACATAAGCTGTACAAGTTATAATGGCAGGAAATGAAGTGAGTAGGAAAGTGCCAGAAGACAAAAGAGAATAAAAATTTCGCGGCGGCGATAGGGGCTCGAACCCGCGACCTTACTGGTACGACAACTCTGCATGGCCGGGGAGAGCGTGACTCTACCGTATGAGCTATCAACGATCCCACGATCAATTTATAATGGTACGCCAAATTTGGAACCAGATTAGCAAAGGCGCCAAAAGAATAATCTAACAACCCTCTCCTCTTCAGCAAATCAAGCGTCTTGTCTAGCTCATTCCAGTCATCAACGATATTTGTTCTTTAAAAAAAGTCAAACTAATGGGCAATTCAAATACATTATATGTGCTTATTATTATTACATATTTTAAAAAGTGATTGTCATCCCCCCCCCCCCCCCCCCCCCCCCTCCCTTCCCAACTTCCCCTCTGTAAATTTAGACATATAAATCTGGTCATATTCGACTTTAGTAAATTTAGGATTAGGATTACTCTTTTGTAAAGTCAGCATTCGGGAATGAACAGAACAGCACAATTCAGGGTTATAGAAGATCATCTAAACGCTTAGGACTATTGTTGGAAGAGACCTAAAGCAACAAACAAACAAAAAAAGCTTAGGACTATAAATTGCAGAGCCCAAATGATAATAGTAGAAATCATACTTGACGTGCAATCACCGATCCACGATCGATGTAACTTGGAATGTTTGCCAATTTCACTTTGCTGGGGTTTATTGACGGTATTGTATGGAGTGTTATAAAGTGGTATGGAATGTTTTAGAGTGTTATTGAGTGTTATACTGGCTAAAAGACATTGAGTAATCCTTAATGGTCATAGAATTAATATTGAGGATATGCGACGTGATGTCCTTGTACTGGGTTTTTCCCCTTGAAGTGTCTATTTTTGAGTCTCACAAAGAAAGTTAAAGAAGGGGAATGGGGGTTGGAAAAAGCATTATTAAGTATGAGGCTCAAATTTATGAGAATGTATTAAGGTTTGAATTATGAGTAACCATAATATGCGGTATTACTGGAAAGATTGCTCATACATGCAGAGCGCCTAACAGGCATCTTGTATTTTATGAAATTGAAATTTGATGGTCTCTAGAGGAAAGAGGTAACGACTTGGAGCAAGTGCAGGGAAATGCTCTATCTGTTTATTTTCTTTCGCGCAACTGTTTTTTGTTCGTTTTCAGTCGTTTTCTTATCGAATTTCAAGCTTTGAAGTTCATGAAGAATGAAACGTTCATAATATTAGGATTTGGCTGAGCCCTATTCAAGTAGCGGGTAACCCGACTACCTACTTACTCAACCATAATTGGACACACACAGGGACGTTCAGACAGACTGATGGACAGGCAGGCCGATAGGGGGTGCTCAATTAGACAAACAAACGTCTGAAGTTCTCTCAATCCAACTCTCAATCCACCATTATTAAGTGTTTAAAAATTACACAACCAAATCCCCCAGTAAGAGGCGTGTTTGAATCAAAACAATCAACAAAATTGACGATTAAGTGGTGGAATTTTAATCTGGGCTTGGGTGTGAGAGATAACACCGCGAGGTACCAACGAGTTAGCTCGATACCGCTAAGATACAAAAATACGGAAGCCGGTTGTGTCCCTTCAGTCAAGGGGGCGTTATCTGTTTGTGCGCTGCACATACCTAGTTACTATTTCCGTTTCCTGGCGATTTAGGAATGCTGCTATTATGAGGTGAAAGAAAGATGTCTGCCACTGTAAGGATAAGAAAGATACACGTAATCTAACTTGACTGATTTACGCCATGGCGTGTTTTAACGATAATGATATCATCGGTGATGATGTATGACTCTTATTACTATAAGTCGTCTGGGTTTTTTTTTTTCTCTCTCCTTCTCATTTGTACTCTTATCTTCGATGTTTACAATGTCACTGGTATTTATGTCTTTAATTTGTCTGCTGCATTGCGTGTTTTATGAATGAAGATCGATGAGAGAGAAAGATTCGTGGGCGATGGACTTGATTTTTACCCGATAAGATAAAAACTAAGGAAAAGAATGTTGCTGTTTTGTTGTTGTTGTTGTTTGTTTGTTTGTTGTTTTGTTTTGGGGGTTTTTGTCGGGCAATTTAGGGATATTATGGTGTTTGTTTTGAATTGCGCGGTAATCTTGCCAAAGCCTCGAGATCGAACTAAACATTCATATAGCTAGAGATATTTTCTAACTTAATACGATTTTTCAGATTATTACTCAAGACAAAAATTGAAAGATTTCTGTCGTTGTTCGATTGGTCGATTTATAAAGAATTTTGCTCAGTTTCAAAATACGAGAATGGAGTTTAGGTTATCTCTGTCCTATTCGAAAAGGAATATAAAGAGATAAAAAGGTTTTGTTTAGGATTAACAAGGACAATTTATTTATTTATTTTTTATTTATTTCTTTATTTCTTTCTTTCTTTCTTTCTTTCTTTCTTTATTTATTTATTTATTTATTTATTTATTTATTTATTTATATCTTAAAACCAAACCAAGCAGGACATAATACCCTTTCACCAAATATCACATAACTCAAAATGGATTAGACCAAAAGCCAAGCTATAAGAGCGATAAGGACCTCTGGGTAAGATGAAACGAATTCTTTTTTCAAACAGGCACTACGTGTCGAAACAGATTCAATGATAGTCAAGGTATCTAATCTCACCAGAACTGTCATCACATTACTGTGTTTTGATTGAACAAATCAATAAATCAGGAGACAGAAACGTATACCGATCATGTGAAAAAATACACGTTTTCTGAAAGTGATATGGGTGACCGTATAGATAGTTCGAAGATGACGTCACACAGGCCTTTGTTGTTGTTTTTGCCATCCGCGTTTGTGAGTTGTTCTCACTAAACTGTATTAACCAGACTATAAAAGTTCATGGTTACACAGAGTTTGTGTGTTGGTTCGTTATACTTCCGGATGGCAATGTTGTGAACTCCTTGGCCAAGCGCATTCTATCTATAGATAGTTCGAAGATGACGTCACTCAGGTCTTTGTTGATGTTTTTTGCCCCCGCGTTTATGAGTAATGCTCACTGAACTGTATTAACCCGACTATAAACGTTCATGGATACACACAGTTTTGTGTGTTTGTCCGTTATACTTCCGGATGGCAATGTTATGAGCTTCTTAGCCAAGCGCATACTATCTATATCGTATCGACAAAGGACACTGAAATAAAGTTTGTTTATCGAGTGTTAATGACGCACAGTGTTGCTGGATAATAACAACAGAACAACGGCAACTCCAGGGATTGCAATATACAGCTCTTCACATCAAAGGGAATATCAAATGTCGAGAAGGTGATTACCGCAACGTCCCTGTAATGTGATAATATCAGCTATCAATCGGAATGCAGGTCAATCATTCAATCGTTCAATCATTCAATCATTCTGATCTACGTTTTCCCCTTCGTTCGTCCTTATCGTGATCAATAAAATGTAGGGGAAACAAGTGATGGTCTGAAATAGAATGCAGTATATCCATTTTACGTTTTCAACTCTTGGTTTTTGTCGTCATAGTTTTAGTAGTAGTAATAGTAGTAGTAGTAGTAGTAGTAGTAGTAGTAGTAGTACTAGTAGTAGTAGTAGTAGTACTAGTAGTAGTAGTAGTAGTAGTAGTAGTAGTAATGGTAGTAGTAGTAGTAGTAGTAATAGGAGGAGGAGGAGGTGGTGGATGAGAGGAGGAGGAGGAGAGGAGGAAGAAGAAGAAGAAAGTGCAACAAATAACAACACAAAAAGTTGAGCATTCAGATAGAGCAATGTCCACTAAATTAATGATAATTTGCTCAAAGCACTTAACAAGGGGTCCTAATGGACGCCATTTGACGCCTATTATACGATATTACATTTTTTAATACAACGTTGTTAATGACTATGTACTCATTTTTCACCTGAGTACTGTGAGAGAGTGTGAGTAAAGAGCATTTTCCAAAGACTCATTTGTGTACCGCTCAAATTGGGACTCGATCCCAATCCATCCACTCCGAAGGCGAGTGTCATACCACAAGACCGCATAGTCCCAGTAACGACAAAAGAAAAACAACGACAAGAATAAGGAGTTGGAGGTTGAGGAGGTTATGGGAGATTAGGAGGGGGGAATGTTTCAAGTAGGAATTTGCAGAAACTAGAACAGCTTTGGGGTTGAAATATTATAGAATCAATTCTAAATCATATGGAACCTTTCTATGGAAAATATGAGGAGAGACGGAGATTTAGAAGGGACAAGGCAAGAGATATCGTAAAGCAAAGTAAACATCAAGTGTAAGTATTTATTATTATCATTATCATGTGTAAGTATTTATCAGACTGCCTGCGGATTTCCTTATCTGTAGCAGGAGGTACAGAAAACTTTAAAATTTAAGCTCCTCACACAACTACTATTTACGGTAACATAGTGTATTAATGAGAAGTATAAGGGAAGGGTGGGGTGCGGGGGGTGTTGGTGATAATTTCCAATCAGCTGATATTTGACCCTACTAGTTTAATTCACTCAATCCTAGAGATTCCTGCTACTTTTCAAAATTGGAAGAAATGTGTATTAAAAATGAGCATGTAGATAGATAGTTTGTTTTGCAACTGTCACTAACATGCAGAAACTAAAAACATTAGCTTTGACACTACGCCTATAATTTGTCTCAGAAAAATGAAATAAATAGGCATGGGGTAAAAGTAACCCAGGTAAACTATGGATATAGTCGGTGTTGGGGTTGAGTGAGTTAAGCAATTTTACAACATTTCATAATAGCGTTTCAAGAAGATTGGTCACATTTTCTAAAGAAATGAATTCCTTACCATAGCACATCGAGTGCACTGTCCACATTAAGTCGTTGAAATTGAATCCGGATGGTAGCCAAACTTGGAACAACCCCCGATGCATGATGGCTTGTCGTATATGAAGTCCTGGGTATGAATAAAGCCATTATTATGCATTATGCTTGTAAGGTATCGAGTGATATTGGGTGTTCGAGTACTATTCGTGGTGTACGGTGTCTCCACGACGTGATTTTATGGAAATGAAAATCTTGCTGCTTGAAGCTCGAAGGAAAAAAATAGGAACAGCGAATAAAATCAACGCCAAATTAAATTGTTTTTGTTTATTCACCTTAACTACGCCATTCACACATATCTCATTCGTCCTTAGTGTTTTATTCATTGTGTTTTGTTGATAAAGGTGAAACCCGAGACATCCACACTATCCGACTTCACCTAATAAATAAATTGAAGATTACAATTAAATACTTATCGTTATTTTGATATGTAAATGTCAATGGCCTGCCCAGCAGTACTCATGAGTAATGTGATGAATGTCGTAAAAAATCGAGAATTTATATAGCGCAATTTTCACTAAAGTCGCTCAAAGCGCTTTACAAAGGGCCCCAAGCCAACAGCAACACTGAACATGTAGTGTTTCATTCATCCTGTTTTGTTGATAAATGGGAAACATGAAACGCCCATTTCATCTGGTTTGTTTTGTATATTAAATTGAAGCTTACATTCAATTTCACATTGTTATTTATAGTGTCTATCAAGAATGGAGTGGATCGGGTGTTGGACTACTGCTTCTATGACGTGACCTCATACACTACAACATGACTATGAATAATCTCATTGGACAGACTTTGACGCCGTGTCTGGGATCAGGCCATTGAAAAGACTAGAGGCTGTCAATTGATATGCATGGAACTGACAAATTTAAGCCGTATGGAATTTAAATTAGAACCCGGTCGGTTTCGTTAAGAGAATGGAAGAGCGAATGAAATCAACGCCAGTTTCTAACAATGACGTGAATTTCGTGTTTAAAACAAACTTAACGCCACAAGCTGGATTCGATACTGAATCGATAACACCATAATAATATGCCACTTTTTTTACCAAGAGAGCAGCAACACGTAACAGTTTAAGCGTCATAGATGAAATCCAAATGTACCCATTGTCTCAAAATGGTACTATATTGGGATGAACCAATTGGCAAAAGTGAATTTAGAAATTTGAATCATCTGTACTATAAAAATTTAGTTGTATTTTTTCTCAGACCTAGCCTCTAGATCACCACTAGTAGATAAGAACGTAAATATTGCTGCTCGAAGCTGGAAGAAATAAATAACAATGTGAAATTGAATGTAAGCTTCAATTTAATGTACGAAAACAGGGGGGGGGGGAACAGTTATCGACAACAGCAAGATCAGAGGTCAAAGGAAACGATGTTTCTTCCAACAACACAACCAATAACGATTCTATCAGTAGTAGTAACGATACGACCACCACCAGCACCACCAGCACAAACAACAACAAACGACAGCAAAGCAACGCCACAATATCGACAACGAACAATTATAACAGCAGTTTAAAAAAACAAAACAACAACAATAACACCAATATCGACAACGGTTAAAACACAACAAGCAAATCATTGTAAAATGCTTTAAAGATTCTTAGAAGATGGTAACAAATAGTATTTGATATCGCTATATATATAGACGTCCACGTGACACTTATCTAGCCTAACAACACCAACAAGCATCAACAAACAACAACGACAACACGCTATAGCAGGATCAATTGTGACAACAAAAACCTTGAGTATTGGAGCTCTCCTAGAGCTGCTGCACACAGCCATGATACCTAATGGGCTGATAATTTGAGTGTTTACATAGTTACCAGGCAACCAAAATTAGAGGGATCGCCATTTCATAGCTTGCATACTAATAATAATAATAACGGTGATAGCATTCACTCCGTCCACGGGGCCAGGTATGGGATAAGGATACATTTATTAGATAACCACATAGCCTGTACCGTAACATGACAATGGACGGTGGTTAGAATAACATGGCGGGTCTATTTATAAATAACTGGGACTATAAATAAAATGGACTTATTTCCCCATCGCATTTATCGTTGACAAAGATGATTTCGTCGGGGGTGAAGATTATGATGATGATGATGATGATGATAAAAATGATGATGATGATGATGATGATGATGATGATGTCGACGACGACAACAGTGACGACAATGATGACAACAAAATGGCTTTAAATATTAATACATTTCTCACTCCTCTCTCTCTCTCTCTCTCTCTCTCTCTCTCTCTCTCTCTCTCTCTCTCTCTCTCTCTCTCTCTCTCTCTCTCTCCCTCTCTCCACCTCGATAAAGGGTCCCTTTTGGAGGTATTCCAGTGACTATGGCTCAATCTAGAACAATGGATTCCTTGGTCTTGGATGAGCTTTATTTTTTCTATGACGCCTACTTGTAAGATATGTTTTTTTTTCTATCTGAATTTTTTCCATTGTCTCTAGTGCTAGATCTAAAAATGTTGCTTACGTTGTTTAACAATGATACTGTTGTGATCTAACGTCAATATGCAATAGAGGCAAATTAAGGATATAGGAAAAGTCCGACGAGGAATTTTACCAAACACCAGACGTAATCTCACACCTCATAAAACAAGGGAATGAGAACTATACTGAATAATACATTTTAAGATTAAGCCGCCTGCAATAACTAGCTTTTTTCCTTGAGTGCTTTTAATGAGAATAATAATATGGTCATTAATCCTATGGGTCTTGGTTATCTACGACGCTGCATGCTGTGCATACCAGATTTGGGAAAAACCCGGTGTGAAATTACAAGGACGAAAACAATTGCATGCTTAACAATGAAACCTTTGTAATCGGTAAGTTAGAGGACAACAAAATCATGCCGATTTGACGGGCATCCCGTTTAGACGGTTTTGATTTTAAATTCTCATCTTTCTTGTCTTCTGAACTCATTGCTCCATTTGTTTGTTTAGGATTAGCCTTTAAACGGGGTTTGGAATGGACGACCTTCGAGATAGTGACAATGGCCACGCCCTACTTCCAGATTCACTTCAATTCGTTTCGTTACTTTCTCTTTCTAAAGATAATCATTAACATCTAATTTGTTTACATATGGACAAAATAGGTGATTCCTAGTGACAGCCTACGATTGGTCAATGAATTTAACCAGTTAACTCTGATGTGCTCTGGAAAGACACGTAGTCAAAAATTTGGCCAGGAAACTTGTCCTTTAAATATCGATCGATTTGAATGACCATGCTATTGGCAAAACTCCCAAACCTGGGATCATGCTAAGTCCCTTGCAGTGTCGCGGTAAAGGGCTGACTAAAGAAATAAAAGTGTAGACATCATTTAGAGATATTATATTGTTTTTTGTTTTGTTTTCTTTTTGTTTGTCTTTTGTCGTTTTCTTTTTCTTTTCTTTTCTTTTTTTTTTTCTTTTTTTTTTTTTTTTTTGGTATTTTTTTTTTGTTTGTTTGTTACTATTACTTTGTTTAATTACCTTTCTTTTTACGCAATACTACTCTTCCATTGCCCATACCTTTCTATTTAATTTCAACGCAGATTTTTATCAGACCGTATTGATGTCAATTTTATTAATGACTATTGTGTGGATTATGATAAAGGTGGCTAAATTCTGTACCCCTAGACTTCAGAATTACCCGGGTTTCCCCTTATATCGCATTCCCAATCCCAAGGATCCACAGTGTTAACCGATTCCCAATTTCCTTATCAGGCCAGACATTAACCCTCTCACGTCTCCCAGACATACCTCCCAACCTCAAGGTGATAATGTACACATTATTGAGAGATTATAATGGACGTGAAAGTGATCGTAATGCTAGCGGTGCCTCTCTGTGTCTGAGAACGTGCTACTGACGCACTCTTTACGATTACCTACTGTTCCACACAAGCAGGGTGGCGGTTTGATCTTTTCCGATACCTGGATCAGCATAGAAATTAATTTTATCAAAATAGCAAAAAATCCATAATTTCATATTGAAAGTTTACGTGCTTCTTGCTCTGTTTACGTCTTCTGTTGGTCACATCTCACATTGACGTTAACATCGTCACTTCTCACATTTACGTTAACATCGTCACTTCTCACATTTACGTTAACATCGACCTTAAAGACCGTTTTTACTACTATTACTACTATTACTATTACTACTACTACTACTACTACTACTACTACTACTACTACTACTACTACTACTACTACTACTACTACTACTACTACTACTACTACTACTACTACTACTTCTACTACAGATACTACCAGCCAATCAATAGTATCATATGATGTTGATTGTTTATCTCTCATTATATCAGGACATTGAGGTTATCAGTTGATTGACCTCACTTAACTTCAAACAAAACACGTCTCGAGTAGCCGACATTGTCGCCATTTTAATATGTGACCTAACTCATCGAAATAGTGATGTGGACAATGTTCCATCTTAAGTTTACTATATTATTTTCAATATATTTTAACAGCGCCAACAGCATTTGCAAGGGACCCGGCAAAAGTCAATTAAACATGTACAATACAGAAACTGCTAATAAACAAAACAATATTCATATTATCTACTTTCGAAAATTTCAGTTTTTATCTTGGCTTCGACCTCCTCCTGTTCAAGTAACCGTTTATCTATCTGAAATGTTATGTATGATAATGCAGTGTCAGACAAAAAGAATGATAAAAGGAAAAGGAAAAAAAATATCATCCAAAAACATCTTGGTTCTTCGATAGGGAACCCCACCTCGTATATTTTACATTTATGTCAAATGATATGAAAGATAAAAACTTCTCTCCCTCTCTCTCTCTCTCTCTCTCTCTCTCTCTCTCTCTCTCCCTCTCTCTCTCTCCCTCTCTCTATCTCTCTCTCTCTCCTCTCTCTCTCTCTTCTCTCTCTCCTCTCTCTCTCTCCCTCTCTCCCCCTCTCTCTATCTCTCTTTCTCTCTCTCTCTCTCTCCCCTCTCTCTCTCTCTCTCTCTCTCTCTATCTCTCTCCCCCCCTCTCTCTCTCTCTCTCTCTCTCTCTCTCTCTCTCTCTCTCTTTCTCTCTCTGCCTTTACTTTGCTTCCTTGTTTTTCTTATTGAAAGCGATACCAGGCTGCTAGAAGTTGTGGACACTAAAAAGTAATGAACAAAAATGAATAAAACAGCTTCAAAATGAACAAAATACGGAACGTTTCGGGCTCAAAATCATTCTTCAGCCGACAATGAAAACATAATTGCACTACTTTAAAAACCAGAATTGCCGTCTCTCTGGTTTTTAAAGTAATCTATTTGTGGCCGAAGAAGGGATTTGAGTCCGAAACGTTCCGTGTTGGTATTTTGTTATTTTTTTCAAAGCTGTTTATTTTTTTTTTTTTTATGATTGTGTGCTGTAAAGTAGAAAGGCTATCTAGACGGCTAATACAATTTCTCTCCATAATTTTAATCTAGAAATAATAAAATGTTTGAGATAAATATAAAGATAATATATAATATTACAGTATATATGAATAATGGCAATTTTAAGTAATATAATGAAACAGTCAAACGACGGTGTTTTTGTTGGGTCATTTTATACCAAATGGAAGGTGACATGGCGTGGAATCCCAGCAAAGAGAATGTCAAAATTGGTCCGTGTCATAGAGTGTGTCCACCAGGCGTGAGGATTAGGGTCAAATGATATCGACAAATATCCCCATCTCCTGGCTATCGCAACCACAACAAGAACATGACAGCAATTCTTTTAAGGATTTCGAATATTTTTGACACAATAATAAAGGCGTTCGTATTGTAGATGTGGATTAGTTAAATAGTTAATTAGAGAGAGAGAGAGAGAGAGAGAGAGAGAGAGAGAGAGAGAGAGTGTGGGGGGGGGGGGGGGGGGGGGGGGGGGGGGGGAACTCATTCAGGGGTACTCCCAATTTCTACTGCGTTAAACAAATGATAACAATTGTTTCCTAATTTACTATTATTATTATTATTATTATTATTATTATTAGTAGTAGTAGTAGTAGTAGTAGTAGTAGTAGTAGTAGTAGTAGTAGTAGTAGTAGTAGTAGTAGTAGTAGTAGTAGTAGTAGTTGTAGTTGTAGTTGTTGTTGTTGTTGTTGTTGTTGTTGTTGTTGTTGTTGTTGTTTTATCTGTAGGCACATATTGACAACGTTTCCGTTTTGACGGCTGTGGCCGTTTTCCAAGATTCAAACTTGTCATGAAACGTTGTTTTCCCGTCAATTGAAGATCTATGTTTTGTTTCATTTTTGAATAAGTGTCTTTGTGCATAGCCGTGACGTGAGATGCCTATCTCGTCAGTTCCTTTGGTAATGTATCATATTTCATCACGGTAAATAACTTTGGTTTCATTACGCTGAATTGAAACATCACATATAATCTATTACGGCGTGTTATACTTATTGAAGTTTTTTATCCTGACTGATAATCTCTCAAGCAATCTTTACCAGTTAACTCCCCTACTCTAGAAAAATCTCGTATTTTAAAATTTGGCTAGAAAACTCGTCCTTCAAATATCGAACGATTTAAATGACCCTCATCTTGGTAAAAACTCTCAAACCTGGGACTTTGCGAAGTCCCAGGTTTGAGAGTTTTTACCAAGATGAGGGTCATTTAAATCGTTCGATATTTGAAGGACGAGTTTTCTGGCCAAATTTTTAGAATACGCGATTTTCCAGAGTACGGAAGTTAACAATCACTTTTCACCGTTTCATTATAATGTTATTCCTATTTATAAATGGTTTATTGTTTCCGTCAATAAAGGTAACGTATTTTCAATCTAAACCATTCATATTGATACAATTGATGATACCAAAAATTATGACATGATATCGTCAATGTTCATTTGTAATGCTAAATCAGTTAAGCAAAGAAAAAGATGGTATTTGTTTGATAATAAAACACATGAATATTCTCCTCCCGCTCTCTCTCTCTCTCTCTCTCTCTCTCTCTCTCTCTCTCTCTCTCCCTCTCTCCCCTCTCTCTCTCTCTCTCTCTCTCTCTCTCTCTCTCTCTCTCTCTCTCCCTCTCTCCTCTCACACACACAGGCTTAAAATGTTTTATTGAGAAGAATAAAAACAGTTTCTTCAATTGGGAAAGACTAAATAAATAACATTTTATTTTGATCATTTTAATTTTAATAAAACTTTTGGGCATCTTGTTCACCCGATTCAACACCGATTTGAAATGGTGGGTCCCACGCTGTATTACTTTTCATAAGCTATGGTATGACCCAACGTCTACTTACTCGCAGGTCTGATAACCCAAATTATTGTTATGGGCTCATTGTTGTAATGGTAATACTCTCATACCAACGCAAAATATTGTCCAATACAACAAACAAAAATCCAGCCAATTAATGCGTCCGTTTATCAGACCTGCAAATAAATGGACTTCGGTATTACCGTTACCTAAAGTGGTGCATGCGCGTAGTTGTGACAAGGATGCATATAGGCTTCAACAGTCGTGACGTCACTTACCTCGTAATGACGCATAGTAACTTCGTAACTGGTTCTAAATTATCGGAACAATGTCGGGCGCCCTAATGAAATACTCCGACGAGCATAAAAGCGTATCCAGAGGAGAAAAACATTATAAATCTGATCATGTTTTGACTTTTATACATTCTGATCACTTGACATGTGAAAAAATTCTAGACAGCATGAAGAATAAAAAGTACCCATTTTCTTTGTTTAGAACCAAGCTGCTCGTTGCTGGGTGGATGTGACATCAGACTATTGAATCCGATTGTTCATTCTTTAAAACTCGCGCCATTAATCCGTACCGTATACGGACCCTAAATTGAAGATATGGGGCCTCTTGATGAGCTTTAATTTGATAACGGTGATAACGATATCAAACGAAATAAAACTGGTTTATCTGATAGATAAATGAATGAATAAATCATTGAATAAAGCATTACAAAAACGGAAGACTTTGGAGAAAATTTCAGATCTATAGTCATATCGATTCGTAATGTCATAAAAATATTGATTGTTGTTGTTGTTGTTGATTTTGTTGTTTTTGTTTTTGTTGTTGTTGTTGATGATGACGATGATGTTTTGTTTTGTTCGTTTGTTTGTTTTTGTTGTGTGTGGGTTTTTTTTTTTGTGTTTTTTTTTTTGGTTGGTATTTCTTACTTGTAGTTTTATATATTTATTTATCGATCTTTTATATCTTGGCTTATTTTTGTTAAAAGAATTTTACTTGCGGCGTGTAGGTAATTTAAATCCATACATAAAAGCTCTCGTCAGAAAATTGACTCTCTCGTACTTAGCGAACTCAGAAATCAGACACTTCCCTTTTCTTCCGTATCACAATCCCTCTCCCCACCCTATCAGCCTCTGTCTCTCTCTCTGTCTCTCTCTCTGTCTCTCTCTCTCTGTCTCTCTCTCTGTCTCTCTCTCTTTTTTTCTTTCTCTCTCTCTCTCTGTCTCTCTCTCTCTGTCTCTCTCTCTGTCTCTCTCTCTCTCTGTTTTTTCTTTCTCTCTCTCTCTCTCTCTCTCTCTCTCTCTCTCTCTCTCTCTCTCTGCCTTTACTTGTGTCCGTGTTCTTCTTATAGAAAGCAACTGTTGTAGTTGTCTTTGTTGGGTTTTTTTTTTTTTTTTGTTTTTTTTTTTGGTCGTCGTTGTATGTTGTTGTTTGTTGTCGTATTTGTTTTTGTTGTTGTTTGTTGTCGTCGTTGTGTGTTGTTGTTTGTTGTTGTTGTTCCCGTTGTTGATGTCGTTGTTGGAATATTAAGCGGAAGAGTAAGAGGGAGGAGGAGCAATCAAAAAAAAAAAGAAAGAAAAGTGCCTGTATGTACCAGTATTTGAACTCAGGACCTTCCGATCCAATGGCAAGTTAGTATCATCGTATAGCTAGCACCGGGCCATCGAACCAGCACGGGAATCGTCCTTCCTTCCTTCATGCTCTGTTTGAATCTCGTCCTCCCCGCTGGGATCGCCGTCGCGTTATCAGGACAAGTGATCTCGGCTTTACGGAGATTTTGTCACATCGTCAAAGGCTTATCATAATCTTTTTAAATCTTCACAATCAAGCCTCATCACACAAACTGTTTTTTCGTCCGCCCTAATCTTACTAAACACTTTTTTTAAAAGATTGATCAGAAAACTTAAGCTTCAAATGTCAATCAATTAACCCCCCCCCCCCCCCCCTCCCCCCAATTTGTCAAAACTCTGACAAACCGGACACATAGAATCAAAAGTCTTAAAATTGACAATCAATATTAATTTTGAGAATATTGGCCAGGGTTGTGGGTCGTTGCAATCTATGGATATTGGAAGTAAACATATTGTTGTTTTTCGGCTAATGTGATTTGTCGTTGTTCTGTCGACTCGTTTTCGTGTCTTTTGGTGCCTGATGTCTTCGACATCAAATAACGTTAATAAATAGTTGTAGGGACTCTAAAAGGCTTGAATAATGAATAGGCGACTATGACGGTAGGTAGGTATGTACTTGATTGTGGTTCAGTGTTAAGAGCAACCTACAGACTGACAAAAGACCCCCGACTGTTCGGCTCTTCACTCTGCTCTGTTATCTTTTGACGGGCTGGATTCCGTTTAGCTCTAACTTGATTCCATGTCTTGTTTTCATCCAGAGAGCACCACGCCTGCCATAGCTACAAAACTGTCATATATAAATTGTTGAGAGAAAAAAAAATCGAATTTGACGAAAAGAATTTTTATCAATGAAAAATGTATGATTTTCACCCTTTTGGTGGTGGAGGTTGGGGGGTGGTTGGGGAGAGGGGTGGGAACAAAATCTATTCAGCGGCGGAGTTTACTTTTATCAGTTACAGTCCCTGCCTGTAAAATAATTTACATCAAAATGTTGAAGTTTGGCATTAAAGTTGCTGTTTTTGAATGCCATTGTTTTTTGTTTTGTATATATATTCTTTTTCTTTTCTTTTTTAAAAAAAAAATTTTTGTTGTTGTTTTTTTGTTTGTTTGTTGTTTTTTTTTTTTTTGTTTTGTTTTTTTTTTTTTGGGGGGGGGGGGGGTTGGGGGAAAAAAAAAGGGGGGGGGGGGATTATAGATTTCTCTATTTATGTTGATGATAGGTTGATTACCTGAAACCCTTATGTCGCTTTGACCTTATGTGCAACTGGATCCTCTAGCCTTCCTTTTGTCAAAATTCACATATCACACCAGTAGTCAGTTTGGAATGGTTCCAAATTTTGAGTTTAATTATTCCGCAATCAAATATTTTCCTAACATATTTGTCACCGTCACCACTTCCCAGAATAACACCCCCCCCCCCCCCCCCCCTCTCTCTCTCTCTCTCTCTCTCTCTCTCTCTCTCTCTCTCTCTCTCTCTCTCTTTCCCTCTCCCTATACTTGTGTTGGTAGGTGTGTGAGTGTGTGTCTGTCTATCTGTCTCTCTCTCTCTCTCTCTCTCTCTCTCTCTCTCTCTCTCTCTCCCTATATGTGTGTATATGTGTGTATGTGTATATATATATATATATGTGTGTGCGTGTGTTTGTGTGTGTGTATGTTTATCTATCGATTTTTCGATCTCTGATCAAAGCCAGGATGGAATCAGCTACCGTAATAGTGATGATTGGAATGGAATGCTTGATAAAGATTGATAGAAGGTTCTAGTCTTTCAATTTGATTGTCCCTGGCCAGGGGGAAAATTCGTTAATATTGTTACCAGACTGACTGACTTTCTCTCTCTCTCTCTCTCTCTCTCTCTCTCTCTCTCTCTCTCTCTCTCTCTCTCTTTCTCTCTATCTATCTATCTGTCTGTCTATCTATCTATCTATCTATCTATCTATCTATTTATCTATCTATCTAACTATATATATATATATATATATATATATATATATATATCCATCTATCTATCTGTATATCTATCTCTTTCTCTCTCTCTCTCTCTCTCTCTCTCTCTCTCTCTCTTTCTCTTTCTCTTTCTTTCGCTCTCTCTCTTTCTCTTTCTTTCGCTCTCTCTCTCTTTCTCTCTCTTTCTCTCTCTCTCTCTCTCTCTCTCTCTCTCAATCTCTCTATCTATCTATCTATCTATCTCTTTTTTGTGTCTAGTCATTCTTCTCTACTTCCGGTAGATAATACATATTAATATATATGATATAAAAACGATACCCCACCTCTCTTTAATAATGTACCATCATAAACCCCACTATTACCATCATCATCTATTATTATCATTATAATTTCCATTCAACCCTCAGCGTCTACTTACCCATAGCAAAGTAGCCAAGATGAATGGTTATATTTTAGATCTCCCCGCAATATAAAGACGTTTCTAATAGCGATTCGATCCACCCTTCTTGACTCCCAATCCCGCCATTAATTCGGCATCTCGCCATTGAAAAGACGACGGGACGTGATTGTTAAAGGTTTGAAACATTTTCTTAGTACAAAATGCGGTTTTTGATTCTTGCGGACATACGGTCATTTTAATAAAAGATTATTATTTCATTGCCTTGTTAGAAGTCATAAGGTTCTTTGCACTACTGTCTATCTATTATTATATGCCATTATCTGTCTGTCTATTTATCTATCTATCTATCTATCTATCTATCTATCTATCTATCTATCTATCTATCTATCTATCTATCTATCTATCTATCTATCTATATATCCATCCATCTATCTATCCATATATCTATCTATCTATCTATCTATCTATCTATCTATCTATCTATCTATCTACCTATCTATCCATATATCTATCTATATATCCATCTATATATCTATCTATCTATCCATCTATCTATCAATTGCTACTGTCCATTTAACGCTATAGAAATCGGGATGAACTCCTGCCACATGGGAATTGTTATGGCTCTGAAGGTCGATTGATATTTGAAATAAAGTTTTCCTGATCAACATGTAAATTAAACGATGTTTCAACAATGCATGACAGTGTCATTCTATAGAAAGGTGTGGTATCTAACGTCTAAAGCAAACTGACATTTGGATTACATAATTATGATTGCTTTGTTAAAAAATATAAAGAATATCCATTGCATATAAGATAAAACATTGGTCGAGTTGGGAAGTATTTAATTGGCTACATCACCACAACACATTTTATGCTCGCCTTCTCCACGAAGAACCAGCCAGGAGAGACGGGTCACATTTCTAAAAGAAACATTTTTTGAAGAAAAAAAAAACAATTTTAAAAACCCCACAAAAAACAGGGATTCTCGTCATTTCATAAATATGTCTTTTGTTTTTACTTGCTATATATGTCTGCGTGGCATAACGATCCTTTCGGTTTTAGAATATTTATTGGTTTTTAAGAGACACGATCATTCTGAAATAATCACCTTAAGACACTTCCCCACAATCATCTCACATACTTGACGTATGGCCAAGAACCCACAAGAGTTTAGTCAAGACTGTAAATTAGACTTATCGGGCCTTTGATGTTTATTTCGTGTGTCCTCACAGCAGACGTGGAGGTTCTACAATCTGGCTTGACCTCTCGAGAGCTGTTCCGCCCAATATGGGGACGTAAGAAGAACAGGAGGTCTCGTTGCCAAAGTATTTCAAGGAAGATACTGCGTAAGGCTAGTACGCTTGCTGCCCTTTTCATAAGAAAGGCAGTTATGGACATGGATGTAAGATTTACGTGTGACCCCGTAAGGTCAAATGAATAGCAAGTGACGAGTCACAAGTCAGTGGAGATGTTGTAATATAGTATGAGGTCATAGGTAACGGGTCATGGGTTATTTTGCCACACCAGGTCAGGTTAGTCTCAGTTGCCGTGACGTGAATATATTAATGAAAAATTTCCATCTTTTCCTGATTATTATTTACATATTCAAAATGTAAGAAGTTCTTGGAATTTTCAGGGATTTTCACTTATCTTTAATGTAGACAAGGAGCCTTAAATTTTTGACACATACGGAGGACGGGTTCAACTGTATTATTATTTATTCTCCACAAAGCGCGATAATTTTATCTACTTCGAATCGCTTCATCTATAAAAAATATCGTCTTTCAACATATTGCATTGAAAATAGTAAGGTGCATAAATGGGGTGATGGAATTGAGTGAGGCAAATAGCAAATATGTCGATAACTAATTGTTTTCCCCTTATTTTCTTTCACAGAACATTTAGAAAAATCCATGGGCGACTCCTACAACCAGACGACTCATCAACTCTCCAATCTCCTCAAAATTCCCAAAGAAGCTCACGGGAAAGCCTTGGACACGCTATTTACGAAACTTCGAGAATTTGTCAAATCCTCACATCACCACAACCTTCAAGACATCATCCACGAATTTTTCGCCAACCTTTTCCCTTCTGTCTACGACCATAGCGTTTCAAACCATGCGAAGTCACGAAGTCAGTACGACAGTTTCAGCCAATGTCTGACAAACTTCCACAAAGATATACGCCCGTTCGGCGACGTTCCGATGCAGCTCGCCAAGAGAATCAAATTCGCATTTCATCGGGCAAAAGCTGTTGTGGATACGTTAGAAATTATGCTCCACTCCATTCACGTAGCAGAGTCCGTCTCCATCGACAAAAACTGTAAAAAAGCTATAGCAAAGTTGCAGTATTGTTCAATGTGCTCAGGATATCTCAAGGTCAAACCATGTCGTGGTTTCTGCATCAACGTCATGCGAGGCTGTTTCCCCAACATTGCCGAACTGTCTCCGTCGTGGGATAGCCTCGTTGTTGCCTTTGAGAACCTAAATCTTGGATTGTTGAGGAAAAACAACGTGCAGGAGATCCTTGGATACTTCAGTGGCAACGTCACTAATGCTGTATTACATGCCATGGAAGATGTACCGAGGATTTACCAGGAGGTGAGTTGTTCATGATATTCTTCCCGATAAAGCTCACGTTTATGGCTAATCATGCTCATAGTTTACTCGTGATTCAAAGATGTTTAAAACCGAACGATTCAGTTAAAGACCCCTACAAGATCTGGGCATTAATTGCCTCCTAAACTGCAACAAACGGTATTTTATTCATGATGATGAGCACTTGTTCGATAGAAGGAAAACATTAAAAACCATTTGTGGGGTTTGTATTGCAGATCTGATCGATTTAAACAAAACACACAAAGTGTTTGGTATGTCCACAACACGATTATGTCATGGAGGTCCTTCAAATTCTTTATAGTTTTAAACATGTTTTTTTTAGCAAATCATTGTAAAATTATAGAACTTGCCGAACTTTCCGATTATTCAGCGTAATGCATTACAACCTATGCCAAGGTCAAGGCTGAACCTTATGTAGAAATGATGAAAAGTAATAGGGTTGTGCTGTAATAAGCCCTATTTACTCCCCTCTCTCTCTCTCTCTCTCTCTCTCTCTCTCTCTCTCTCTCTATCTATCTATCTATCTATCTATCTATCTATCTATCTATCTATCTATCCATCCATCCATCCATCCATCCATCCATCCATCCATCCATCCATCCATCCATCCATCCATCCATCCATCCATCCATCCATCCATCCATCCATCCATCCATCCATCCATCCATCCATCCATCCATCCATCCATCCATCCATCCATCCATCTATCTATCTATCTATCTATCTATCTATCTATCTCTCTCTCTCTCTCTCTCTCTCTCTCTCTCTCTCTCTCTCTCTCTCTCTCTCTCTCTCTCTCTCTCTCTCACGTATAAACAAAAGGGTGTTTAATTTTTAATTATCTGTCTAATAATCCATGCATCTATTTAATCCTACCCGACATCTCAATGGGTTTTTTCGTCTCTATAACTATATATATTTAATTTATAACTATATTTGAATCACATTTTTAAATCTACCCCGCATCAATTCTACTATCTCTTATCTCAATCTATCTCTATCTCCACTCACCTCAGCCACCACTAATTTTGACTTGCACACAACCGCCCCAAATATTTATCTTTAAAAAAACCCGATACAATTCCTATTAACTACTAATCTATTACATATTCATAACATTATTGGGTGCTGTGTTATGCATTCATATTCATAGGCCTACATAAAATCGCTCTTAAAGAAATTAATTTTGATTCTGAACTATGAGTCTCGTCAGACCCACCCTATTCAAAATTTATATCGACCAACCCAGCAGTCGTTTTAAAGCAATATAATATGTGTATTATAACGATCCTGTAAACACTATAGGTACGAGTTGGGTTATTAAAATTAGCCCAAGACTCGAGACAGGAGAGACGCACGCGCTTTCACTTACAGCGTCCCTGGATACAAGGATAAAAGGCTTACCTTTTATTGCTCTTCATCAGCAGGAGATTGAAAAGCGGATTGAGTTACCACCCCTTAACCAGGGAGCTAAGTAAGTTTAGTGTTTTAGAAAAATGGATGGAGTTATCTTCCCTTTGCAGTTATAATGAAATATTGGTGGCAAAGAAGGGTTGCCGAGGTTTTATTGTTGGGTAAAAAGTTATAAAAAAATTAAGAATATCGTTTTACTAATTGTATGGAACAGCTGAGAAATTTCGGAAAAATATTAAATCGTTTACCATGCGATGTAAAATTAGCAATCAATAGTGTTTTTTAATGAATAGTTGCATGAACAAAAAAAGGATGCGAGGCAGGCGAACTCGAATGGACCTGGGGTTATTTATTTTGTATTACTTTTTGATATATTCTTTTTATCATGCCATGTTTTGCAGGCTCTGGGTGAGCCTTGACTGAGAATCGAACCTCAGACCTGATTACCCGTCAGACTTTCTACCATTACTCCACAGTTACTGACACTTTAAGGCCTATCTTCTTCACAAGGGTACGCAAGCGTGCGTGCGTCCTTTTCAAATGGAAGCTCGCAAAGCAAGGAATTGTTAGTTATTTTAACACTGCAGTCCGAATTAAATTTCGTTTCCGTGGGCTTTTAACGCTTTTAGCCTCAATATAAAAGCTCGAGTCGCACGAATATTGCTGTTCTCCAAGTTAAAGCGCCAAGATGCAATGCCAGTTTAGAGTCTAACCAGATCCCGCGTTTAAAGGGTAATACATGATTTGATATGCGATTACGACATAATCTCAACATTTGGACGTCCGTGTCATCACGTGGTCTTGTTGAATTTTCGTTTGGTGATAAAATGTTATGTCAAGACGTATCATTCATCTTAACAACGCCATTATCACATTCGTCTGCAATGTTTCATTCATCCAGTTTTGTTGATAAAGGGGAAACACGAAACGTTCATTTTATCTGTTTTTCTATATTCAATTGAAGCTTGCATTCCATTTCACATTGTTATTCAAAATGGAGAATATTTTTCGTTGGTTTGAAGGTATTTATTTCCATTACCACCATTTGGGTTTTCAGATCAACGCACATATTGTTCATTACAACAATGTCAAAACAAGCACTAACAATTATTGCTCTCGGTTAATCAGATCTGCAAATATAATAATTTGTGCACGTAGTTGCTGCATGATACTAGATAGACGCGATGGGTATAATTTTCAACCAATTTTTTTTTTAATGCTATTTTTGGATTTTGTAGATAAGGATGATACCGTCGTAGTAGTTGTGGTTTTTGTCAGTGACTGTTATGACTTGGTGCTGCTCCCGCCACTAACCTTTGTACTTTTGAAGGCAATTGTTAACACTCTGATCTGACAGCCTTTGATAATATCAACCAACCCCCTTGTGTTTCTTCTTTTTTTTTTACCCAAGTTAGATCACGAATAATAATACTGCGGTACTCTGGAAAAAAAAACAAAAAACACACCAAAAAAATACAGGTTATTAAAATTTTGGACAGAAAACTAGGCCTTCCAATATTTGGACCGATTAAAATGACCCTCATCTTATTGAAAACTCTCAAGCCCAGGACTTTAACAAATATATCCACCGATAACAGTTCCAGGTTTGAACTATTTGACAAGCAGATTTTGGCCATTATAATCGGTCGATATTTGAAGGACTACTAGATTTCTAGCCAAAATTAGGAACTTGCGTTTTTTCAGAGTACGGCAGAATAATAATATTATAGCCTGTTTTCTTCCAACGCTTGTGATGTGATGAGTAAACATTTGAAAACAATTGCAAGTTATGTCCCTTCACAGGCGTGGTTCGACTTCCATCGAACCAACAGATATTTCCAACAGAAGATGGGCACTGAGGATTATTATATTTTTATATTGAAACTACTTTTTGGCGTAAGGAATAATAAGCGAAAATGAATATTACAGCTTAAAATTTTTTTTTAAAAAGACAAAAACACGGGACGTTTGGGCTTCAAAACCCTTCTTCAGCCAACAAAGAAAAACCCAAACATAAATACATTACTTAATAACAATGTATATGTACACGTCGGATTTAATATATTATATTGCAACAGTTTTAGTATCACAACTATCTTGGCTTAAAGAGGAATTTAATGATTTTCAATCGTGCATTGTAAAAAGACGTTTGTTTTTTTGTTGTTGTTGTTACATGTTGTTTTGTTTTGTTTTATTTGTTGTTGTTTTTTTTTTTTGTTATTATTTTGTTGCTGTTGTTTTTGTTTTGTTTGTTGAGCATCTACTTGTGATATGTAAATGTATGGTTTTACATAGCAATAATATATCTTACCGTTTTACCAAGAGAGCAGTCACGTCATTGAGATGCGCCCGAGTCGCTAGACTGGTCCCACTATCCCCGAGTCAAATCGATAAAATCTGATAAATTTGATAACCCAAATTGTAAAGGGCCCATTGTTGTCATGGAAATACACTCAAACTAACGCAAACTATTCTCCATGCCATGGCAATAATGTTAAATCAAGCCCATCTTTAAGAACTGTGTTGATAAGGAATTCGATCATCTTAAGGTTGACTTGGATGAATAACGCATGCTTATTTTATCATTGATATCCTGCACTTTATTTCATACTAATGCATATCATTTATTTATCACTGTGGCAAGGGGCACCAAGAGGCAGACTATTGGCCTAGTTTAGCTCTTATTAGGTATTGTGTTGTTTTGTATTGTGTTCGGTTATCATACCTGAAAATATGTGCACGTCGGCCAGTGTGGTTATAATCAGATAATTAATGAATGAAATTATGATTTGAAAGTTCTGTTAATTCATTCCTGCCGTGAAAGGGGCAATCCAGCCTTTGAGAGATATAACCATACATAAACAAATATCTAATCACTCATCATCATTCTTACCTTGTGTCAGAATTGGTCTACTTTTCCATCCGATTATTCATCTTTCCACTGGTTGTTTTGTTGTTTTTTTTCTGACAGCGACCACAAACTCTTGCACAGAAATACATACACACATAATAAAATACACACACTCACATACATGGACTCACACAAAATAAATAGATAAATGACTAACTCTGAAAGTGTTTTTTATTATGATTATTATTTTATTTATGTATTTTAAAACATTTTTGTTTGTTTGTTTGTTTGTTATTTCCTTTTGTGTTTTTTTGAATTAGTTTTTTATGTTTTTTTTTTGGTTTTTTTTGGTTTCTTTTCTTGTGATTTTCGCGAAGTTCCAGGTTTGAGAGTTTTTGACAAGATGAAAGTCATTTACAGAGATCGGTATATGAAGGACAAGTTTTCAGTTGCTGTTGGCTAGGAACCCCTTGTAAAGCGCTTTGAGCACATTTATTTTGTGGATAATGCACTATAACAAAAGCTCAACTGTTTTGGGTTTTTAAAAATTCTTTAAATGTTTGTTTTTATTTATATAATCAATATGATTGCTTGTTTCACTTACCAGAATGTATACAAACACGACAACAACAATTTGTATATATTTTTGTGATAAAATTGTTCTTCAAATTCAATAAGTGGGTCTATCATCCATCCCATAATATTGACTTTTAACCAATTACGCATTGTTATGCACTCGTAACTTTGACACTTTGGCGATGCTATTGCCAAATTCCAGAAAATTGGAAATAAAACATTTTTTTAGAAACATGAGCAGTTTTTTTAGCGCAATATCCACTCAACATGTTCAAAGCGCTTTACAAGGGATGCCAAGTCAACAGTAACACTTAACATATAGAACATGACACGTCGCTTGTTAGGCGATATTACATTGTTTTTCGGACAAAGACAACGCTGCAAACGGCCATGTACTCATTTTACACCTGAGTGCGGTAAGCAAGAGAATGTGAGTAAAGAGTCTTTTCCAAGGACTCAATTATGCGCCGTCCATAGCGGGACCGGCACTTTGGTCCTTCGAAAGTGAGTGCCATATCACTTGACCACATAGCCGCTCATTTTCGACTTTAAACTGGCAAAACATTCCATAAAGACAGTTCCTCGTGACACCAAAGTTAGAAAATAAAGATTTATCGCTACTTTTGGGTGCATTTTAGTCATTTGACATTTTTTCAGGCGATTTGACTTTTTTCTGACCATTTTTATTTATGTATTTCTTAGTTATTTTATTATTATTATTATTATTATTATTATTATTATTATTATTATTATTATTATTATTATTATTATTATTATTATTATTATTATTATTATTATTATTATTATTATTATTATTATTATTTTATTATTATTTTTTTTTTTTTTGCAAAATTAATCCGGCATCCTTACCATAATATCTCGGTTGTCCAAGTTTTTGATTACTTGAGGGATTGGGTAGTGTTATCATTTGTTTCAGGCTATTTTCCCGACCATAAGAACAGCCATAACGGTAAGACAATATAATTTGTCATAATATTTAGTTTGTGTGTGTGGGGGGGGGGGGGGGGGGGGGGGGGGGGGGGGGGGGGGGGGGGAAGGGGATCACGCATACTGCTGGACTCTAGAAAAACACATATTTGAAAATGTGGCCAGAAAACTTGTCCTTCAATTAATATCGATCGATTTAACTTTCTCCTTACCAGCCATTTTCAGGATTTTCCCCAAAAACTTCACACACAAAAATAGATTTTTTATCACTCAAACACAATAGCAGTAATGTTCTTGCCATACATAATTTCTTCAGCAAAACAAGCTCTACAACACACTGTTCATTTTCTTTAAATTCTATGAAGTGCAAAAGAAATTTGAATAAGAAAAATGTTGATTGTATCGTAACGAATGTGACGATTTCCTATAGTTGGTAGTTAACTACGCCACTACCACATTATCTCATTCATCTGTGGTGTTTCATTCATCCTGTTTTGCTGATAAAGGAGAAACCCGAAACGTTCATTTGATCTGTTTTTGTTATTAAATTGAAACTTACATTCAACTTCACATTATTATTTATTTCTTCGAGCTTTGACATTTACAATACTATAGTTGGTAAGGACAGGGTTAGATGACTGACGAGCTTTCTGGCCAAATTTTTAAATATGTATTTTTCCAGAGTACAACAGCATAGATGTTGATGTGTAGGGGGAACTGTGAGTGTTATGGACGTTGGGAGATGTTTTGTTGTATTGTTTATTATTTTGGGGTGTGTTTGGGGTGATGTGTTGTTTTAATTAAGTGACGTGTTCTGTTTTGGTTGATTACAATAAATGTGACACTTTTAGGTCATTTGATCGTTAGTGGAAAAACAAAGAAGTAGGGGTACGAGAAAGGTAAAATAACTGCGAGATGAAGAGAGAGAGAGAGAGAGAGAGAGAGAGAGAGAGAGAGAGAGAGAGAGAGAGAGAGAGGGAGGGGAGGGGAGGAGAGAGAGGTAGATAGAGAGAGAAAGAGAGAGAGTGGGGGATAGATAGATAGATAGATAGATAGAGAGAGAGAGAGAGAGAGAGAGAGAGAGAGAGAGAGAGAGAGAGAGAGAGAGAGAGAGAGAGAGAGAGAGACTGTAAGACTGTAAGATCAATTCCAATAGATAGACAACATAATATTATTTGAAATGACGAAGAGTGTCTGGCGTAGATTATTGGGGAAAGTCGGATTGTAATTAACTCCCTTGTTTATTTATTTCTAAGTTTTGAAACATAATAAATTAAAATTATGGATAGTGAAGACGTAGTGAAAGCAAATACACTGAACCTTAAAGTTTTGATTTTAAAATTTCTTTCCATTGCTTAATAATCTGCGCAGATCCCTAACACGAGATCTTGAAACAATAATAAACTATGCGTAGTAACTCAATACCATTTTCCTTACAAACAAAATATGATAATGATCTCCCTTACATTTTTTGAATATGAAATAAAGATTAAAAAAAAACAATAACGACAGCTTGTTATTTTAACGAAAGACGATACATGCCAGAATTTGTTTTCATACAACATGATCCTTGATCTTCTCGTCTGCCTTCCTTGCCTCCATCGAGAACTTTCTGCTCATTAATTTCAATATGTCTACCTTGGAGCCCAAGA
>NC_088369.1:32196795-32206795 GCF_034508935.2 Berghia stephanieae | reverse complement strand
GTCTTCCGTTGGAATAGACACTATGGGATGAATAAAGGGAATTTTATTTTTATTTTTATTTAAATATATCAGCACCAAAAGGTGCAAAAAGTAAGTTATCCTTTGGAGGCATTAGGCATATGGAGCCTATGGAGCAGGAGTTTATCTCGTTATCTGTAGCGTAAAACAAACAATAGCAAATGCTTGTTATCCTTTGGACAGTACAATAGTTTATTGCAAAGTACGTTTCGCCCGATCTAACAGAACCAGCTACCCAAATTCTGCTGGCTGGACAAGGGGGGGGGGGGGGTCAGAAAAAATCGCGACTGCACCCTCAAACGCCTTGCTCATTTCCTTTCCTTTCTATATATATAGATATATCCTTGATATTTCGTGTCGTCAAGTGGTTCTCTTTGTTTAAAAAATTTTAATTGTTTTAGTTTTTTTTTCGTTCTCGTTTGTTTATATTTTTTCTTCTTGTTTTCATGTTTGGGGGGGGGGGGGGGGGGGCGGTTGCATGTTTTAAATATTTTTGTTTTCTTTTGTTTTGGTTTGGTTTTTCCCTATAATAAAATTTAGTATATAATTTGCTTCCAAATTTATATCTAGGAAAATGATATCACGAGGAGCCAACGAATATCCTCTCCTGTTTTATCCAATGTCAATGACTCGGGGTGAGTAGGTTTGCATTATGCGCGTGATTGAGATTTCAAATTTGACATCAATGCATTGCGCAAGGCGTGGATTATTCGATTTATTGCACCATCGCTTTATGGATTTATAATTTATATTCTTAATGAAAATTATGCTAATAGTGATAAGCCTGTTACCAGTAATCTAAAGCCGATTTGGGGATCTAGTTAGGCAATTATGACCTTTGTGATAAGATCAAAGATTGGTTGTAGAAAGACAAAACACTTTTTTTTTCATTTTGGCTAGAAAAGTTTTAACTATATTGATAGTTAACCAGTTAACTGCCGTACTCTAGAAAAACGAGTATTTAAATATATTTGAAGGACGAGTTTTCTGGCCAAATTGCTTAAAACGTGTCTTCTCAGAGCAGCGACCCCTCCCTCTCCCCCCACCCCTCTAATTTTTTAAAGTATATGACAAGTATGCCACTTTAAGAAGTCAGTCTGGCTGTAAGGCTTTTTGAAAAATTGATGACCATCTTTATCTGTTAAAAATATATGGCCAAATTTGATATTCTTTCTTTCTTGTTTTTTTCGTTTTTTGTTTTTTTTTCTGTTTGTTTTTTTTTTTTTTTGGGAGGGAGGGTTTTGTTTGTTTTGTTTTTTATTTAGTTATTTTGTGTGAGTGTGTGTGTGTATGTGTGTGTGTGTACAAAGCGTTTTGTCATAACAAGTGGGAAGATATCATCAAAACTGATCAGGAAAACTCATCTTATTATCCGTAATCGCTGGTTTTATCATTCGATTCAATGTGTGTCAATCTAATAAGCCTTCAGCATTGAATTAGTCGGGGTTGTTGTTCCTTTTGGGTTTCCCTTCACCAAATTCAATTAATACGAAAGCATATTATTATAACATTATTTGTTTCGTGAAATTTTGTCACTACTGATGTTTGTTTCATTTAGAAAGACGTAGCCGTTTTTTATTGTTTTTTTTTTTAATTTTATTGTTGTTGTTTTTTATTAATTCTGTTTCGTTTTCTTGTTATTCCTCTTCTTTAGGGAAGAGGTTGCATATTCGGTTTTGTAATTTGTTTGTTTGTTTTCTACTTTTTAAAAATAGTTTTGACTTATTTATTTTGTGTGTGTGTGTGTGGGGGGGGGGGGGGGTTGGGTTTTTGTGGCGTTTTTTTTTTTTTTGGTCATATATTCGGGTTTTTCTCTCGCGTTTCGTAAGCATGGTGTTGTTGTTTGTTTGTTTGTTTGTTTGTTTGTTTGTTGTTTTTTTTACTCATCTTATAAATATGTAGAAATATTAATGCTAACAAAACAGAAGACGAAAATCTTCATTAAATTATCAAGATACAATCTGGATCTCCTTACTTGTGTTGTCAGGGCTGTTAACTTTAGACAGTTTTATTTCACAAAAGATATTACCAAGACTTGTGCTCTATTCCATTATGTTTAAATTAAAAAATAATAATAATACAAAGAATCAGCTACGAAACTATTTCCATTTATCCGGCTTTTGATTTATCCAATTCTCTTACTGTGAATGAGTAATTTTATAATTATTTAGGTGAAGTCAACGGATACCTATCTACAGGTCTGATATCGTCATATGGTAATAGGCACATTGTTGTAATGGAAATACTCTCTACACAACGCAAAATATCGTCCATTACTTCAATGTTAAATCAAGCCCACAATTGCGTTCGGCTTTCAGACCTGCAAATGTGTGTACCTAGGGCGAATTTAAACAAAGGGAGAAATAACTACTTTATAAATGGCCAAGTTTTGATATCCCTCCAAAATGCTCACTTTCGTATGTCATATTATCCTCTATTGCGAATTAGCTTACAACTGACATTTCTTTTTATTGGGAACTTCACACTTCGGATAACCGGTAAAAAAATTGTAATTATCTTCCCCGGTGATTTAATAAAGATGAGGGACATTCTTTCTCCCCATCAACGTGTTTGGCGTTGTTTTGTGTCGTTTTTACGACACTCCAACGTCGCTTGTGGCCCCAGACAATGATGACATTATCACTAATTCCTATCGCTTTTAATGATGATACATAACACTCTCTTCACGTGAAACATTTACATATTTTACATGTAACCCTCGTAATTTGCGGTTTGGAGACAAAAGCATGCTGTAGGTCTGAAATTCCTGGGTAAAATTAATGTAGAACAGTCATTAGCCCATTGAAGCCGGGGTTAATCCCGATTTCTGTATCATGAAAAAGGAGAGGAGCTACTTCAGTCTAACTCATTTGTTTGAAAATATGGAAACGTAGTGTAGGCACAAATTAAAAAAAAAACTGGAGCATTTATATAAACGTGCTCATTGCGCTTTACAAGAGGTCCCTATCAACAGCAACACTTAACAAGCAGGACGGGACATGAAATGAGATAACTAGAACAGCAAGAAACAGGATCTGATTCCATAAAGCTATAAGGCTGCGGTATGTTGGGGGGGGGGGGGGGGAGACAAAAAGTGGGACAGCGTGACTCGACGGTACCGAGTTCGAATACCCGTCTCGCTGTGTGATCTTGAACAAGTCACCACGCCATAGCTCACTTTGCGGCGCTGCCCTGCGGCTGATGCCTGGGTTATTCCAGTCTTCCCTTGGAATAGATCCTAAAGGAAAAATGAATCAGTGATAAATAAAGGGGCTTTATTTTATTTACTTGGTGTGATCGTTTGAAATGCTATTTGTGTCCTTTGAAGTCACCAGTTTTACCAATTTCATCTAAAATCTGGTTAAAATAGCAAATTTTAAAAAAATGAATAGAATAAAGCTAATCAAATACTATCGATTGTATTTTCCAGAAGCCCTTTTATCTCAAAGAGGAGAGAACAGAGAAAAAAATATGAAAGAGTAAAGAATTAAAATAATAGGAGAAGGGGAAAAAAAACAATAAAAATCGCAATGAATACAAAAATTTACGAGTATGCAGATGACATTAATCGTTTTCTTTCCACCAAAACTCATTGGAATCTGGGGAAAATGAATATATTATAACAGCTATGAACGAAAAAAATGCCAAATGCTGTGTGTCTCTATGCGCCCTTTGTAACGCTGTGCGCCCAATTTAACGCTGTTCAGGCCTCAAGGTAAGGCAATATTTAACGTTACGTCTTGTGTGCCCGTCTCTCCCCTGGTGTTTTAATGGATCTCTCTGGAATTGGAATGTTGAAACATCAAGGTTTATTCCCGGGTTCTGGACGTTAAAAAGGCAGGACATCGTGTCCTAATGATCTGTGTGTGTGTCGGCCTGGGTGTTAAAACCGGCGCTTTTCCACGGTGATCGTGTTTTTATTTCTCTTAGAGAAGACAGTTAGTTAGGGGGTTTGAGAGTTGTGGCTTGTATGAGATGGGGGGGGGGGGGGGGGGGGGGGGGGGGGATGAGGGGTTTGGAAAACAGTGAATTTTAGGAAAGAATTTCTTGGAGAGATTTGGAACAAAGGGAGGAAAATTCACTTTAAGAGAGAAGAAGAAGAGGGGCCGGGGGGGGGGGGGGGGGGGGGGGGGGAGAGGAGGGATGGGTGTATAGACAGATAGATATGTACATAGATAGATAGGTAGATAGATAGAAATGCAGATACGTACATATATATATATATATATATATATATATATATATATATATATATATATAAACATTTGAAAGATAATTAAGATTGTTTGACTTCTACAACGTTGTTATCGAGCGTTGCTCTCATCATATATATATATATATATATATATATATATATATATATATATATATATATATATATATATATATATATATATTTATATATATATATATATATATATATATATATATATATATATACAAATAAGAGAGAGACAGAGAGAGAGAGACAGAGAGAGAAAGAGAGAGAGAGAGAGAGAGAGACAGAGAGAGAAAGAGAGAGAGAGAGAGAGAGAGACAGAGAGAGAAAGAGAGAGAGAGAGAGAGAGGGAGGGTTGGCGCGGGGGGGGGGGGGGGGGGGGAGAGAGAGACGGTAGGGGGAAAGAAAAAGCTTACAACGACATTTTTATAATTTTGAAAAATAAAATTCCAGACATTAAAAAGAAAAACGAAATCTTTTTTCTATTTTTTTTTCTTTAAATAAAATAAACTTGAGAGCGTCAGCCGATTCTCCATTACCATAAAAATTGGCACATGCAGCTGATATGATTTCAATATGCAAATGAGCTTGTCGGTATGGAATGTGGTGTAGCGGTGCGTGTGGTAAGGTCATTGGGTTATTGCCAGGGTTTGATGTCAGGGTCCTGGGCTGTGACAACGGATTTGCTTGTGTCTGGCAATCCCAGGTATGTGCCATTCTCCGATAAAACACATTTTAAAAATAAGTGAGCTTTTATATAGAGCAATATCCACTTAATGTGCTCAAAGCGCTTTACAAGGGGTCCCTGGCCAACAGCAACACTTAACATTTAGGAAGGGACATGACGCCTGTTAGGGGACATTACAATTTTTCGGACAGAGACAACGCTTTTAACGGCCAGGTACTCATTTTACACCTGAGTACGGTGAGAGAATGTGAGTAAAGAGCCTTTTCCAAGGACTCAACTATGCGCTGAGCGAGGCTCGAACCCAGAACCTTCCGATCCGAAAGCGAGTATCATACCACTAGACCACATAGCCGCACATTGCCTTCATTTTCTCGAGAATTCATACTTCAAAACTCGATTGATTTAAAATGATGCCCCCCCTTTTGGTGTTTGAGGTTTGAGGGTGTTTGACAAGGTGACCATCGTCTAAATGGATGGATATATTATTATGTGCGGGGATGTGGCCTTGTGGTATGACACTTGGCTTCGGATTGGAAGGTCCAGGGTTCGAGCGGCGGCGCATAGTTGAGTCCTTTGAAAAGGCTCTTTACTCCTATTCTGTCACCGTCTTCGGGTGTAAAATGAGTACCAAGCCACTAACAGCGTGCGTTGTCTGTCCGCAAAAAAAAAAAAAAAATCAAAAACAAAAACTATCGCCTAACAGTAAGCATGTCTCGTCCTGCATGTTAAGTGTCTGGTTTGCTAGAGACACCTTGTAAAGCGCTTTGAGCATTTTAGTAGATAGTGCACTATTTGAATGTTCAATTTTTTTATATGATCGAAGTAAAAGTTTTCTGGCCAAATTTTTTTAAAGCGTTATGTCAGAGGACGACAAGACCGTATTATGTGGGAAGATCGGATTTGGCCCTTAATCTTGTATTTCAGATAGAACGCTGAGTTGCACATAATGTCATTTAATTTGAGATTCGTTTTCCTTTATTAAGCGCATATAGCTAAAAGGCAGTCTTTCACAGATTCCACGGGCATTGAGTCCTGAGGCCAACGTGAACACGGAGGTTATTTTGTTCCGATTTCTGTAACGTGACACGGATACTTGCTCATCATCTCTGGCGATAGCTCAGTCAGTAGACCAAATGCTTCGCTCGCCGCACCCTTGGAAAAGGCTCTTTACTCACGATCTCTCACCGTACTCAGATGTAATATGAGTACTGGCCGTTAACAGCGTTATCTCTGTTGGAAAAAAAATGCAATATCACCTATCAGGCGCCATGTCTCGTTCTACTTGTTACGTGTTGCTGGAGGTCAGGGACCTAAAGCGCTTTGAGTACGTTTAGTGGATATTGCGCTCTATAAAAACGTTTTTAAAAAGAAATTATAATCTACCTATCTATCTATCTATCTATCTATCTATCTATCTATCTATCTATCTATCTATCTATCTATCTATCTATCGATCTATCGATCTATCTATCGATCTATCTATCTATCTATCTATCGATCTATCTATCTATCTATCTATGTCTTTATATATATATATATATATATATATATATATATATATGTATATATATCTGTGTTTGTGTGTCCTTTCCCCTCCCTCAGTCTCTCTCTCTCTCTCTCTCTCTCTCTCTCTCTCTCTCTCTCTCTCTCTCTCTCTCTCTCTCTTCCCTTTATCTCTGTTTTATTAGGGCGCTAGTCTATCGCAAATTACTTTCTGTCAAATCTGATAGACTCAGATCCCTAATCTCTGCAGACAGAAGGGGTTAGAAAAAAAAATGAAATTCTTCATATCTTTCCCTTTGATGAATTGCTTAAAGTCAGGTGTCAGGCTACCTGATGTGCTTGTGAAATAATGTCACGTAAAGCCATAACGAGAAAGTTCTTTTGGTGCCTTGCAATACGTTTGGCGCCTTGGTAAGTTTGACAAGTACAGACAGGCATATTGAAACAGAAAATCCTCATTATAATTTTGTACAGTGGATAATATTATATATACTGACATATAGATATAATGAAGTTGACGTCACTCTGGTCTTTATTATTGTTTTTTGCCATCCACGTTTATGAGTAATTCTCACTAAACTGTATTATCCAGAACAATAAAAGTCCATGAATACACACATTTTTGTGTGTTGGTCCGTTATACTTCCGGATGGCAATGTTGGAGCTTCTTACTTGAGCTTTTATATAGTGCAATATCCACTAAACGTGCTCAAAGCGCTTTACAAGGTGTCCCTGGCCAACAGCAACCCATAACATTTAGAACGGGACATGACGCCTGTTAGGCGATATTACAAATTTTTGTTTGGACAAAGACAACGCTGTTAACGGCCAGGTACTCGTTTTACACCTGAGTACGGTGAGAGAATGTGAGTAAAGAGCCTTCTCCAAGGACTCAACTATGCGCCGAACGCGAGGCTCGAACTCACGACCTTCCGATCCGAAAGCGAGTGTCATACCACTAGACCACATAGCCGCTTCTTAGCCAAGCGCATACTATCTGTAGATTAAAAATAATCCATAACACAAAAATCGGGGGTCTCGTGATAGCGCACTCACTTTACACGCAAAGGGAATGGTATCGATCCGGAGATTATTTTTTTTTTTCTGACACAGTGCCCAACCATTGGAAAGGGAGACGGGGGGGGGGGGGGGGTCTGGTTGATTTGATGGAAAGTACTTTGCGACAGACTAGCGTCTTATCTGAATGGTAGCAAGCAATTTGCTATTGTCCATGTAGCGCCATATAGAAAGCGGGATGGACTCCGGCACGATGGGTCATATTCTCTATGTATTCATCTCTTCCTTTCTCTCTCTCTCTCTCTCTCTCTCTCTCTCTCTCTCTCTCTCTCTCTCTCTCTATATATATATATATATATATATATATATATATATATATATATCTCACCCCCTCTCTATCTCTCCCCCCCCCCCTCTCTCTCTCTCTCTCTCTATCTATCTATCTATCTATCTATCTATCTATCTCTCTATCTCTATCTCTCATCTCTTTCTCCTTTTTCTTGTTTTCTCTGTCCTGGCTTTTTTCTCCATGTAGGTGGCTGGATGTGTCGTGTATTCCATTCCAAAAATATTCTGAACACGTTGTTTATTAACTCTGTCAGCGGCCAGCACCACTTTGAGCCGATTACAATCTCGGAGTGATCTCCCCTTTGTTTATTTCCATACGGTGTGAGGTAGTACGGGGTGCCTAAAGGTTAGAGTGCTCAACTCGAGATTAATAGGTCCCAGGTTTGTCTCAACTGTTCCCCAGGCGCAGACTGAGTGTATTTGTTTTGATTGGGTGGTTAGTTTGATAGTGTCGTGTATTGTGTTTCATCCACAAGGAATGCATCCATGAAAGACGACAGAATTCTTCACGGATTGCCACCGAAATGTCACTCACGTATACATACAAAGGGAATGAATTAATATTATAAAATAAAAAAGCGAAGTAAACTTTCAATGAAACCAGGTATAATATGATAATTATAGCTGGGTTTGGTCAACATATTTTATCATCACCATCACCATCATCATCATCATCATCATCATCGTCGTCGTCGTCGTCGTCGCAGATTTATGTATAGTTGTGCACGTGCTTTATCGTCGTTGGCATCTCAATCGTTGTTGTTGCAACTTGTCGTTGTTTTCGATGTTGATGATGATGATGATGATGATGATGATGATGATGATCTTTTCTGCTTATATTGTTGCATTTTTAATCCGTCCTTTAGCGGACCATAAGACACATTCTGGTCACTAATATTTTGAAAGGTCGTTGTGACTTAATCGAGAAACAAATAAAATAAAATAAATTACAATATTCCCTTTATTCATCCCATAGGGGAAATGTGTCTCTAGGATCTATTCCAAAGGAAGACTGGAATAACCCAGGCGTCAGCCGCAGTGCAGCGCCGCAAATTGAGCTAGGGCGAAGTGACTTGCTCAAGGTCACACAGTGCAGCGGCGGGTGGTCGAAATCGGTACCTTTCGGGCACGAAGCAAATACCGTACCACTGAGCCACGCTGGCCCCTACAAAACGATCACTTTCCATTTTTTTTTAATATAAAAAAGTGAGCTTTATATAGCGCAATATAAATTAAATGTGCTCTAAGTGCTTTACAATGGGTCCCTGGTCAACAGTAACATTTAACATGTAGGACGGGACATGACGCCTGTTAGCGAAATTACAATTTTTCGGACAAAGACAACGCTGTTAACGGACAGGTACTGATTTTACACCTGAGTACGGTGAGAGAATGTGAGTAAAGAGCCTTTTACAAGGACTATGCGCCGACCGGGTCTCGAACCCAGGACCTTCCGATCCGAAAGCGAGTGTCATACCACTAGACGACATAGCCGCACTAATTGGGATTTATTTATAGTTTTTTTTTTTCTTAAAAACCCAAAATAATGGATCAAATCCGGGTAGATAGACAATGAGTTAATGGATAGCTGAGTAGGTAAATTGTTTTTGTTTTAATTACACAGGGTCTTAATGACACGAAGATAATGTGAGATAGAGAGACCGTGCGCGGAGGTATAAAGGTTATGTGTGGGTAATATGTTGACTCAACAGGCACCGACCAAGGATTTGCTCGGCTGTGGGGGGCTGGTTTGTCGTGGCGATACAAATACTGAGCTATCCGCCAGTGATGTTTGCATCAAATGTTTGATCATGGCGAACGCAGTGGTGGAAGGCAAAGAGAAAGTAAACAATTTGTTGTTTGGGCGCCCGCTATGGAACGCAGGCAATGTTGGCTTGTGATGGTGGTGGATGGATATGATGATTGTGATGATGATGATGATGATGATGATGATGATGATGATGATGATGATGATGATGATGATGATGAGGATGGTGAGGATAGTCGTCGAGGTTGTCAATGTATTTGGAGTGTATGTGTCATTGTTTCGTTGGCGTTTGATCTGCTGGTTACCATCGCCATGCATTTAGAAATGGTACCGACTATGTGGTCTTGTGGTATGACACTCGTTTTCGGATCGGAAGGTTCTTGGTTCGAACCTCGCCTGGAACATAGTTGAGTCCTTGGAAAAGACTCTTTACTCACAT
>NC_088369.1:32104295-32191795 GCF_034508935.2 Berghia stephanieae | reverse complement strand
TGGTGGTTATAAGCTGAAAAATAAATCTTAAATCTTTTTACGAAATTTTAACAAAATAAATATCTCTTTAGACAAACGTATTTTAATCATGAGTTTATGATGATGATGATGATGATGATGATGATGATGATGATGATGATGATGATAATAGCTTGAGAACTGATCACCTAGCTGCAGGTCATTAACTAACAACAAAAAGCTGAGTGACGTCGTCTTCATTCTATCCATAGCGTAAAATCCACTTGATGTGCTCAAAGCACTTTACTAGGATTCCCAAGCTAGCATCAACTCTAAATCACACTACAATATTGATTAAGATAATATTTGTGCTTTTACGCAATAGCCGAGATGATCTATAAAGAGATGATCTACTCTAGTTTTTCCCTCTTTATGGAGTGATATAAAGTTTTTGGTTACGTCCCCTGGATTTCGCAAGGTGGATGTGTTCTTATCTACACGAAAGGTTTACCTCACAGTATTGATTTTCAGATGTGGAATTGTGCTTTAGATATTAGTTTGTTTGTTTTGTAGGGTTTTTGGTTTTTTTTTGTTTTTTTTTTTTTTTTTTTTTTTTTTTTTTTTTTTTTGTGGGGGTTTTTTGTGTGTTTTTTGGGGGGAGGGGGGGGGGGTATTATTATTTTCTTTTTTAATAGTGTCAATTCGTACTTACGGTACCAACTTAATAAACCCATCAATGTCCCCAACCTTACCAATGGTCAACTTACTAACGGTATATAAGGAAATGAATTGCTATACTAAAAATGTTTCTAACTCCCCAAAAGAGTGACGGTATAGCGAGGTTTACTGAGTATTTTCTCTTTGTTAACACTGATAATCTATTTTCAAAATGGGAAGTAATATTGTTTGGTTTCAAAAGGACATAACTCTCAATCATTTGAAAATCAGGAAAACGATATTTAGAAATTATGAAGAAAGGGAAACGAATATTTTACAAAATTTCAAAGGAAGGCTTGTGGAACAAAAATTAAATGTAGATCTTGAAAGCGTAAGAAAAAGAATAAAGAAGGAAATAAAGCGGAAATATTTATTCATGGATTTAAAAGACTTCGCAGATAAAAACATGGCGCATTTCCTCACGGTGTGTGTGTGTGTGTGTGTGTGTGTGTGTATGAGTGTGTGTTGTTTGTGTGTGTTTGTGTGTTTAAAACCTTTTTGTCTATTTATTTTATTTTATGAAAAGGAAGACCGTAGTATCTTTTCATATTCTTGTCTTTCTCCGTTTCTTTTCTTGCGCTTCCTCTTTTTCATTTCTCCATTGACGTTAACGGCTATTCAAACCGAGCGAGTACAATTTTAATGTTTGTCTCCCTTCTTTCGGAAGAAATTAGTCGACACTGGAATATTTTTATTGTCATTTTTTGTATGCATTATTATGATTATCTATTTTTATAAGTTCTCCCCTTGACAAAGTTGTTATTGTGACAAGCTATTATCCAGAGTAATTCCCCTTGGCTATATTATACATACTTCTGAGGCGCCAATTGAATAGCAGTTTTGTGTTCGTCCAGCAGGTTTTTACAATCTTTTATATTTGATTTAATATATCAAAATGAGAGGCGAATAGCCGGCTATTTATCTGCGATAAAGGTATCTTGTAGTTATATCGGATTAACATTTTATTTCAAGTATTTATATGTACTGTTTGGTATAAAATACGATATAGGGAATGGTAGTTTGTAAGTGTCTCACGTCCGGTGTATCGCAAACCCTTACAACAGGTACCAACCACCTCCTTACAAAAAGTTAAGACTCTTGTAGGTGTTTTTTGTTCCACTCGGTGGTCGTCGTGTCCAAATGCGTGTTGTTATTTATTTTCTCCTTTCTCTTGAATATTTTTTAAACATTTTTTTTTTTTTGTTTAGCACGCTACTGCTACTAGTACCCGCTTATAACGACGTTTTGATGAGGGCGGTGACAATCACTCGAAAGTCGTTATAAAAGATGAATTAGTAAATTAGGAAATGAATTCGTCTTTGGTTTGGGAGATTGCAGGTTTGTATCCCAACTATATTTCGTTGTTTGTTTGTTTTTTTGTTGTTGTTTTTTTTCTAACTTTTTTCGGGGGGGGGGGGGGGGGGGGGGGGGTGTTCGTTTGCTTGTGCTGTTTTCTATTAATTTCGGGTTGTTTTTTTTTTTTTGTTTTTTTTTTTCCTTGTTTTCTTTGTTTGCTTTTTTTCGTTTGTTTTAGTGGGGTTTTTTTTTGTTGTTTTGTTTTGTTTTGTTTTGTTTTTTTGTTTTTTAATTTTGCTTTGCTGATTCTTTACGTCCTTATTTAGTTGTCGTTGATGCGTGTGTGTATGTGTGTGTGTGTGTGTGTGTGTGTTGTGTGTGTGTGTGTGTGTTAGTTGGTGTTGAGGTGGGCGGGGGTGGCCGTAAATTTCTCTTTCCGTCAAACTGAATGGATGACCCATTTAAACGACCCTGGGAATACGTGCACATATTTACAGGTCGGATAACCAATTATGGGCTTATTTTAACATTGCTGTAATGGGGAATATTTTGCGTTGGTTTGAGATGAGAGTATTATTTCTATACATCAACGGAACGGGCCCATAACAATTTGGGTTACCAGATCTTCAAAATTCAATACGTCGCCTTGGGGGCAATCGCGCTATCAACCATGAATACTTCCATTTCAACTTCGATATTTTGCCTTTTCCACCTGTCAATGTCCTCACTTAATTTTTTTTCTAAACTGTTGGCTGTTTTTATCTAAATAGAATAAAAATTCAAGGAGTCAGTAAACAAACGGTGTCTTTGTGAGAGCAACGGAACGGGTATTTTTGCATTGTGACCGCGTGAAAAAGTGTGGTAACTGTAATTAAGTTGACAATCTTCCTCCGTGTCACAAGTCAGCAAATTTTTAAATCAAGGTTATTTTAACATAGTGAAAACACTACTGTACTATTTCCTGTTCCGTCATTGTTTAGTTTATTCGCATTAACAACGCCATCTTCTCATCTCTCAATCATCTTCGGTGTCTTTGGGTTACCAGATCTTCAAAATACAATACGTCGCCTTGGGGGCAATCGCGCTATCAACTTTGAATACTTCCGTCGTGCTTTGTTGATAAAGGGAAACCCGAAACGTCCACAGATGTCCCTGTGAATGAGATTAAAGCTTCTATTCCATTTTTAAAATTTGTCTCAAAACGGTATTATGTCTGGATGAATTGACCCCGAAAAATGACCCTAAAATTGAAATTACAAGAAATACTAATTTTTGGGTTTTTCAATGTGAGAAATTGTATTTCTTCTCTGAAATAACGAATCGAAATTTACACCACATTTCGTGTTTTTGCCAATCAATTCTATTTTTAGCTCTTCGGTCATCTCGATATAATACCGTTTTGAGACGGTGGGTCACATGTTAAATTATGCTTTCTTCCAGAGTAAACGGTTATATGTTATATTTTACAATGACCAGAATGTGGAAATTTTGTTGGTTTGTTATTAAATCACGCATCGGTGATCTCTTATTCTGATCATTAAACTGTAAGGTTTGGGGTCCCAATAGCTCAGTTGGTAGACCACTCGTTCACACGCAAAGGGACCAAGATCGATCCCGGGTGCAGTCCAGATTTTTTCTGACCCTCCTGTCCACCCAGCAGTGAATTGGTAGCTGAATCTGTTAGATTTGGCGGAAAGAACTTTGCGATAGACTATAGCGCCCTATCCAAAGGATTGCTATTGCTATTGTCCGTTTCACGCTATAGAAACCGGGATAAACTCCGGCTCCATGGGCCTAATGGTTCTGAAGGACTAAAAATAGAAATAGAATTTGGGGAAAGGATTTTGACATCAGTAATGTTGTAGAGTCCGTGAGCTTTGGAGACGCCCATGTCTGAAGGACATTTTATAAAAAGTTGGATATCTGTATGATTTGAGTTACCCGTCTGTCTGAATCCTTCGGGGTTCAGGCTTAAAAAGATTTTCTCTTGGAGTCTGTAATATGATTTGATACCTTGTACGAAAGGCTCAATGTATTGTATGGGCTTTTACATCAAGCTCTTAAGACATTCATTCTTTTCTCTCCTTTTTTCAGATTATTATTATTATTATTATTTTATGATATGTAAGATATATTTAATTTATTTTCGCCGGTGCTATTCTCTAATAAAACCGATAGAGAGTTGGTGGTTTTGCCCAAGGAAACTAATGACTCGGTAGGGTGCCCCAAATATTCTTCATGGCTCGTAGGATTACTTGACAATAGAATTTCAATAGTAAATCTCAATACAATAGTATTTGTACAGTAAAACGGTCCGGGTTACCTGGAAATGTGTTTACTTTTTGAAAGGAAATAGAACAGAAAAGAAATACTGTATCTGGAAAACGAGCGCGTATTCACCTGAGAATCACCTCAGTAGTTAAATGGTCAAGTGAATAAATTTTGACTTTGTCCGCCAGAACGTCGTCCTCCGACTCTAAACAAATACCAGACAATGCCGTCGTCACAGTATCCTGGTGTTTGTTTTCTGATTGTCCTCGGGCAAAAGTATATTATAGTATATCTATGAATGATTTAATTCAATCCAATACGCGCTTTAGGAATTATCATGATGCTTACATTTAATGAAATGAAATGTTTTGGGGTTCTGTAGTTAATTTGAGTTTAGAACCTGACAGATATTTAACAGATGGTTCAACCCACGGCCCCTTTTTTTATGGCCCAAGAGTTCTCGCATCTGTTTGCTTTGGGAACTTAATCAACACATTGAGACAAGCCCACCGTATGATAATGAGACAAGGCAGTGTCCAAGTGCGTGAGCTTGAAACACTTTCTTTTTTTTTTTTCTTTTTTTTTTTCTTTTTTTTTTTTTGCTAGTCTTCATAATTGGGCAAGATTCTGAAAAGATGTTGTTGACATTAATTTATTCAATATTTACAACTATTAAGGAAAGTGGCAATTTGGTACAAAATATCTATGATCAGATCCTACCTTATGAACTCCTTCAACTAAATGATACGGGTATTGATGTTGTTTTGTTTTTTGTTTTGTTTTTTGTTTGTTTGTTTTTGTGTTGTTTTGTTTGTTTTGTTTTGTTTTTGGCGCCGAAATGGTCTTGTGGTATGACACTCGCCTTCGAACCGGAAGGTCCAAGTTTCGAGTCCCGCTCTGAGCTAAGTCCTAGGAAAAAGCTCTTTACTCACATTCTCTCATCGTACTCAAGAATAAATTTAAATGGCCGTTAACAACACGTTTAATGGATATTGAGCTTAATTCTTTTTTTTTTTTCTTTTTTTTTTTTTTTGGACATTTCAAAAAGTGATGGAGGGAAGAATGAGATCCGTTAATGATGACCGAGGATGGCCGAGGTATCTTACTCTTGCTCTTGGTAAAGCCAAAGGGCCCTGCCTTACATAAGATTATCGTCGTGAAGCTAATAGCACTGGGAAATAAGGAGGTAGAGGAGGAGGAGGAGGAGGAGGAGGAGGTTGAGGAGGGAGAATGGAGGAAGGAAATAAAGACGTCAAGAAAGAAGGGAGAGAAGAGAAAAAAGAATGGTCCTCATAATTGGTTGGTCTATGTGGTGTCAGTCCAAGCTCCAGACAATGCAATTCCCCGTGTGGCCGCACGCCTGATTAGATTCCTATCGACGGTCTGTGGAAGGAAAGTGGAATCAAATCGCCTTGTTCTACATAAGAATCGTCTTTATGTCCTGGAAAAAATCTACCGTAAATTGGTGAAACATCTTTTTCACATTTTTGGTCATATTATAATATATCCACTGATTAAGTTTTGGTCCCAACGTTTGGAAAGCATTTTAATCCTGGGTCTTCAAATAAAATAATAAATAATGATGATGATAATGATGATGATAATGATGATGATGATGATGATGATGATGATGATGATGATGATGATGATGATGATGATGATTATAATAATAATAATAGTAATAATAATAATAATTATTATTATTATTATTATAATGAATAATGAATTCATATAGCGCCTAAACATCCACGTTAATCGTGTTCTGTAGCGCTTTACATAATAGAATCTGGGGAGAAAAAAAAATCACAGCACGACGTAATAAGCATGAATACAGAACACGACGTAACTACATATAGTAAGTGGGCCACGATACAGAAACAAAATATAAGTTACATCTATTTCATAAAAAATAAGCCTTACGGAACAAGTCAGTCTTCAGACATTTCCTGAAACATGATAAATTTTCACAGGACTTTGTAGTGCGTTCCATAGGCAATGGAGGAAAAAGCTTTTTTGATGTTTTTTTTTTTTTTTTTTTTTTTAACCATAAGTGAATTTTAAGAAGTTGGGAATGCGATAATCTTAAGTTTTGAGTAGGTTCATATTTTTAATCAGTTCCTGCAAATATTCAGGTGCCAATCTATCCAGACATCTAAAAACAGAGCCCAAAAATTATATCATGAACTTAACAGGAAGCCAATGCAATTCCTGGAGAATTGGTGTTCCTGATCTCTTTTTTTCCGTTAACTGTATAAGTCTGACCGCTTTATTTGGATTTTTTTTGTAGTTGATAAATTGATCTGGAAGCGATGCTCGAACCCAGGACCTTCCGGTCCGAAAGCGAGTGTCATAGCACTAGACCACATAGCCGCAAGTAGACAGGTATATTAGTTTTCTAATCCAATTTTTAGAAGTTAAGACAAATTTGTATTTGGTCACTCTTTGATCTCGTTCAATTAACATCCGTACCTCCGTACGACATATCCTTGAGTGACCAGAGCTCATACTTTGAAGTCAGATGTTTCTGAAGCCCCAGGGCCCCGGGGGACGGGCTAAGTCAATCAATTGAAATGAATTGGGGTCGTTGAGTTTAGGGTAAGTGTTAGATCTACTCGAGGTCAGAACGGTTGATTTGGTAACAGGCACGAGCTGGATGGTGGTTGAGTGGTGGGTGAGTCATCAGTGAGTGATTGGTTTGAGCGCTTGGGGTTCGAGTTTGGACTGAAACATTTTAAGTGTTGCGTATTCTGTTTCATATTTATTGATATTAGTTTGATGAACAACTTAAAAATAGGGACAAGATGGACGATGGACATCCAGGAGACTCATAGTTCGAGTCCCGATGTCGTCATCTTTTCTTTTTTTTTTTCATAGGAAAATTAAAGCTCAATCGCTTACTTTGCGGTTCTGCTCTGCGGCTGAAATCTATTTCAATATAGACGTCTAAACCCTGAATAAGAATTATCTCTAAGGATTAACAAAGGGTTTGTTTTTTAAAAATTGTTTTTAAATGTTTCATGTATAAAATGTCGTCTGAAGGTTGGAGTTTTTTAAAATTTCTAAACCTTCCGTGTTAAGTTTGACGCTAAAAATAGTCACCAATGGGAATCCAAGGATGACGTCAATTAACTTTGGGTCACCTAATTCAGATAACGATGAAATGCGACAAAAAGACCAGCAATTTATTTCAACTGAACAGTAAAAGTAAAAATAAACCAATAAAGATGAACTTATGGTTTTATCTAAAAGATATCATGTTACACATTGAATGTTTACACAAAAGAAATTAATGAACGGATTTTTTTGGTAATCCATTTCAGAATTTTCCAATCTTCAAAAGCTTGTATCTCAACTAATACTGATTTCTCAGAATGATTCTATAGCATTAATTATATGATATTTCATATTCTACAACATATGTAATGCGCATGCTATCAACCCTAATTTGCACAATTCGGCTATGTGGTCTAGTGGTATGACACCCGCTTTCGGATCGGAAGGTCCTGGGTTCGAGCCTCGCGCTCGGCGCATATTTGAGTCCTTGGAAAAGGCTCTTTACTCACATTCTCTCACCGTACTCAGGTGTAAAATGAGAACCTGGCCGTTAACAGCGTTGTCTTTGTCCGAAAATTGTACTATCGCCTAACAGGCGTCATGTCCCGTCCTCAATGTTGAATGTTGCTGTTGACCAGGGACCCCTTGTAAAGCGCTTTAAGCACATTTAGTGGATATTACGCTATATAAAAGCTCAATTATTTTTTTTTAATTCAAGGGTTTTTGGACCCCTACTATTCTATTTATAGGCTGTTATCATATATTCATTTTTGTTCAGTAATTAATTTTGTAAGTAACACGATTCTAGACTGTCTTGCAATGTCTAGTCGTTTTAATTACCTTCAACCTTTTGCCGCGTGCCAAGTCTTTTTATCACAGATCCTTGAAATATGGAAGGGCGGGGAGAAAAGTAATCGCTTGTAATTAATCGGGTTTGCTGAAGGTTAATTACCCATCAAAGAGAGAGAAGGCGTCGATTTTGATTCTTATATTAGTGACTTAGAATAGGGTTAGCCGGTCGTAAAAAATACGTGAGTATTTTGTGGGCGTGACTGACGTATTTTCGATCCATGTTAGTTTATTTTCATAACTGGCTCGTGCCGAGTGCTTTACTTCCATGTCTTTGGAATGTTAATTCGTGGTCTGAATGGAGTCAATGGGTTTTTATATAGAGAAGACTATGAAGGACATATATTATAATGCAGATTAAGGAATTGAGGAGTATTCCATTGAAATTGATTGCCATTACTTATGCTATACATGAATACTATAATATATGATACTTGTCATAAAACTGACATCTCAATGCTACTTGTATTAATTCATAAGAAAAATATGACCTTTGTACTGTACAATGTGAATTTCAAAATAATACAATTACTTTAAGCGCACCATAAAATAACACTGGTATCTTTTAGATAAAACCATAAGTTCATATTTATTGGTTTATTTTTACTGTTACTGTTCAGGTGAAATAAATTGCAGGTCTTTTTGTCGCGTTTCGTCGTTATCTGAATTAGGTGATAGCGACGTGTCCATATATGCAAGTCTGACATCCGAACCCACTTTTGGGCCTAGTTTAACGTTGTTGTAATGGACAATATTTTGCGTCATTTTTTGTGATTCCCAAAAGTAGTTGGGTAATAAGACCTGCAGATAAGTAAACGTCGGGTGATAAACATTTGGGTTTCTTGAATTTAACAAGGCCAAGGAATGCTTAGCATGGTCAGTGATTGAATAGGTGACAATCAGGGTAGAATTGTGCAGTTTTGCCATTAATGACTCGACATTGTGATTAGTTTGATCACTTCGATGAAACATGACAGGAAAAACAAAGGTAAAGAAAAGTCTTTACATGATAGAAATATTCTCATGTATTTCCAAAACAACAAACTCTATATAAAACAGGATCTGTCATAATAGAATACCATTGAATCTTGAAAATATCATTAGGATTTTCTTCATATGAATTTTTATCTATTTATCACTTCGTTCTGGCTTTATTCGGTGAAACAAATAAGGCGATATTGATGGATGTGACGGTGGGAGATTCATTTAATGACATCAATGATTTTTAATAGTGATATTAGTGAAAAAAATTGATAATGCGAGACATGAATTAAAGGTATAGGAAGTCACAGTTGCTAAATTATCGGTATATCTGTAACCACTAAAGTTACTATCTTTTTCGTGGAAATAGGAGACAATATTGAAGAGACTATTTTTTTAAATCATGAGATTTAGGTGATGAAGTGCACCTCATGCATAAATCATTTACTCATTTCTGTTCATTCAACTCAACAAGAGACATAAATCGAGGATTAGTGTTAACCGCTATAACAACACATTACTTTCTCATCGTCCCAGAATATCGAATCCGTCTAGATTCCAGTCGTCGATACCAGAGTACGGCCAGAATCGATCATCATCGTCATCGTAGTCATAGTATCGGCCAACCCTGTACCCGTTGTTGTAGGAGTTGTATCGGTTGTAGGAGTTGTATCGAGGGAAGTACCCGCCCGATCCAAACCCAAATCCATGTCCGAAAGGCGAAAAGGGAATCGTTCGGTAACCGTAACCCAGACTAATGGGTGACACGGGTAGGGCGAATCCAGTACGGCCTGTAGATTCGATGGAAGGGAATAATAATGATATGATGATTATATACTGATTATACAACAAGTGGGTTAGTACATTTATATAGCGCATATCATTTGTTGTTTTTTCAATCAATTCTATATACTTTACAGTTCTTCATTCATTTTTCTTGTAAGATATTGAGAACTGTTTTATTAAGTTCAAGTTATCAGTTAGGTATCTTAAGCAAGATAACAAAATATCCCGATGATTTTATCGATATTGATTGTCAGTTCAGAAATATACATGGGGACGACACGTCAAGGATATGAAGCTCCCTGTCAGATAAAATGGAATGTATCGTCTAGAACCATGAATCATAGTTAATGCCGGTGGTTGTATCGTGGAGGTGAAGTATTTGCCAGATAAAATCTCATTCGTCATTAGTGTTACATTTATCGTGTTTTGTTGGCAAAGGGGAAACCCCAAACGTCCGCATCGTCTGTCTTCTTTAATTACATTAAAGCATCTATTCCATTTGACTATAGCCAGATAAAGCGGTGTATTAAAATTTTACATCACTTTACAGATTTATTTTAACTTTCCAAAGTTTTAGCTTTTTTTTTTTTTTAATCCCGTTGAAGGCGAGACTAAAACAATTTCCAACCTCATTTTCCCCTTATTATTTAGTTGGTTGTAACAAAAGACTATAATGTTGTTGTAAAGAGACCGGTGACAGTGCTGCGACTTTGTAAAACTCTTTGTAAAAATGATAAAATGTGATGTTAGGTTAGAGTATGCTGGAATCCGATATGTGAATAATGAAGGATGTAACAACTTACCGATTCCAAAACCGCCAAAGTTGAGACCCATTCCCATGACTGGGTGCCCCAGGCCGTAGCCCCATCCAAACCCGGTACTCATGAAGGGAATCCTCGAATAGGTACCAGACGCTAAGGTTGCTTTCATGGCAACCAACAGCAGAAGGCAGAAAATGGATCGCTCCATGCTGATTGGCTGGGAGGATAAACATGATATATATATATATATATATATATATATATATATATATATATATATATATATATATATATATATATATATATATATATTGGATTGCATAGACTGGTTCTTTGTGCTGTGTTTTCATTACAACTGAGAGGGCATAGCTTTGCAAAATGCGAAAGACTTTCATATGGTTACAAGGGTATAATATCGAGAGAAAAAAATAAACATAGCCCAAAGAAATATTTTTGGAGTTAATTGGAACGTATAGCCTCTTGAACATTTTTAATGATGAGGATTCTAATTCAACAAGTTATTCCAAAAGGAAATATGCATGTCTTGGTACACTCTGACATTTGGCCGATGGGTAATTATGCAGAGATAAAACTTATTCAATTAATTACATTTTAGGATGGTGTTTTAAAAGGACCTGTTTCTGTATTCTAATTTTTTTGGATGCTAAAGATGCAATTGTTCAAGTGTTATTTTTCATGTTAAGCGCGGTATAGTATAGAAAATTCTTATCAAAATATAGGAGGCAGTACGATAATCTGAATCAGATATTACTGTGGAAAGCGGCAAGAAGTGAAATAAAATTAGATTTGGACATTAACCTCTCCTTACTAACCATATGAAGATCGTCACATTCGTTACGATGCAACCATTATCATCACAAACTTAAAATAAAATAATTTGTTTTATAGCACTAAAAACGTTACACTGTAATTTAGAGCTCATTTTGCTGGACAATATTATTTATATATGATAGAATTTATTTGTTGCTTTGCTGTTTGAATTACTTAATCTATTTTTGTTTAAAGTTATTATGTAATAAATCGTCTTAAAACGGTATTTATTAACACCATTTTCCAGATGTTCCCCCTTAACTTTTTATACCTTATCTAATCAAACAGTAAAAAAAATTAACTCACAAGGAATAAGTACATGATAATAATAATTTTGTTCGGCTAAACACAGCATGAAGTTTTCACGACTATCTATAAAAGCAACAACAACAACAAAAATAAGATATTCAAATTTTGTAATGTGCAAATAAAAAAATCTGAATGAAAAATGAAATAAGGAATGTGATGATTGTCCTGTAGCAGGTAAGGAGAAGGTAGGCATAACGCTAAAGATCTGAATAAGTGTGTATGAAAGGTGCCAGACAAAGCAAGAAAGAAAAATAGAAGAAAAAAACCATCCCGAAAAATCAGTCTATCTCGACTGATTTTTTGGGATGGATCTTTTCTTCTAGGCTATTTTTCTTTCTTGCTTTGTCTGGCACCTTTCCTACACATTTATTCAGATCTTTATCTTATACTGGTGCCTGCTCCTTAATTCCTTTAATTTGATATAAGCATAACGCAAAAATGTTTCCATATAGGCTCAACCTATAAAGTGATTGCCTTGATCGAGGAGAGATGGTTTTGTGTCATAACTTTACAACAAAATTAAATTTCCCATTTCCCTAACTGTGATAATTTAACTTGATGTTCTTCAATAAATTTCCATTCCGACATGATAACAAATTGACACGAAGGGTCGCGTGGTTGTTTGGTTTGTTTGGGTTTTTTTAAAACCAGTTTCTGGTGGAAATTCATTTTATGTTTTAAATAGGCAACTACAAGAGAGCGTTCACATGCTACGATCGTTTTATCAAGCATTCTACCATTTGTACACAAGTCGTCTATCATATGTGTTCCCATAAAAAAAAATCGTCCAGCGCCAGTTTAAGAAATTGGAAATTCTCTCTTAAAATAAAAGCTTAAAGATGGCATAAATCGCGTTGAAGTTGGAATTTAAAATGCGTTGTTATGGGGTCATAGAATTAACTGTCAAATTAAAGTTGGAATTTGTAATGTGTTGTTGGCTAGGACTTCATAATATATAGATGTCGCTGGTTGTTGGTCATCACATTTAAATATGTAATTTACAATGTGTTGTTTGTCATACAATAAAGAATCAAATTGAAGTTGTAATTTACAATACGTTGTTCACACCATGAAACTAAAGTTAAATTTTGCAATGGCGTTGTTATCAGAGCATCAAATTGTCAAATCAATTTTATATCTAATATTCTATTAGTTAATCTTACCTCTCGAAAATGACGATGTACAGTGTTACTAGTCCACCTGTCCCTAACCACCGAGGTACAAAAATCGAACTGATTTGACCGATGAATTTATTTGGATGTGGTCAATCCTACTGACCACTGACCGATATTATAGTAAAGGCTTTTAAGAGAAAAAGAAAACCACTACAAACAGGTAGTAGTCAGATGGTGTGACCAGATGTTTACAGGTACCAGCGTCCTGTCCCCCCAAAACCACATGTGACTTTTGGACATCCCTTTACCGAGACCACCTTTATATTTATATGTAGAGTGTGGATGTCACCTTATGATGAAAATATCGACAGTGATGGTGGGGCAGGGTGGTGGGGGGGGGGGTGAATCTTTAATCTTTTTTAGGGACAGGTACATACGGAGAGTGTACCAGTAGGACATTATCACAGGTATCCCATGGATTTACAATGTATTGGCCCTTGTCGTCATGGTCTTGAACAGTAGATTGATCTTATATCGATACAAAATTGACAGTTGAATTAATTGAAATTATTTGCAGATTACTTTAATTAAAACGCACAATGCGCTTTGTATACGGTTTTTTTTTTGGGGGGGGGGGGGGCGGGTTCGAGTCCTCCTGTCGGCATCTCGTATTTTCCTAGAGCAAGAAACTTAACTCTCCATTGCTCTCTTTGCGGCGTTGCTCTTTGGTTTACCCTCTACTTACCAACAGCGTGGAAATTGTCACATATTATAATGTGACGATACAACTCACCTCACCTCATTCTCCTGACCGAGGAGGTCATAGAGGAGACGTGAGAGATGACTTTACAGTAAGGGCCCTTCATCCAGACCTGTCCTCAGCTTTCCTCATTAGTGTTGAGCGAGAGCTGAAGTGGAGTCGCTGGAGAATCTCATTAAAAGGAGAATATGGCAATGGTTGGGGCATGTCTGTCGCAGACCTGATGAAACACTGATAAGAAAGGCTCTGCGATGGACACCCCAAGGCAAGAGGAAGCGAGGCCGCCCCAAGGAGACTTGGAGACATACTGTAGAGAGGGACCTAAAGCAGAGAGATCCGTCCCTCGAGATGTCCCCAAGAATAGCTGCTGACAGGACCAGGTGGAAATCCCTTGCATCGCCTCAAGTGCCAGCAGGCCCAGAGAGGATTGAGTGAGTGGGGTTGTCCATCATTGCCCATTCGTTTGCATTATACATCCAGCACTTTATTTGCCGTCCTTTCTTTCTGCCGCCATCCAAGGTCCCTTGCATAATGATTTTTGCCAATGCCTCACGGCGAGAAACATAACCAAACCAAGAGAATATTCTTCTTTTGACTATGACAACTAGCATATATTTCATAATGATCTTTTTGACATCATCAAAATAGTCGAGAATAAATATTTGGTATAACTATCAGAACTTAGCACTTAATTGTAGAGATTGTTTGTTTGTCTTGTTTGTTTGTTTTTTATTCTGAACAATACTATAAATTGCGTTTTTTGCTTTTGAGATAAAGTAAAACAAAAAAATGTGTATTGGATGGGTAAGAATATGACTTTTCTGGAAAAATCATGAAAATGGTTGGTAAGAAGAAAGTGAACACCTTGTTTTTAATGACCACCCATTTGATCACTGACACGCTCAACGTTCTTATTTACGTGACAAGATACTACAACCAAATATTTCAATGACTTTCAGCTTGAATTAAATTGTATAATTTACATGCGTTCCCTGCAATAATAGCATTAAGTACGGAATGAAATTGTGTGTATGTGTGGGTTTTGTGTGTGTGTGTGTATGTGTGTGTGTGTGTAATATTATGTCAGTCTGTTTGACAGTGTGATTGTGTGCTTGTAAGTGCAATACTATTCTTACATCATTACGACAAAGGTAGCTTTGTGTACATCTCTAGCAAAAGATTTGTTTGCCAGAGTCACGGTTGTCCATCGGTCACGTCACGTGACAAAAATCTTGTCCTTGTGTCAATGTCTACAACGTTCCTCGGTGTTTACTGGATGGAGGTCTCTGTCACGTGACCACGGTGTCTTCAAATGGAGATTCGCAAAAAAGCAAAATTACTTTCTTTAACAAACGTCAAAAACATTTGAGCGCGATCACTGACCGGACGGGTTGCAACGATCTAAAAAAAAACAAAAAAAAAAAAAAAAACTTCATGCCTTATCGTTGGATCCCTGGGCAGACCCCGTTGCTCATAAAACCGTACTCGGCTCGTGTCTTAAAGACAGTGGCCGATATTATAATATTAGAGAGTGGTAGCATTTTAGAACGTCTAACAATCAACTTGTACTTGTACATAATATGAAATGGATACTTCGTTACATATTATGTTGAACGTGACCGAATTGGTGATATGGCTACAAAACTTTTACAGCAGCTTTGCGTCCGTGGGGTTCCAAACAGAAACTCCTTATAGCTCCAAACGCTCGATTGGGAGGAATCGACTCACAAGATAACGACCTGCTTCGAATCCTGGTAGGATCGGAAGTCTTAGTTTTGTTTATTTGGGGTTGTTTTTGTTTTGTTTTGTTTTGTTTTGTTTGTTTGTTTGTTTGTTTGTTTTTTGTTGGGTTTTTTTTTGTTTGGGGGGGGGGGTGTTTGTTGTTATTTGTTGTTTGTTTTTTTTTTTTTTTTTGGGGGGGAGGAAGTTGGTTTTATTTGTAATGTTACAGAATCCAGTATAAACTTCAGTCTCATTCGCTGTATGGTTTTGAATAGTGCTTTTTGTAAGCATAGTTATTTGGCCATAATATAATGAATTCGTTCATTGGGGTGTTGTATTTAGAATGTCTTCCAATTTAGTGGTGTCAAACAGGTGACAATCTACTCATCCGGATCTGCCTAGTTTGAAATGTTTTTAGTTTTCAGTAAAAATAAAGGAAAGTAGACCCCTCTAACTATAATTAACTTTATAAATTTACCTTTTTTTTCTTCTTTTTTTTTTTTGCAAGGGGCGGGGGGGGGGGGTGAAGGATTAAACAACGCTTTCAATTCCTTCAGCATCAGACTTTCATTAACAGCAAGTCTAATTGGATTCTCTCTCTTTCCTTCAGAGCCGATGGGCCCATAAACCCGGAGTTTTTTCCGGTTTCTATAATGTGAAACGGACAATAGCAATTCCATGTTACCCTCAGGCCATTGTAAAGTACTTTCCACCAGATCTAATGGACCTAGCTACCCACTCAATTCTGGGGGGAAAAGGGAGATCAGAAAAAATCTCGGCTGCCCCTGAGATCGATGTTGGTCTTTTTGCGTGTGAAGAAAGTGCTCTAGCTACTGAGCTATCAGGACCCCCAATGAAATTAGATATGCATATCGAATTCAGCTATAGATAGTATGCGCTTGGCTAAGAAGCTCATAACATTGCCATCCGGAAGTATAACGGACCAACACACAAAACTGTGTGTATCCATGAACGTTTATGGTCAGGTTAATACAGTTCAGTGAGCATTACTCATAAACGCGGATGGCAAAAAACAATAACAAAGACCTGAGTGACGTCATCTTCGAACTATCTATAGAGGACAATTCTAGGAATATTTCCTTGTGCCGTTGGCTGTGTCAGATGCAATCAACCTGGTTTTCACACCCTTTTCTACAATGTAAATATAGTTATTTGTTATGCCTTGATGTTTATTAAACCTTTTCAATCCGTGTTCCAATTTTAGAAATACGAGTAACTCGACATCAGATCCTACCATTTTTACCAAGAATGCGGTAACATGGTAACATCGATGGTCTTTCTCGATCAATCCTTGTCCATTCTTTTCTCGATGAAACGGTACGGTTTATATATATATATATATATATATATATATATATATATATATATATATATATATATATATATATATATATAATAGATAAAAATAGAGTATGACATGAACGAAATCCGTGTGGCCGTCAAGGAATCTAGAGAAAATAGTGACCCAGTCTTTTAAAACATGGAACTAATTCAAAGCTCTCAATTCTTTTTTAAGCATGACCAAAAGTTTGACAGAGATTTGACATAGAACTGGAGACAAAGCGATAAATTGCTTCTTAGTCGGGCCCTCTTTTTTGTGTATGTTTACTGTATTATTACGGCAAAAGTAGGGCTCAGTAGGATGACTAGAATACATAATTTAATCAATGATGGCCAATTCTTTTGTACTCTGAAAAAAAAACACGTTTTTAAAATTTTGGCCAGAAAACTCGTCCTTCAAATATTGATCGGTTTAATATGACCCTCATCTTGACAAAAGTTCTCAAACCTGGGACTTCGCGAAGTTTCAGGTTTGAAAATTTTTGCCAAGATGAGGGTCATTTAAATTGATCGATATTTGAAGAACGAATTTTCTGTCCAAAATCTTGAATGCGTGTTTTTTCAGAGTTGGGCAGAATTCGTAATCGTGTGTTCCAAATTTAATTCTTTGAAGTCAAGTGTATCTAATTTATTGTATTGTTATTTTAATGTTAGTGTATAATAAACGCTGTCTTTATAATATAATATTATCATTGTAAGAGTTTGTTTTGATTCCATTAGATACACAATAGTTTTGATGGCTACTTGTATAGACAGGGCATAACGGATGTGTTCCACTTGGTATTTCACACTTCAAAGGGACAATCCGCGGTCATTGTGACTTTTTGTCAGTTACATTCAGAGCGTAATGTATTGGGCAATCTTTCTTTCTTCTCTTTTCTTTTTAAACCTCCTCTTTCCCGTCCTTCTTCTCCTCCGAGTTGTGTTTTGACTGTGTTTTTATTCAGGATTTTGTCGTAACTTTGAGGTAACCAACAGCTTATTTAACTCTCTTCTTACCAACTATTTTCCGGATTTTCCCTGTAACGTCACACCCATCCAACATAAAAATTGATATGTTCAAACTCTACCTCCAAAAAAATAAGTCCACGCTATACATAATTAATTGCGTACAACAATACAGGCTCTACAACACAGCACTAAGCTTTTATAAGTAAAACCAAAACACTTCCTCAAATTTGATAAAATGTGAACAAGAATAATGTTGGTTGTATCGTAATCAATGTGACGATTTTCTTATAGTCAGTTGGTGAGATTAGGATTTAGGCCGGGTGATGGACGGGATATTAACAACGCCATTGAATGACTTGAAGGTTTGGTTTTCAGTTTATATCAAACAAGACAGCGATGTAAAATTATGGACATATTTCATTTGTTGATCTCATTGAACATTGTGATAGGAAACTATATAGTTACAGACCATTGAACTTTCGTCAAATTATCTGTGGCTTAAGAGGTCAAGTTTTTTCCCCTCGAGATAAAGTCCATGTTCTCTAAATCTTTCACTCTTTCCACCCCAATATGGATGGATCGTGAGGCCTAGTTTAGAGCAGTGTTTTGTAAAATGTCTTCCATCCAAAATATGGATGGATAGTTAGGCATAGTTTAGAGCAGTGTCCTGTGAAAAGTCCTCCACCCAAATATGGATGGGTATTCAAGCCCAGTTTAGAGCAATGCCCTGTACAATGACAGTAAGCAAATGCCCGTTTCGCGCTTTGAAAAAAAAATAAAAATGAAATAACCTTGATACACCAGACTCTCTGGGCCCCTTTGGCCAGTATAGGGCCATGCACTTCTATCTACCTGGTATGTGACGAGGTGTCAATGGGAAGCTCTGTGTTCACCATCACCATTAATACTTTAATACTTTAAAACCCCGCGATTGACAAGTGATTTGCTTGTTTTGGTTTCACATTAAAAACAGAGAGAGAAAAAAAAAAAACAACACTCGAGCTTGCTACTTAACTACATTGGATAAACGGCGAGTTGATTGACTTGTGACTTTGGAAGTCGTTCGCCGATTTAATCTTACCCATCATCCTTAAAGAGTATTAAGCCGACAAGACTTACATGGAAAATGTCGTGAAAAAAATATTAAAGTAATAAATTAAGGAGTAGGCACGGGTGTAATTGGGAGACCTGAGGTTCGATCCCCAGTCGAGGCAGGCCGATTTTTTTGGGGGGATGGATCTAGAGCATTAGTAAGGTTTGAGTCCATGTTTAGCCTATCCGTCTTTCGATGTATATAAGATTTCTATTTGAAATGTTTGATGTCCTTGTCTGTCTGTGATTGATTGACCTTTATTTGATTGTAAATTTACTGATTGATTCATTGATAGTAGTAGTTGTAGTAGTAGTATTGCAAGTAGTAAGTAGTAATTATTGAAGTCGATGTCTGTTGTTGTATTGTGTCGATGGTGGTAGCGGTGGTAGTGGTAGTAGTTGCTTTAATTATTTCTTTTCTTTTCTTTTTTTTTTCTGCGAATGATAAATAGCCTGATATGATTCCAACCCTAATTATACCATATAGAAACATGCTGTAGGGGCTGCATTCTACCATATACAGCCATTTAATCGGTATAGCGGTCATAGGTCGCCATTTTAAAGATCTCCGTGTTTGAAAAAAATAAAACTGGACAAAAATATAATTTTGAAGACCCCCCCCCCCCCCCCCCCCCCCCCACCCCTCCTTCACCCCGTTACATCTTATGCTGGAGATTAAAATTTATAACTACTCAAACTTTGTGACTTAAAAATAGAATGAAAATAGGATTACCGGGGCGTTAATGAATTTAACCATGACTAAATACCGTAAAATTAGATTATGTTAGGAATGTGTATGACAATGAGAAAATTAAAATGTGATTGGTTTTTGTTGTTTTTGTTTTACACGTGAAGTGAACTTTGGGGCACTTACCATAATGAATGTAACTTGGGCGGTTGGTATAAAATGTGGCAGATGGGCTCTGTTGTTTTAGTTGGTGAGTTCATAGCATTGTTTTTTGTTTTGAAGAAAGGGGGAGGGGAGGGGGGGGGGAGGGTAAATTTGGAATTCTAGGAATGTCAGGCCTTGGAGCCCAAAACTGGCTTGCGTGTGAGTATCCAGTTGCAAGAAGAAAAAAAAGAAGAAGATGAGCATTGTAAACCTAAGTAAACAAAGGAAAAGTTGACATTGTTCGTTCTGTTGATGTTAGTTTGAAAGTGCCTAAGGCCAGGGTATCCCGAGCTGGGTGTGCCAATGACCTGTCCGGATAACGATACTTTCCCTCAAGCATACTAACTGTGTGCGTGAGTCGTATTTAATACTTGTTAACATCAGTATATAAATAGAAAAGACTGGTGGGTGCTCGCTTTGTGTGTGCGTGTGTGTGTGTGTGTATGTATGTGTGTATTTGTGTTTTAGGGAGACAGAGAGATAGATAGATAGATAGATAGAGAGAGAGAGAGAGAGAGAGAGAGAGAGAGAGAGAGAGAGAGAGAGAGAGAGAGAGGCGGGAGGGGGGGGGGGAATGAAATTTTTGTTTTGTTTCATTGGGGGGGGGGGGGGGGGGGGGGGAGGGTTGGGTTTTTTTTCTTTGATTTTTTTTCTTTAATTTTTTTTTTTTTTTTTTTTTTTTTTTTTTTGGGGGGGGGGGCGGTTGGGTTTGCTTTGATTGTTTGTTTCAGTATCAAGTTTGGATTGCTTTAAGAAGAAAAAAAATTCAGCATAAAAGATATCAAAAGCTTTAGTCTACTCATATTCTAAATAAAATGGATTATATTGAGGTTAAGAGAAATAAATATTGGAAACTAGAAACTGTTAAAATAAACGAAACGAAAGTATGTCAACGCAAAATGATCTGTAAACAACGTTGATTCCTATCACCCGAACGAACGACGACCCTTGACCTTCTATAGTCACATGTCCATTTTAGTTCATGAATAAACACCGTTGTTTTTCAAACCATGTATAATTATATAGATATAGGTAGCTAATGAATTAGACCCCATCAAATGGATTCTTATTGAACATGTTAGTGATTGTGCATTGTAGGTCAGCTATCAATTGACCCATCGCTCTGTGGACTTGGGCAATGACCCGTCTTCAGTAGATCAGTTGGCAACAAGTATTTTTTTTAAAGTCGTTTAGAGCCATGAAGCCAATTGAGTTATCTCGGGATTCTGAAGAGTTAAAGGAAGCAAAAGCATTTTACCAGAGTCCTGAAATGTATTAATGGTTCCCTGGTTTTACTACGGCGATGCGACACCTCTTCTATTGACTTATATAAAATAATGACGATAATGACGACAAAAACAATATAAATGATATTAATAATAATAATAATAATAATAATAATAATAATAATAATAATAATAATAATAATAATAATAATAATAATAATGATGATGATGATGATGATGATGATGATGATGATGATGATGATGATAATGATAATGATGATGATGATGATGATGATGATGATGATGATGATGATGATGATGATGATGATGATGATGATGATGATGATGATGATGATGATGATGATGATGATGATGATGATGATGATGATGATGGTGATAAATACCCTAATAGTGTTTTCGACTGTGGATCGAACCTCCTTTATTTGATCCCCAGGGAAAAGAGGCTGATTATTGTCACGTGATATTTGTTTATTTACTTTTTCTATTTTTTCCATCTACAATGTACACTTTTACACACATTAACAGTGTAACTGTAACAATAAATTAGGACACAACTTTTTAAAATAATTTTATCATACTTTAAATTATGTCGTTTTAACCAGTTAACTGCGCGAAGTCCCGGGTGTGAGAGGTTTTTCCAAAATAAACGAGGTTCATGTAAATCGACCGATATTTATTGGAAGGACTTGTTTCCTGGCCAATTTTTTTAACGTGTTTTTCCGGAGTGCATCAGTTTGCTGGATAATCTGTTCATCAAAGCCAGCACTGTCATGACTGCTGTTCACTGTGAACTCTGGCAAAACACTTATATATTCATTTTGATTAGGAAACGTTTTCTTCGAATATCACAAGATTACAATTATGATCTTGATCTCATCAAACAAGTCTCTAAAGTTTCTTAGTTAAAGGCTCAATTTTAAGACATTTCTGATAAGTTGATGACGTATTGAATCGACTGGTAGATAGCTGATTTAACTCTCTCCTTACCAGCCACTTTCAGGATTTTCACCAAAACTTTACACCCAACTAAAAATTTTTTAATATTTTTAAAACTCAAACACAATAGCAGTAAGTTCTTGCGATAAATAATTTCTTTAGCAAAACATGCATTACAATACACTGTTCATTTTCTTTAAGTTTTATGATGTACAAGAGAATTTTGAATAAGAAAAATGTTGGTTTTATCGCAACGAATGTGGCGATTTCCCGATAGTTGGTAAGGAAAGGGTTCCAGTAAAAGTTTTCTAGCCATAGTGAAACAAATTGTGTTAAATCAGAGTGTGGCAGATTGGATAATTAGAACCACTTGAGTAAAGCATTTCCAGAGATAGTACCAATGTTGACTCCAGCCTACCATGACAGACCTGCTTACTTCAACATTTTAAAAATCGTAATTTTCAGGAAATAAAAATTTAGTCGCTATAATTAACTTTTTAAAATCAACAATTTACCATCACAAGTATAAAATAACACTTCAAAATCCTTAAAATTGTGTCGTCTGGCATCAACTTTGATTTTCAATACGTTTTAACGACTTAGAGATGCTCGTGAAGTTTCAAACTTGGAGTAAACATTTCGTAATTCTACGATTTTTTCGTAATGGTAAACCGGTCTGCAGTGGCTTCAATCATCCCCACGTGTCATATGGTACTCATTTAATCGGTTTGAGACAGTGCATGTTGTTTTGAACCAGCACTCTTTAAATGGGCGGCGGGTTTCTGTCTGGCGTAACAGGTACTCATTTACACCGAGTAGACAATGACCAGTTTTGTTTTTGTTGGGGTAAATATTTTTTTGTTTTTGGGTTGGGAAGATGGCGGGGGGGGGGGGGGGGGGGGGGGGGGCAATGTTGTCATTTTTTTACTTGACTTGTCTTATTTATTTATTTTTTTTACGTTTTGTTTCTTGGTGGGGGGGGGGGGGTGGTTCTGTTTTTTCTCAATTTGTTTTTTTTTTTTTTTTTTTTTTTTTTTTTTCGTGAGAGGGGGGGGGGGGGGTGTTTTTGTTTTTTTTTTTGGTTGTATTTTTGGTTGTTTTGATGAGGGTTATTTTTAGGAGGTTTTGATTGTTTGTTTTTGATGTCAAATATAATCGGACGAACAATTTTTTTTTTAAATGAAAGAAAATTATAGGCAACCCTGCCATACACAGAATGTTTTTCCCCATTTAGCCAGAAAACTTTAACACCGAATGTATTGATGGCAATGATCTCATTAAAGAGTCAAAATGCCTCAAACATGAGACTTCTGATTTGAGATTTTTATTTCTTTTTTTATTATTTTGACAAGTTGTGGATCCGTTGAATCGATTGATACTTGTGGCAGAATGTTGGAGTCTCAAGATTGATACATTTTTACAAGTGGAGAGCTTTTGTTATAGGGAAGAAAAGTATGACGTCAAGAGACTGGTTCCTGTTTCATTGGAAGTGTAAAGCCACTCTTCAGGGGGACTGAGTTATACCTTGTGCAATTCATCTTCAGAGTCATGGCGTCAGAGTGATGGCACCTTATTTTCTAGTCTAAATATATTATCCTGGTCGTCAATAAAGATCATCCATCCTCGCTCTCTTACGTCCCGTAATCCTAAGAATCTGCTTAAATATCCTGTTACTGAAATAGTTATGCCAATTTATGTAACCTAAAAATTTAATAAATGAGCTTTTATATAGAGCAATATCCACTAAACGTGCTCAAAGCGCTTTCCAAGGGGTCCCTGGCCAACATCAACATTCAACATGTAGGACGTAGGACATGACGCCTGTTAGGCGATATTACATTTTTTTTTTCGGACAGAGACAACGCTGTTCGAACCCAAAACATTCCGATTCAAAAGCGAGTGTCATACCACTAAACCACATAGCCGTACAACCTATTCATTATTAATACTCCGAAGGACTGGTTACATACACACTCCCAAAGATTTAGGAACCAAAAGAGCAGATAGAGGGTTTGACGTCACGACGTTTCTACCCTATTAATTGCTGTTTGAAAGAAAACGTTTTTCTGCCAAAATTAACAAATAAAAAGTTTTTTTTTGGTCAGAATATGGCAGTTCATTATATATGCCGACTTTGCTTATTCCCTTGACCATCCATGTTCATTGGCTTGTGGACATCTGTCTGAATGTTATCTGTAAATATTTTGACCACTCTAAGTATTGGATGTCCACCTGCTCGGTCAGGAATGTTGCCTCCGTCAAAAGAGGGGATTTCAGACATGGGCCAGGGCACGTGCATTTATAATGCAATCTCTCTCTACATATCTACACACACACACACACACACACACACACACAAACACAAGCTCACACACTTTCTCTCTTACTCATTCTCTCTCTCTCTCTCTCTCTATCTATCTATCTATCTATCTATCTCTCTCTCTCTCTCTCTCTCTCTCTCTCTCTCTCTCTCTCTCTCTCTCTCTCTCTCTCTCTCTCTTGCTCGCTCGCTTTCATTATATATCACATTCACTTTCTTACTCTTTTTCTCCTCTATGTATCTCTCTCTATAGATATATATGTATATATATATATATATATATATATATATATATATATATATTATATATATATATATATATATATATATATATATATATATATATATATATATATATATACCGTATCTGTTTATCTGCCTGTATATATGTCTATCTCTATTTTCGTCACTCGCTACTTATCACAGCACCATCAAGCGCTGTCGCTGGCATACCGCTGGTGTGAAAATGAAATACGACTATAGAAAGAAGGTCACTGATGCAGACTCAGGATTGCTCCACCACCTCCATTAATAACACAGATAGGCCGAATTTCAGTGTTTAATGAATTTATCAAAGCCACCCTTGTCGACATTCATTAGAGTAAAATGTCAGATAAGGAAAAGACAACTGCTTTCTCTTTGAAATACATTATACAGTACCGAGTGTGGTGTTCTCTCTCTCTCTCTCTCTCTCTCTCTCTCTCTCTCTCTCTCTCTCTCTCTCTCTCTCTCTCCATCTCTCTCTCTTTCTTTCTCTCTCTCTCCATCTCTCTCTCTCTCTTTCTCTATCTCTATCCCTTTCTTTCTCTTTATTTCTTTCTCTCTCTCTGTCTCTCTCTCTCTCTCTCTCTCTCTCTCTCTCTCTCTCTCTCTCTCTCTCTTTACCATCTCTCTAACTCCCTCCATCTCTCTCTCTATTTCTTTCTCTTTTTTTTCATCTCCGCCTCCTCTCTCTATCTCTCTATATCTCTTCTTTTCTCCCCCCCCCCTCTCTCTCTCTCTCTCTCTCTCTCTTCCTCCCCCCACCCCCCCCCTTCACTCTCTCTCCTACTCTTTGTCTCCCCCTCTCTATCCCCACATCTCCCTCTTTCTCTCTCTCTCTTCTCTCTCTCTCTCTCTCCCTCCCTCTCTCTATCTCTCTCTATCTCTCTCTCTCTCTCTCTCTCCCTATCTCTCTCTCTCTATCTCTCTTTCTTTCACTGCCCACTGCAAACCTTTTGCACCCCCGACGCACCATTTCTCTTTCTCCTCTTATTTCTCTAAAATTCTATAAAGTTAAAGAATACTAACATGGTTCAGTGGTTTGGTTTTGCCATGTCCCAGACATGTACCGAGTTTAACACCCGTCTGCCGAGTTGCGAGGCCTTGAGCAGGTTATCACGTTCTAGTTCTAGCTTCTATTGCTATAATGCTTTGTGGTCGACGTGTACTTATTTGCAGGTCCGATAACCCAAATTGTAATGCATGTTCTCATTGTAATGGAAATACTATCAAACCAAAGCAAAATATTGTCCACTACAACAATCTTAAACTTGGCCCATAATTGCGATAGATTATTAGACCTGAATTTATGTGCACCTAGATTGAGTCTAATGCTTGTGCTATTTGTCTTCTCTTGTAATAGGCCCTAAGACAAAGGGATTTTATAATTCCGATTAGACTAACTGTTTTCTACTTCTTTTCTTTTTCAACAAATGATAATATTGTGAATAAATCTGTTTATCGTTATTTGTTTCCTTGTGCATTTGGTTAAGGAAATGTGTGTGTTTCTATGTTTGTGTGTGTGCATGTGTGTGTGTGTTCGTGTTTATCAAGATGTAAATTTGATTCCGATTCAATATTGTGTTCGTAAAACGGAATGGAGAAGGGGGGGGGGGGGGGGGGGGGGGGGGAGGAGGAGGAGGAAGACGTAGACTATTAATTGGATGATTGGGGAAAGGGGGGGGGGGGGGGCAGACAGAAAAAGAGGTGGGTGGGGGGGGGGGGGGTTAGGAATTGTGTGGCAGATTGAGAAATCACCGTCAAACACGAATCCAATCAAGACTACGTTGTTATGTTGTTGTTTTTTGTTTTGTTTTTGTTTTTTTTGTTTGGATTTTTTTCTTCTCTTCCCTCTCCTCGGCATGGTTTGTTATTTAACCCTTTCAAAGCCGGAATCCATTTCCCTTCAATCTAGGCTCATATCCTACCGTTTTTGTCACTAACTGTTATGGTTTTCTTAGTGATAATGGTTTTGAAAATTGTTTAAGTTGAAGTTTACATATAACTCACACATTAACATAGAATTTCCTATTAACAAATCAAAACAGGTAAAATCAACAAAATAAAATACACCAAAGCAAACAAATAAATAAGTGGATACATAACTAAATAAATGAATAAATAAATAAATAAATATCTTTTTTAAATAGATAAATGCATAGATTAATTAATTTAATAGATTTTTTAAAGATAAGAAAAAAAAAGGGGGGGTGTGAAACTACTCACTTTAAAGGAGATAAATAAAGGGAGGTTGTGATTTTTCAGTGTGGCTGATAGAGGGTGATTTATTATAGGTGGAATGATGCCGTATAAGGTGTTGTGTCGTGTCTGGGTTTTGTTGTCCATTGGACGGGGTAATGGGATTACGGTCTTATGTACCCTGACAAAACACGGATTTAACATTTTGACCAGAAAACTCATCCTTCAAATATCGATCGAGTAAACTGACCCTCATTTTGTCAAAAACTCAAAATCTTAGGACTTCGCGAAGTCCCAGCTTTGAGCGTTTTTGACGAGATAAGGGTCATTTTTATCGATCTATTTTTTGAAGGACGAGTTTTCTGGTCAAAATTTTAAATATGTGTTTCTCAAGCGAACGGCAGATTAGAGGATGGAAGATAACTGTTTAGCAGGCGATGGGGAAAAAGGATGAGGGGGGGGGGGGGGGGTGGGGGAAGAATCTGGAGATAGGATAGAAAAAGTATGGTGGCGGAGAAGAAAGGTAGATAGATAGACAGATGGATATATAGATAGATAGATAGATAGATAGATAGATAGATAGATAGATAGATAGATAGATAGATAGATAGATAGATAGATTGATATATATATATATATATATATATATATATATATATATATATATATATATATATATATATATATATATATATATATATATATCCAAAGACTGACGTTCAGAGAGAAAGAGGGACCGGGTGGTCATCGGAATGAAACGGAGAGTGAAAGAGAGAAGAAAACCTAAAGAAGAATATAAGGGGGAAGAAGAAGAAGAAAAAGAAAGAAAGAAAGTGTGTGTGAGAGAGAGAGAGAGAGAGAGAGAGAGAGAGAGAGAGAGAGAGAGAGAGAGAGAGAGAGAGAAGTTATATAGGAGTAGGAGAAGAAGAAAAATAGTAAGAGTTTGTAATCTGCAGAATTCTACTTAAATGTTTCTGAATCAGAAAAAAAATCTCTCTCTCTCTCTCTCTCTCTCTCTCCCTCCTTCCCTCTCTCTCTCTCTCTCTCTCTCTCTCTCTCTTTCTCTCTCTCTCTCTCACTCTCTCTCTCTCTCTCTCCAATTCTCTTCTCTTCTCTCTGCCCCCAACTCATTTCTTTCCCTCACTTTTTCTTTCCTCTCAAAATCCATGACACAAAGTTTCTAATCGCACCTAGCTAGTCTAGCTCCTTTTTTCCCCCTGAAAGATTCGACATTGAGCGTTAGACATATATCGCCGTGTCCAATCTGAAAAAGCGGCCTTAAATGAAATGAAAATCTTGAAGAGTCCCGGGTTGCTGCTCTATGCCAGCGTGTCCCATGGGAAGTGGTGAGGCACCCAAGAAATTATTTACGACATGCATAAATCACGCCTGTCGTTTTTCCATTATGGAAAACAGCTTTCGAGGAATAAATCTTCTTTTTAACTCTTAGATCGCCACAACTTCGATTAAATATAATTCTGTTTATATTTGTTTTGTATTATACCTCTCATTCTTTCTTTTTTTTAATACTTATTGTACAAATTTTGTAAGACTCTACGTTCCCCAACGAAATTTATTTTTTTGACCTGAATTTATATTTTTGTGTGTATGCGAGTTCTGTTTTAACGGTTCAGCGTGGACACAATAGCCGATTCAATGAGATGGTTTTATGTCGGTTTATTATAAGTCTCATGACATTCAATGAGTTTTTGGATTTGCCTCCAGTGTTAAATAGGATGAGCTCTTGTGACAATATTACAGTTCAAGATTCCCACTTTAATTTCTTTGTATCCGGGGTGAATCTTTTCAAGTGTAGACTTATCATGTAAATGTTATGGTCTCCAAATCTGACAGGTTCTATTTATCTGTCTATTTATTTGTTTTCTTATTCAAAATAAAGTAAACAAGATGATTTATCACAGATTTAATTTATTTCACGGGGACAGCCATACCGTGGTGATTTATATAATTCGTAATTTTCTTTTGTGTTGGATATTCATTGAATCATAATAGGTTTAACCCACGATGTATAAAAAAAAACTTATCGGTATACGAGCGTTTCCCGGTATCACCACCATGGTGGTAAATTGCGTTTGATGTATGTGATAAATAACCCCCTACCGCTTTCAGGTCGGTGCCATGCTGGTGTCCAGCCATGAATGGCGTTCTATCCTTATGACGTTCGATTCCAGCCCAATCAAAATTTGCACCCACTCATAGTTCAGATTTTCTCCGTCATGATCAAACCTATTTTGGCGCTTACCTCATTTTGCCGTATTGAAATAGATAAATTATCCTTTCGACTTGTGACAAGTTGGGGGCCATCTTAATCCATCGGTATTTGCTATGAATGATGGTCTGGCCAAAATACACAACGAAAGTGTTTTGTCGGAGTGTCGAAGACGGGTTTTTTTACGTTCTCTGGAAAATCATGTATTTTAAAATTTTGGCCAAAAAATTTGTTTCGATCGATATTTGAAGAACGAGTTTTCTAGCTAAATTGTTAAATATGTTTTTCCAGAGAAGAGCAAGACTAGTATATCGCTAAAGTATAGTTGTATCGTTATTCGTTTTTACTATCGCTTATACGATCTAAAACTATCATAAGCGATTCAAACATTTGCAAGAACCCAATAAATACAAAAGTATATTGTCTAATCATTTTGATAATTCTATGATAACTATTTATATTTACAGATATACGAGAGAGGTACCGGAAGCCAAAATCATCATCCAGGCACAGTTCAATAAAGAGGTCAAAGTCAACCTCTACCCCAAACACAAACTCCTAGAGGTCAAAGATACTCTCATCTCACAACGACGGGTAAGCAATATTAACACAGATATTAACACAGATCAATTGTTGTCAATTTCGCCTTTACTCTGTGGCCCCAATGTAGGACAAACGTTATTAACATAGGACTGGTGCCCTACGTTGACAGATATTATTAAATATACGAGGTTTTCCATAAACTGTGCCTTAAATGAAATCAATTCTTTAAAACAATAAATTCATGTTTTCGACCATATTACAAATTGTTGATATTACTATTTGTTTCCTTGTAAAGAACATAATACTAGTATGTATCAATGTACAGTCCATCTAGTTGAAAAATAAACCGTCAAACATATCTATTATATAAACTGATGTTATTGACCCTTGGTGTGAATTACTCACAAAATGTTGTAAGCTGAAATTGGAACAAAATTGTCTATTTTGATGGTATGTGGTTAAGTAAAATAATTAGAAACCAGTTTTCCCACCAAAACAATCATAATCCACACACACAACAAAGTCTAACCCTAACGTATAAAATGGTCTAGAAGAGAGAATTTAGTTTGGACTAAGTACCTTTGGTCTTAATATTTGGGGTTTTTTTTTAATTTTGATATATATGATAATATCAACATCTTCTCTTTATATCACATCACCTTTTATCTCCTAAATTCCCTTTGAAATAGTTTTTGACCAAATCCAAATCACGACACTCCTATTTGAAAGGATTCAAGTCTCCACCTCTGGATGCCGTTTCCCCATTTCCCAAAATCAACAGATTATAAATATTCAATCCGGCAGGTCTAATTAATCACATGAAAAAAAAAGATGTGTTTATTGGTAAGAATTAGTCTACGTGGATTATTTTACCCACAATATTAAATTTGTAGGATTTTTCCAAAATGACACATTTTAAATATTGTTCTAATTCTTTATATCAAACAGAACCTCAGCTTACTGTTCTAATTCTTTATATCAAACAGAACCTCAGCTTACTGTTCTAATTCTTTATATCAAACAGAACCTCAGCTTACTGTTCTAATTCTTTATATCAAACAGAACCTCAGCTTACTGTTCAACGAAGAACTGATGATTGGAGACCAGTCATTGCGAGGGAGTGGAGCTGGCGAGTTCTCGGCAATTATAGGAGACGACGAGGACTTTTCTTCTATCATATCAGGAAGCGGAAGTGGAGAGGGACCGGAAGAAGATTCTTCTTCAAGCTCTGGACGTAAGTTTAAAGTAGCAAAACACTTGAGTTAAAGCAGAAAGTTTTCATAGAAGAGATCCCCCTTAAACAAATGTTTTCGGTCTTTAACTTCTTACACTCGGACCAAGTCGGGAGCACAACTCATTGGAGCCTTTCTGCTTTATGTATTTATTTGAAACGTTATCTCTTAAGATATTGATGTGCGCGAATCCTCGAGTGCTTGACTATTTAATGAACCTGAATTATTGTATTATTCTCACCTCTTACTTTGCAATTTTGTTTCCACGGCAAGGTCACTTCATTACTGCAAAATGAAATAACTTTTAATAAATTTAAGAATTATATTTTTGCCATGAGGATGCAGTGAAGTGAACCTGCAATGGAAACATTGTTGGCAAAGTAAAAGGTGAAAATACTATGCATTTTAATAATATTTGATTTTAAAAATGTATGCACCACGATTTTACATACGAGAAATGAGAGACACTGACACCACCATTCTTCACAACGGTCTCAGGTTTAAGATTACGTGAGGAGATTGGGACCATCTTAGTCTAGCGATGTATAAAAAGTCTTTTTTTTCTGGCTGAAAACATGGAAAAGTGTTTTGTCAGTGTTTGGCTGTTTCCTTGGGAGTAGTCCCTAAAAGCCATCAGGCCAATGGGAAAAGTGTTTTGTCAGTGTTTGGCTGTTTCCTTGGGAGTAGTCCCTAAGAACCATCAGGCCCATGGGAAAAGTGTTTTGTCAGTGTTTGGCTGTTTCCTTGGGAGTAGTCCCTAAGAGCCATCAGGCCCATGGGAAAAGTGTTTTGTCAGTGTTTGGCTGTTTCCTTGGGAGTAGTCCCTAAGAGCCATCAGGCCCATGGGAAAAGTGTTTTGTCAGTGTTTGGCTGTTTCCTTGGGCGTAGTCCCTAAGAGCCATCAAGCCCATGGAGTCGGAGTTTACCTCGGTTTCTAAAGCACTTATAACTTCGAGCAGTTCATATTTTTGTTGTTATTGTTGTTGTTGCTGTTGTTGTTTTTGATGTTGTTGTTGTTGTTGTTGTTATTATTATTATTATTATTATTATTATTATTATTATTATTATTATTATTATTATCATTGTTGTTATTGTTGTTTTTGATGTTGTTGTTGTTTTGTTTGTTTGGGGGGTTTTTTGTGTTTGTTTTTTTGTTTTTTTTTTTTTTTTGTTGTTGTTGCTTTTTTGTTTTTGTTTTTGGGGGGTTATTTTTTTTATTGTTTGATTTATTTTTCTCCATTTTGCCTTTTATTTTCAGGTCCCCAAACTAATAGACTAACACCTACACGAAACCCCAACCAGGGCGGAAATAGAGGAGATGGCGTAAATAGAGGAGATGGGAACAATGACGTAGGGGTGAACAGTGGCGGAAATGACAAAGCTGATAAAGGTGGATCTTACAACATTGCCCCCAACAACAATAATAATATTGATAACAACAATAATAATAACAACAACGACAATAACGACAAGATTGAAGATGGTGGTTCAGGGGCGATAACTGCTATACCCACCATTTCATGGGTCACTCTCCTCCTTTCTCTCATCGTCTCCTCTTGGCTGTCTCGATCCTTGCTATCATCCTCACGGAGTCACGGCTGTGTTTTGTGAGACACCATGTGTGTGTGTGTGTGTGTGTGTGTGTGTGTGTGTGTGTGTGTGTGTGTGTTTCAAATGTAAATAGTCATGATTTTATAGAGATTTATCTTTTTGGACGATGAAATGTGTGAGAGAGAGAGAGAGAGAGAGAGAGAGAGAGGGAGGGAGGGAGAGAGAGGGGGGGGGGGGGGGGGGAGAGAGAGAGAGAGAATGAATGAATGAATGAATGAATGTGCCTGTGTGTGCGTATGTGCATGTGTGTTATGTGTCTTTTCGACCCAATACTAGGGACCTAAGTGATGATAATGATAGATTCCGATACTCCACAGAATTAGAGAGAGAAAGACAAGGGGGAGAGAAAGACAAATAAATGGAGAAGAGAGAGTAAGAGAGAGAGAGAGAGAGAGAGAGAGAGAGAGAGAGAGAGAGAGAGAGAGAGAGAGAGTATTTTATTTAATTTTATGCATAAGTATGACTTTTTTACTGATAAATTATCACAACAGAGTTCAAAGTTTGTGAATAATGATTTTGAATAATATGATATGCTGATTCTACCATTAACCATTTTCATGTGTCAGTTCATTACATTCTTATTGGGGGGGGGGGGGGGGGGGGGCATTTTGTTGACCGTTAAAATCTGTTGTTTATTTTATAATTGTTTACTTTCATATATTAGAATAATAGAATTTTAATGTAGATCATTTTGATATGTAATAAATTTTCATAAAATTATGCTTTTAATAATTGTAGAAAAGATGCACAAGTAAACAACGAAATATTATACGGAACATGCAGTAAAAGGGAGTCGACTCAATTTAATCGCATTTATTGTAAAGGTAGAAAGAGTAGTCTTTCTTGCTTTTTGTCGTGAAAATTGTTTAGCAATATCTCTACCATTTATAGATGAATTACTGTAGTCTACCTGCTACTGTGTAAATTGTTACACATTTTTATATCTTTTTCTTTATTTTATATCTCAACTATTGTAATTAGTGGGTTTTTGTTTTTAATTAATGATATTAAATATATTTATCACATATGTTTGGGTTTTTATCATTGTACATAATATTCATGAATTTACTTGGAAGCGCTCTACAAAATCAAATAATATACGTCACCATCTTTCCCCAATTGTTTTACGGTCTACATACTTTTTTCTTATTCCAACTAACGAATCTACAATTCAGCTCATCCCTTTTTATGATTTAAGGGAGGTTGATATTTCTGAAAACTTCCTAAACATGCTGTTGAATAATACTTTTGTTATTAGTGATGCACAAGATATTTTGCACAATTGATTTTAGCTGTTTTGAAGTTGTTTTGTTTTCTTTGATTTGTTTTGTTTTTGTTCTTTTTTGTTTTGTTTTGTTTTGTTTTGTTTTGTTTTTAATCTTTTAATTTTGTTGTTTTAATCTTTTTTGTTTGTTTGTTTGTTTGTTTGTTTTTAAAACAGACGTATATCATTTGTATCATTTCAATTTCTAACCAAAGGTGCTGGATCATGTCCGATGTTTTTAGCAGTGATATGTAAAACAACAACTTAAATCGTTTTGACAGGACCGCTAGGCCTTTTTATGATTATTTCAATATGAATTGATAATTATTATAGATTTTTATAGGCCATCGCTGTAGTTTAATAGCAGATTTAAATTGTAGCTCGCACATAGTCAAGGATCCTAACATGAATTGTATGTTGTTTGATATTTTAGCAATTATTTTTCATGCGTGTATGTATCTGCTTGTGTGTTAGAGTATGTGTGTGCATGTAGATTTGTGTGTGCGTGTTTGTTGAGGATGCCTTCTAAGCTAAATTATGCTCTACAATTATCTTTGTCATCATTATGTACCTATTTTTGTCATTGACCCTCTCCAGACCTATGCAACAAAAGCAACAATATTGATAATAATAGAAATCATCATCATCATCACCATCATCATCATCATCATCATCATCATCATCATCGTCATCGTCGTCGTTGTCGTCGTCGTCATCAGCAGCAGCAGCACCATCCTCACCATCATCTTCATCATCCTTCTCCTCCTCGTCCTCATCATCATCATCATCAGCATCAGTATCATCATCATCCTCGAGTTACTGTCGGTGTTTACTATGTGTTACTATAGATAGTATTGTGTTACTATATATAGAATGCTTATATCATACCGTTAGTGGCCAGCACATATCATAAGTCGGATCGTCGGCCATCCTTTTGTTAAATATGATTTTGTTACAACGCGTGTTTCATGATATTGATTGTGATTATAATTTTTGCCAGCATTTCTTTCACAAATACTGAATCTTTAAAATATTTCTGCCGTCATCATCATCATCATCATCATCATCATCATCGTCGTCGTCGTCGTCTCGTTATACATATTTTTACCACTACAGCATCTATTTCACATCTTATTTGATAACGATTGTCAAGTCTGTCATGAATATTCATTTTCATCAATGCAAGGTACCGTGATTTTTGTACCACCTTGCACACTGTGCATTCCTGAGTCTTTATTATATAACATGTATGTACATTGTGTCACATGATCTATGACGTAACATGCTTTTCTCTTTTGTATACCGTGTAATTTATTCATGTGTATTTATACTTATGATATCATTGAGTAACATGAACGGATCAGTAATGCTTTCGTTAATATTTCTCCAATCTAAATTGGTTAGATTTGGGGTAGGGGGGGGGGGGGGTCACTCGAAGGACCCACCCCCAATTGTAAGCGTAAGGAAGTCATTGTACGTTCTCTCTATCTGTCTCTCTCACTCTCTCTCTCTCTCTCTCTATCTATCTATCTCTCTCGCTCTCTCTCGCTTTCTCTCTCTCTCGCTCTCTCTCTCTCTCTCGCTATCTCTCGCTCTCTCTCTCTCTCTCTCTCTCGCTTTCTCTCTCTCTCTCTCTCTCTATCTATCTATCTATCTATCTGTCTCTCTCTCTCTCTCTCTCTCTCTCTCTCTCTCTCTCTCTCTCTCTCTCTCTCTCTCTCTCTCTCTCTCTCTCTCTCAACCTCCACCTATTCCTCTCTCCTATAATACTGACGACACCAGTGGTTTGATTTTTAGCTAGGTTAAAGTTTTTCGATTGTTTTGATTTATTCTGTTGCATGTTCGGTCACTGTGTCTTCTATCCCCTTATATCTGTTTTCCAACATACTTTCTGTCTTTGTCTTGGAATGAGACTACTTGGTTTTGTCCTGGCCCTGGCCGGAGTCCTAGCTGGGAGGGAAACAGTCAAATGCATAGTTATTGTGTTGGGAGATGATATTTTTTTTCCTTGTAAATCATCTCTCTGTTGTGTATTATTATATTTGTTATTTTGAATTTATAGTGTAAGCATTTGAGTGTATTCCTCTTTGTTGGATTTTGTGCTTGTGTCCGGATGAGACTTATAGGTGGTCTCAAACAAAGTATATTGGTGGTATGCTACATCTGATCCCTATTTGTTCCAAGTTCCCCTATGTCTTACTTTTTCTTGGGTGCTTTATTTGTAATTCTAGAACTTTTTACTATCCCATTTTCTTCCTTTTTTACTGGCGCTGACATAACCTAAAAAAACCAATAAAAACAAACAAACAAACAAAATATAACCCACGATTGTCGGTACGTTCCGTGTTAGGATGTAATCATGCTGCATGATATTAATATGTAGGTACATTAAATGAAAAAATTCCTACTCTGACTTCATTGCAACGCAAAACTATGTTGTTTTCCATATTTTGAAGGAATAAAACGATCTATGTTTTGCGGTTTTAGTTGTAAAAAATCAATACTAAGTCGTACAGTACCTGGTAGATTTGAATGACCAAATTACCTCCCCTGTATCTTCCATTTTGTTATCCCCTTAATTGTTGCTTTATCATTTAATGTCCTAGTCGTAGCATTACGCTGTTGTGACCTTAAGGAGAGCCGTTAACCCCCCCCCCCCCCTAAATATGTAAAAACTTAACCTTTTGTTTATTTATCCACCTTTATTAAAATTTTGTCTCCCATTCATTATACATTATCATTTGGGGAAAAAAAAAGAAAAACCTATTCTAAACACGACACAGAAGTCTCAGAATATTCAACTTTGCAAGCGCCTTCAAACATGATATTATTACCATATTATTGATGAATACTTTATGTGTTGAATCTCTTTGTCTGTTCTACGGCGCTTATGCGAACTTAGAGTCGCAAGGGCCATTCCATCCTCTTTTGGAAAAACAAAAAAGACAAACAAAAAACAAAAACAAATAAAAAACAAAAAACAAGCAAAGACTTCTGATAAAAATGAAAAAAAAAACAATAAAAAACCCCATAGATTCCAACCCATCTCATTCAACTACCACATAATATTATGCACTCCATCTCCCCTTTCCCCTTTTCATCAGTCTTTCATTTTATTCCCATTCATTACGCTGTACAGTGCACGCTACTTAAAACGACGTATTGACTGTTGATGTACATTAAAGTGTTGTATGTGCTGTCTCCAAATGTATTTTGTCTAGGACTAGGTACACATATTAGCAGGTCTGATAACCAAACGCAATTATGGACTTGATTTGATTTTGTTGTTTTATACAACAATTTGCAATGGTTTAAGAGTATTACCATTTCGTACCATAATGAGGCCATAACAATATGGGTTATCAGCCCTTATATCTGTTTTCCAACATGCTTTCTGTCTTTGTCTTGGAATGAGGTTACTTGGTTTTGTCCTGGCCCTGGTTGGAGTCTTGGCTGGGAGGGAAACAGTCAAATGCATAGTTATTGTTTTGGGAGATGATATTTTTTTCCTTGTAAATCATCTCTCTGTTATGTATTATTATATTTGTGATTTTTAGTGTATCATGTAAACATTTGAGTGTATTCTTCTCTGTTGGATTTTGTGCTTGTGTCCGGATGAGACTTATAGGTGATCTCAAACTAAGTAAATTGGTGGTATACTCTTGGAATCTACATCTGATCCCTATTTGTTCCCAGTTCCCCTTTGTCTTACCTTTTCTTGGGTGATTTAATTGTAATTCTAGAACTTTTTACTATCCATTTTCTTCCTTTTTACTGGCGCTGATATAACCTAAATGTGTTGCAAGCGACGTAAAACCCTTAAAAACCTAAAACTTAAACTTAAAAACTTTTCATTGTAAATCATCTCTCTGGTACCGTTGCGAAAGGGTGTAATTTTTTTGGTAAACATTTGAGTATATTCCAATTAGTGGCAACCTGTGCTGGTGTCTGGGTGAAACTTTTAGGTGATTCAAACTAAGTACACTGATAGTGATGATAATGTGCTCTTGGAATCTACATCTGTTCCATTTTTTAACCATTCCCCCTTGTCTTAATTTTTCCTTTAATTGTACATCTGGAATGTTTTAACTATCCAATACTAGTGCAGTAGAGATTTTTTTTTTCTGACCCCCCCCCCCCCCCCCCCCTTGTCCACCCAGCAATTAATGGGTAGCTGAGTCTGTTGGATTTGGCGGAAAGTAATTTACGATAGATTAGCGTCCTATCCAAAGGATAGCATGCAATTGCCATTGTCCGTTTCACGCTATAGAAACCGGGATAAACTCCAGCTATGTGGGCCCAATGGATCTGAAGGACTACTACGTTTTTTAATTTGTGAGTGGGACTTTGCATGGATTACTTGATCACAGACCATTAGACCGAGTGAAGATGCAAAATCAGTTCCTCAATGCACCCCCCCCCCCTCCCCCATTCCTTCCCTCCCTCCCCCCCCCCCCCCCCCCCCCCCCCCCCCCCCCCCCCCCCCATATTGACTATCAGAGATGCATAGTTGGCCAATATTATATTAGTCATGAATTGTGTATGCTTTTACCACTTTTAATTTTATACTGATCATAACAATTTTATTGGGGATATGAAAGTGTGTTGGGTTTTGTTTTGATTTGTTGGGTTTTTGGGTTTTGTTGTGTGTTTTTTTGTGCTTTATTTGCTTTGTTTTTGTTGGGTTTTTTGTTTATTTGTTTGTTTTGTTGTTTTTAGGGGGAGTGTGTTTGCTTTAATGTTTGTTGTTATTGTTTTGTTTTTACGTCACCCACCCACACAGTCTATCGCGGCTATGTGGTCTAGTGGTACGACACTCGCTTTCGGATCGGAAGGTCCTGGGTTCGAGCCTCGCTCGACGCATAGTTGAGTCCTTGGAAAAGACTCTTTACTCACATCTCTCACCGTACTCAGGTGTAAAATGAGTACCTGGTCGTTAACAGCGTTGTCTTTGTCCGAAAAATTGTAATATGGCCTAACAGGCGTCATGTCTCATCCTAAATGTTAAATGTTGCTGTTGACCAGGGACCCCTTGTAAAGCGCTTTGAGCACGTTAAGTGGATATTGCGCTATATAAAAGCTCAATTTAAATTCAATTTAATTGTATATTTTAAATATTTTTTTTGGCTTTCTTGATGGCACATCTGCTTGTTGAAAACGATGTCGAAATGGAAAGCTGCCTATTTTGTTCTCTTAATTTTTAAATCTCTTTTGGTTTTGGGGAGTTAATGTTTTGTTTTGTCTTTGTTTTTTGTTGTTTTTGTGGGTGGGGGGTGGTTGTTTTTTTTGTGTTTTTTTTTTTGGAAGGGGAGGGAAAGGGGTTGTTGGTTTTTGTTTTATTTGTTTATATTTTGTTTCTTTTGTTGTTTTTTTTTTCGAATAATAATCTAACTGAGATTACCTGTTATCCATACCAGCAATGTAAATATCCGATGAAATATCAAACGTCACCCACCCACACAGTCTATAGCGGAGTGGTCTTTGTACTAAAAACAAAAATTCTTTAAAATGATAAATCCATGTTATCTAGCCTATTACAAGTTGTTGATATTATCATTATTGTGTAGTTGTTATTATCATTATTATTATTATTATTATTATTGTACAGTTCCTCATACCATGTTGTTACGATTAGATTGTTATTACATATCACCATTGCTTTTTCATCATAATCTTAATTAGATACCAATAGCCTTTGTTTTTCGGGTTTGGGAGGTGGGGGTAGCAATAGACAATAATACATAACATGACAATTTATGTAATTTCTATTTGCTGGGTTTTTTTCCAGAAAGATTTATAATATAAGATACCTTGCCACTAGTTAATAATATTCACATTTATGTACCTCAACCCGGTCAACTTGTTCCATTCCTCCTCCAAAAACCAAGTAAAATTAATAACAGGAGGCAAAAATTAACTGAACTTTTATGCAAACACACAGACCGACCCCTTTCTGACTGCTGAACTCCAGTAAAAAGACATTGTGTAATTACTTCTTTTTTTTTTTTTGCGTTTAGCAGGTGTATGGAAAATATACTGAGGGTTTATAACATAGTACTGAATTCCGTAAATGTACAGATAATTGGCAACCTTGAAAAATAATGAGTCAAGGAGATTTTATCTCAACAAAGTAATGAATTTCCTACGTCATCCGAGCTTTTCAACTCAAACAAACTGTGGAAATACCTAAGTTTTGTTCGTTTTGTTAAAAAATATTAATGGGTTGATATATATAATTTGGACTTTTACGAATCGGGTTCCACATCTTTATTACTGCTTATCATCATGATCATTATTATTTCTATTATCATTATTATTATTATTATTATTATTATTACATATTATTATTATTATTATTATTATTATCATCATCATCATTAATGATATGACTTTTATTGATACTGTCACCATTATCATGTTGGAATAAAATTGTGCTATACGATAATGATCGTTTTATTTTTTTTTTTATTGTTTTGAACGGTTTAAGTTTAATTAGTTGAAATCAGCTTGACTGGGTTGGATCTTCAGACCTCCCACTCCACTTGCTTTGTCTTCTCTTCTATCCCCCTTTGTTTGTTTTCCGAGTTGCTTTCTGTCTGACTTGGAGTGGGATTACCTACTTGGTTTATCCTGCCCCTGGCTGGAGGGAAACAGTAAAATAAAATGTGAAGTTATAGATTTACGGAGATGGTATTTTTTTCCTCTCTGCTATGACTGATATATTTAGAGTGTATTCCTCTTGGTGGGATCCTGGGCTTGTTTCTGGATTCTCATCCATCTCTTTTAGGTGATCAATTTAAGTACACTGAGTACCATTCCCTGTGCCAGATGTGTTTCTTCTTACACACTAAATCTAAATCAAATGAGAGTTTTAGCTGATTTGTCAGTCAGCTGTATTTGATCGGAGGTAGTTGAGATTTCACTGGCCAAGTTTGTAGGCGTAGAGAACTCACCTCAACAGCAAAGTAACAAGTAGTGGTGCCAGTCCCAGGTGCAATCAATAATTTTTTTCAGACCCCTTTGACCATCCAGCCGTAATTGGGTAATTGGGTCTATAAATCTGGTGAAAACTACTTTGTGACCGACTAGCATGATATCCAAAGGGTAACGAGAAATTTTTACTTAGGCCTTTCTTTCTGGCCATGAACAAATCCTCTCCATCTTGTCCAGCTCTCAATTTGTTGCTATTTGGGGATTTCCGTTTTCAACTCATCCATTACTATTCCATTCTCCAGCTACTCTATGCTGCTGGTTGATACACTGAGTTGGGTTAAATTCAGAGGCCGTGGCTCACAAGAATCTGGAGTACCACTATATTGATACACTGACCAGTGTACCCCCATATTGTAGATTAGAGTTTGTTTGTTTTGTTTTTAAGGGTTTTATGGCGCTTGCAACACATTAAGGTCATATCAGCGCCAATAAAAAAGGAAGAAAATAGGATAGTAAAAAGTTCTAGAATTACTTAAAGCACAAAAGAAAAGGTAAGACAAAGGGGAACTGGTTCAAATAAGGAACAGATGTAGATTCCAAGAGCACACCATCAAAGTACTTTGAGATCACCTAAAAGTCTCATCCAGACACAAGCACAGGTCCAACTAAGAGGAATACACTCAATGTTTACCAATCATATAATATAATAGGAAACTAAACATGATACAATGCATAACAGAGAGTTGATTTACAATGAAAAAAATATCATCTCCCAAAACTATAACTATACATTCGACTGTTTCCCTCCCCGGCAAGGATCAGGACAAAACTAAGTAATCTCATTCCAAGACAATGACAGGAAACAATTGGAAAACGGGTATGGGGGGATAGAAGACGCAGTATGTACCTCCCTGCCCACTATGGGAAGATTAGAGTGTACACCATGTACTCCCATTGAGAGATGACAAATTGTAAAAACAAAGACTGACCAAGAGAAAAAGTGATAAATCACCTGGTGTTAGTTAACTAATACATGAGCTTTTATATACTGTTATAGTTATAGCCCCCATCACCGCTGCGAAATTTTTATTGTCTATTGTCTTCCTACTCACTTCTTGTTATCAACATAAGTGCCTGCTCCACTCACTTTTCTGAATTAAAAATTCACCCCAAATCCTGGAGCATACTCAATGTCTCAATCGTTTCTATGTTACATGTTTTTGTTGAGAATATTGGGCTATAAAGCTTAAACTTAAATGCAGGCCAACTAACTTCGCGGCGTTTGTGTGTGTGTTGAACCTGTGACCTCAAGAAGTCGGGGAGAGAAGGCTCTAATAAGACCAGGGTTAGAAGCAACCTTTTTTTGGGGTCGTGGATAGCTCATACGGTAGAGTCACGATCTCCCCGGCCAGGCAGAGTTGTCATACCAGCAAGGTCACCGGTTCGAGCCCCCATCGCCACTGCAAAATTTTTATTCTCTATTGTCTTCTGGCACTTTCCTACTCACTTCATTTCTTGTTGTTATAGTGCACTGAAAAGAATGTACAAATTTTACACCTGAACATGGTGAGAAATGTGAATAAAGAGCCCATTTCAAAAACATGTCATTGCCCCCATTAGGACTTGAACAAAGGCCGACAGGTTAGTAGCTGAGTGTCCAGACCAGCCTGGTTCAAATTTTGAAAATGTCTAACCAAAAGTAGAAAAATATGTAATTTGAGACCAAAACAAGCAAATCCATAAATGTTGTCCTTACATCAAGTCTAAAACCATCTAAAGCCTCTGGTACTCGTACACGCACATGATAAAAAAAAAGATAAGCTCAGCGATAATCAGCAATATTGGAAAGTAAATTAAAATCATACAAGAGATACTTTAAAATAGAAAAGAGCATTTCTTGACTAAAATGATGAATCCGTCTACAAATCAGACCCTGCCCCAAGCCAAAGTGAAACAAAACGATAAAAAGCAACATGTAGGGAAAGAACAAATGATATGGGAGAATCTCGGAAATAAAAAAAAATTAAAAACCCAACAAATTATAATATTTCCTTAATTCTCTCGAGTTCACCCTCATTGAAAATCAAAACAAATTTGTTCGATTTTCCATGCATATGAACTCGAGAGTTAATCATCCCAAGGGAAAATTGGTCTCTGGTCCATCCCAAGGAAAGACAGACTGAAATAATTCAGGAGTCCGCCACATTGCAGCAGCAATGAAATGAGCTAAGGCGACTTGACTTGCTCAAGGCCACGAAGTGCAAGAAGGGAATCAAACTCAGTACTCTCTGCATATGAAGAAAAGAGCATGCTGTCTGTAAGGACATGGGTAGATGTAGAATCAACCAGCCCAAGCGGTCAAATTTTCCCAACCCTGAAAATAATTCCAGTAAAATTTCCTTTATCTGACCCCATTGGGATAAAGTGGGTTAGAATAAGAAAAAAGAAAATTCAATCCACCATTCACTCTACACACCATTAACATTTTTTTTTGAAAAGAGAAAAATAAATCATTTTAATATCATCTCAATTTATTATCAAGAAGACAGAGTACGATCTCATGAAATAGTTGGAATCAATGAAATAATTACAATGTGATTGATGACCCAATGTTACCATAACTAGTTATACAATTTGATGGATATCAAGTACAGATTAAGAGAGAGAGAGAGTAGTATATTTTTCATGGTTGTGCCTTGATCGACAAATTACTTGCCTGACTGAAATTTTACTCGAATTGACCAGTTGGTATTAAATTATAAAATTGAATTCCTCACAAGCTCAAAGATTTATTGTAAAAATTAATATTTTACAGGTTAAGAAATGAAAGTGAAAATATAAGTACATTTGGGGTTGTACAAAAGCACAATAATATAACTACTCGCTCTTAAGTTCATAACATCAAATATTTAATGTCAATTGATAAAACACAATATTGAGATTTTTTTATTTTTGCCAGCTAGAGGTGATCAGTTTTCATCCCATACTTCATCCATTATAATAACACAAGCTTTTGAATTTCGAGTGCATGCTAAAAAAATTATTAATCAATGCTTTGTCAACCATAAAAATGGTAAGCTTCTGACCAAACTGATTATTTGCAAAGCACGGCATCTTTAGTATACAGATCTAAGCATTTGGATTTTTTTCATCTCAGATGGTCAAAACTTAGAAAAAAACAACAATTTTCAATTCCTGTTATTAACCACCTTCCGTTTAGGGAAGTTAGAGATCAATACAGATGTGCTCTTGGACAATTTTGTCAATCCAGAGTTGCAGCCAACAAAACATTTGATATAATTAAAACTGACTCTTAGTCTGGTGAACTGTGTTGTATTCAAGGCCCACTATTACATTCCCAATTATCTTATCTTGACGTAGACTTTCTAATCTATAAATTATCAGATCTACAAATTTCCATTTTAAATAAAAGTCAGCCTGGTTCTTGCAGAGTTGACCTGCCACACATTGAGTTCCTCATATTCTTCAATGCAGACCTGGACTTGGTCAGGCTTGTAACCCTTGGAGGTACACACCTCCATGACATCTGACAGTTTGAGGGATCGGACACCAGTGGGGGGTGCCATGTCACGTACAATCTGGTATACTTGGTCAATGGGATTCAGGCTCCTGAAGGGCAAAATATACAGATACCGTGAGATGGTTTTTCATTAAAATAAAATTTCTTTTAAACTATCAAAGACTTAAAACATTTGAATTTAACAAGGTAAACAGTATCCATTGAATTGTAGTCCTTTAGTCTCAAGTCAGAATATGTTAAGGGGAGGGGCGACACCTGAAATATCGATTTTTGTGTCAAAATATAAAATTTCAGTTTTTTATTTATTATAAAAGAACAATCATTTTTTCACATATTTTCAGCACTGAGAAGGTGATTTGGATAATATAAAGTTTGTAAATCGTCTTTCATAAACATGGAGTCGATATGAAAATATCAAACTTTTCAATTTTTTGTGAGAATTCAACTGAAAATAATAGGGCTGAAAAGCATTATAATACATATCGATGTTGTAGATTTTGATATCGATAGTTTAGTCTACTCTTTGCCCATCTAGTTGACAAGGTTTCAGTCTCATAAATATCACAATATGGGCAGGGGAGGGGTTTAGAAACTGTTAGTCGCGAACAAAGATTGTGTGTCAAACAGCTGATAAGAGGTCAAGTTGTCAGGTAAATACAACGTGATCACGAATGGTGCGATCTGATTGGCTGACCTTGTTCTCGACATCCGACTCCGCGCCAGGGATTGGATGTTGAGTCAGGGTGAAAGTTCGCATCTATTACTATTACTTTTACTACGATTTGTTTACATTCCGATTGATCAATTGTTTTATCAAATTTTGACACGTATTCACGTTAATTATCTCTAAATATTTCCAATTTTTACTGGATTGTTATAAATATACCTAAAGTGACCAAAAAATCCAAACGTTGGCAACAATTATATGCTACATAAGCCAAGAAAGCAAGAAAGTTATGATGGCTCATGGTTGATCCGTGGCCACAAATCTTTGATTGGAATTGGGTGTGTGACAGTAGTATTATGATAAAGCGATTCCAAGCAATGCCGCAGCGGAAAGAAATGAGATGGGCTATTCTTGCCGGTCTTTACCACGGTTATTCCACCAATGACTTCCCTCAACATAAGTATTGTCCTCCTGAACCGGACTCCAGATGCTTTTATAAAAAATATATTGCTGCCCATGTGTATCCCGTTGACACAAGCAGCGTCTACATACACCTTTGAATTTTGATTTGCTTCATGCGCACTTGAAGCCTGTATATGATTTGTTGTGAGATGAAGACAGCACAAAATCCAAACGAAAGGTTTCATAATTCTGTTTGGTCAAGATGCCATAAAACATACTTCCATTCCCTGAAAAAAGTTGAGTTTGGTGCAGAGTATAATTTTGGTCCAACAGAAATAACATCCCTGAAAGTGTCTTTGAGCATCGGTGGACTGGGAGAACACTCCCAGATGTTGAGTCAGGAAGCAGAGTCAAAAAGACTTGACCAAAGCATAAGGGTTGCTTAACATAAAGAGAAAAAAAAAGAGGCAAAATGAAAGCTCAGACCCGTGAAAAAGCCCAGAGGGAGGCAGAAAAAGAACACGGGGACCCTCATACGGTGCTGGTATGTTTTGAGCTGGTTGTACCGTTTTGTCTTATTATTTTCATTCATTGTTATCTTTGATCTCGTTTTTCTCAAAATGACATTTTTTAACAATCTTTTTTATCTTATTTTGTCATTTATCAATCAATTTGTTTAAAACTTTGCATGTCTAGAGCTATAGTAATTATCTAAAATCATACAGAAGGAATTTTAAATATCTTTATTATTTTTTGAAAAATTGACATTTTTATGTCAAAAAACATGATTTTTATCATACCGAAAAATTATTTTTTTTAAAAATTTATAAATAAAAATCTATTAAAAATATTTTAAAAAAGCTCTGTATTTTTTTTTATAATATACAAAAATACAACCATGCAAAATTTCAAGAAAATTCCATGGAAACTTATTGAGAAAGTAACTTTTAAAAATAGCACCCAGAGAAGAGTAAAATCCAAGATGGCGGCCGTCACCATGGCAACCGGACACGCCCACCGAAATAAATCACATGGTTCGAATCCATTGGTCATAGGCAATGTCCCAATATAAAAAGATATTGGATATAGCCATTATTCTTGAAAATAGTTTCAGGTGTCGCCCCTCCCCTTAAAAGGAGGAATATTTCAAGGCACGCGCATTTCAGCATAAATAAAGTGGAGCAATATCCCGTCATTAGTGGTAATACTGGTAAAATATAAAATGTTTTATACGCAAATCATACTATAAAAAGGAAAACATTGTTAAAGAAATAATAAATATGGATAAGTCCCTTGTAACCTGACTGTCTACAATAATGTTTGAGGGCCTGGAGCCCAAGCTGAAGTAAATAGCAGAGGACTTTAAATAGCGGAAATCCTCTAAATAGCGGAAAGTTGAGACCCATGTTTAGAGGGAGTCCGTGGGGTTGGAGTTTATCCCAGCTGTAGGTCCAAAACATACGTTTCATCTCAGAGACTTTTTGAGGCTAATTTTATTTTATTTGTTTTCTGGTATTGCCATCCATACACTGCAATAAACAGTCCTACCACCCTTACCTGGTCTGGTTGTCCGAGTTTGAATTGAGTGAGTCCCTGGACATTTCCATCAGCCTGATGGCCTCATTCACATCCTCTTTCTCCACATTATCAGCCAGCCGAAGACGAGCAAGGGCCGTAGACAAACGCAAGATGGCCAGCAGTGTACGGGCAGAGGTGAAGGTCATGTCTTTGTTGTTGCGCGCCTCTTTACGCATCTCCACATAAGCACCTGTGATGTAGTCTGCAAGGGACTCTGGGACGCAGGGATTGCGTGATTTGCAGAGGGAAACGTATCGTCTGTGAAGGTACAGATTGCAGCACAAGTCACACATGAGTAAATTGAATTCCATCCTTATTTTTGTGAACTGTCATATCAAAATTCTTAGGGTCATTCAGTTTGGTCAATTATCCGTCTATTACAAAAATAATATTTAGAAAAGTTTTTCTCTAAAATTTTGGTTAAAAAATCCAAATCATATTTTTCTCCAAAAAAAAAAACATATCTGAATATATCAATAAAATCTGTATAAACAGTAGGTCTGCAACAATATACATTTTGTTTACTTTTCTTTCACTTTTGGAAGTTTGGCAAAAAAAAAAAAAATTCATTAATAGGCGTTTTGAATACTAAATAGAATAAAGTTAATGTAAACTATGGCCAAAATCAAACAGCTATCAAATCTAGGGTGTTGTGACATATTTTTTATTGTGCACTTTGGATTCTGATTAAATAATTTTAAAACTTTCATGGGCATAAGTTTGACCTACCTGATAAGTTTCATCTCCAAAGGCTGGAAACTGAGTGGGGGGTGAATGTTGTGTTGATGAACGTAAGTAATGTGTTGGGCAAGCCTGGGACCAGAAATAAAAATAATGACAGCTAAAAAGTTATGGCTATAGAAAGCATCACAATTTCAATTCAATAATTTTTCCTTCCTTTTGAGGTTATCACCAACATTCAGCCTGTAATCTGAATGATAGCAGACATGCCACATGTATTCCACTTCCCTGCTCAATCTTGTACACAGAAAATAGGGAAATTTATAAATTTCAGATTATTAGATTGGTTCATGGAATGTGTGATAATGAGGCATAAAAGGATGAGGAAAGCATACTGCTCTAAATAATAATACAGTAAAATTACTTTAAACCGAAAGAAGCTAAACCGAAAAATACCTTAAACCGCAAAGAATTTAATAAATTGTACTAGTTTCTTCATTATCTTTGTACTAATTCTTACGATGAACCGAAATACTTCTAAGCAGGACTTTCTTTAAACCGAAACAACTTGAGAGACCTTCCCTTTTTCTCTCTCTATTTTTCTTCAAAAATTCGGGAAGGTGGCCACACGCAATAATGCCCGGCGATATTAAACAAAGAGCGTAAGTATAAGATGAGGGTGATGGGTGGGGTGGGGTGGGGGGGTAGGCAAACACTTTAATTACTGCACTTGGGTTTGGCCAACATCACAATCGCACAGACTGGAAAAGGAAGACAGCGGGTGACTGGCAGGCGAAAAATGAGGAAAGATGGGGAGTTGAGGTGTAAAATCACGCAAGCGAGATGTTCTCGCTCGTGTGTTGATGCTTTGGAACTGACAAATTTTCAACACGAGAATAAGGAGGGAGGGGGGGGGGGGGGGGGGGGGGGGTGGTAGACAACTTACCATTGACATGCCACTTCATTTCCCCTTTGTTTAAATGTGTGGTGTGTGTGGGGGGGGGGGGGGGGGGGGGGGGGGGGGGGGGGGGGGGGGGGGGGGGGGGGGGGGAGGTTCTATGTAACTAGGCCTTTGAACCTAATGGCTTCTCAACAAAAGAGGGGTGTGTAGTAGACAGCTTAGCATTGACAATTGACACGCCTTTTCATTTCCATTTCACTTCACCTCTGAGTAGCTGCGCGTCATTCATTATCAATTATCGCACAAGAACTTTCGATCTTATTTTAGCTTAGCATTTTACTAAAAGATGTCTAAAAGAAAGCACTGTGCTTACACGTTGGAGTTTAAAATCAAAATACTATGTGAAGTCGATGAAAAAAAAAGTTGATCAAGACAGAGATATATAAAATACACGGCATCCCGAACTCAACTCTTTCAATAATTTTGAATTGAAAACGAAAACCCCCAAAAATATTTTTTAAACACACCAAAAAAAAAAAAAAATAAATTTAATGGTTACGAAGACGGCATTTATTCAACAACTCCATTTAACGGGAAACCTATGATACGATTAAATGAGCAAATTCCTTAAACTTAAATAGTTACTACCCTTGAAAAACATTGCAAAACGGGAACTTGCTTTAAACCAAAATGTCTTTAAACCGAAATGGTTTAGAAGGTCCCTAAAATTTCGGTTTAAAGTAATTCTATTGTAATAATAATAATAATAATAATAATAATAATAATAATAATAATAATAATAATAGTATTGTCACTTATTCTTCTTTATTTCTGTTGATCATGTAGCGATAAACTGAAAGCCACTGTGGTAAAATTTAAAATAACTAAGAAAAATTCAATAACTGAACAAAATTACCGTTACCCGATGTGCTCTCTTGTATCCACCCCTCACAAAACTCCGCTAAAACCCTCTCTGTGCCAACTTATCCACAACACCTTATTCGTCTTTGTGGCCTCTCTACTTCCCTACTCACCTCCTAACCAATCCCACCCCAACCACACCAGTCCATTCCTATTTGATGGTGAGAACACAATGTGCTGGTTGAGAGCAGTAATGATGTAACTCCGTAAAGATGACTGAGTTACAATACTAATGCTCTCTTTGGCACCTACTACGAGTACCACTATTCTTGGTTGTGTAAACATATATATGTACACTCAAATATCCCCCACTACGCTACACCGACCACAAAGTCACACAGTTGAACAATTTAATGTGATGCATTGTGTTGCGTTTGACAGTGGGATGAATGATGGCGATGGAATAATAATACCTCTGGAAAATCATAATAAGTGTTTGAGGTATGCCTAAAACATGCCTAAAACAAAATAAAATAAGTCCCTTGAATTTCGGTTTAACCAGTTTTTACTGTAAATAATAATAATAATGGACTCTTACAGAATGCATGGTAACCTCAACCATGAGGCTCTTGGCGCTTTTATATTTGATTGTCTCTGGTTTTTAACTCATTGAACCCTCCCCCCCCCTAAAAAAAATATAAAAAGGGGTGTTGAATGTTAGAATATGAAATGACATTTAATTCCTTACATTTCACACATTAATGCATAATTTCATTTAATTCAATTGGTGTGCATGGAAATCTGACCTCAAAAGGAGCATTTCATTCATTAATCTATCAATTCTCTCATTACCCACCTGAGATCGTTTTCCCTGTCAGCTTTGTCCTGTATCAACCAGAGCAGGTCAAACCTGGATAAGAGGGCAGCGGGCAGCTGGATGTTTTGTTCCACAGACTTGCGGGGATTGTATCGGCCATAGGCGGGGTTGGCAGCAGCCAGGATGGACACACGGGCATTCAGACTTGTCATGATACCAGCCTATGGAGATAACAGTACAAATGTAATGGAAATGTGTAGACAGACTTGTCATGATACCAGCCTATGGAGATAACAGTACAATTGTAATGGAAATGTGTAGACAGACTTGTCATGATACCAGCCTATGGGGATAACAGTACAATTGTAATGGAAATGTGTAGACAGACTTGCCATGATACCAGCCTATGGAGATAACAGTACAATTGTAATGGAAATGTGTAGACAGACTTGTCATGATACCAGCCTATAGAAATAACAGTACGATTGTCATGGAAATGTGTGGTGAGACTTGTCATGATACCAGCCTATGAAGATAACAGTACAATTGTAATGGAAATGTGTAGACAGACTTGTCATGATACCAGCCTATAGAGACAACAGTACAATTGTCATGGAAATGTATGGAGAGACTTGTCATGATACCAGCCTATAGAGATAACAGTACAATTGTAATGGAAATGTGTAGACAGACTTGTCATGATACCAGCCTATGGAGATAACAGTACAATTGTAATGGAAATGTGTAGACAGCCAGATAAAGGATGTGGAGAACAATGCAGTCATCAAATGTAATTATAAATAGCTTGCGGAAAAAAAAAAAACTTACCTACATCAGAAATGGAACTTACTTATACAGGAAAAGGGATGACATGACCCTCTTTATTTTAATAGCCAGCGAGACGAATATCAAGATTTATGAAAAGACGGCACTCGGGAAACTGCTAATAGAAAGGAAAAAAAAAGCCCTGAGCCTTTATTTCTACCTTTTGCTATCTTCAAAACCATGTATTATTTCTTCACCATTGTGTTTTAATTTCTATTCCCACTCTAAACAGTTCAAAGCTCCTTACAACTCCTGCCCTTCGTGTAAATAGTTTTTTGTTTGTTTGTTGCTTTAGGTCTCTTCCAACACAATTGAGGTTATATGAGAGACCGCTGAAACAAAAAAACAAGCAATCTAACAAAAATAGTACAAATGTAAATCAAAATCATAACCATAAGATATCATAAGCTAAATTATAAATAACCAAGAACAAACAGGCAGAAGATTTACAGAAAAAAAAAAAAAAAATCCCCTGTCAAAAATACAATCACAAACCAAAGAAGCAGGATAGGCTAGTAAGAGAAGAAGAAACGACATCACTATCGGATCGTACACCCATGCGAACATCATAGGTATATGATTCAAAGGTGATGCTCCCATCCAACCACCCGCTGTGTAAATAGAATGACCCACCTTGGCAATAGAGATAGTTTGCTGTTCCATGACTTCATGAATGGCGGTCCTGTCACTGTCCATCATTTTGTCAAACTCGTCAATACAGCAGACCCCTTCATCAGCCAAAACAAGGGCACCTCCCTCCAAGTTCATCTCTCCCGTCACTGGATCCTTCATGACAGAGGCTGTCAAGCCAACACCAGATGATCCTCTACCTGTTGTGTACTGGCCTAGAGGCAAACAATTCAAATCAGCATGATAGTCTATAGAGTTTGTTAAATTTTGCTTTGAGATAAAATACATATTCCATTTAGAACACTGTTTTTTTTTTCTATAGAAAAAAAATAATTGGTTTTTTTTTTCATTTTGGCACTTAGAATTTTAATAAATTCAAAACCATTTCTATCACTTTGGTTCATTTTTATATGAGGCTGAATTTTTCTATAATCAAAATTATGATATTACGAGTCCAATACAAAAATGGAATTGATGCTTGGAATCTAAAGCCATTAATTGAATAAAAACAAACTACTCTAAAAATTCAGCAACATGGGATGAAGACCAATAAAGTCCCAGACCAAATAATTACACAGCAACTCATCAAAACTATTTCAAGCTCCTGTAGCTCAATTAAATATAGAGTATTTACTTGAGTACAAACCAGTCTGGTTCCACCTAGTTAAATCATGGGAGAGGTGATAGCTTAAAAATATTTCTACCTACTTTCAACACATCTCTGTTCAAAGAACGATACAAAACTTGAATGGATTAATATATGGAGGATAAAAATAAAACCACTTTACTTAATAATTTTAAGAATGCCGTTGATAGAGCTTTGCAATATTAAATTTTCTATTAATGAGAGTGGGAGACTAGTTTTAGATGTAATTGTCCAGATATAATATATATCCCACAAGTAATATAAAGGGGTTATATAAAATGAATTATATGATATGATATAACAATAATACTTACTGCGGTGTGCAAGCCTGTCAATGTAAGACAAAAGCTGTGATTTGGCAACTCCTGGATCTCCCATCAGGCATATATTGATGTTTCCTATGGGGATCGGGGTTAAACAGAAAGCGAAAAAAAAAAAAAGGGGGGGGGTTGAAAAAGAGAGAAAAGGGTCAAAACAATGCTTGTAAAAAGTATCAATTTTCTTTTTTTTTTTTAATTTGCAAAACAGAATAAGATTACAGAAACGTTTACATACAATATAGTAATATAGTAATAGTGCTATCTGGCCTACTTTGAACTCCAGTGTGTATAACTGAAATTGCTTACTACCAATCCAATCCCTTTGTTACCACATAGCCGTTATAATGTCCACTGTTGTGTTCCCCTTGAAAACAACGAAATTTTCCAATTCCGAGTAGGCAGGTCTGATTTTAGGTGCTCTGTGTAATAGACATTTACACATAGTGTACCAAAAGTATTTAAAGAAAGAAGACTATCTATTTAATCCTACAAGGCCCCAGCTTGATGGAATTATTTATGTTCCCATATCAGCATGTAAATAAGTAATCATTATCAAATAGTTGCCTTTGATATCAGAAACTTGTTTGGGTTTTTTAAGGTCTCTTCTAAAGAGGTCAACTGAAAGATTTCAATTTTAAAACAGTTCTAGGCTTCAGCATTCTATGTTCCACTGACCTCTAATTTTCATGCCCTTGGGTGACCTATTCACACCTCCTACCAACAAGAGTAACAAGGCTTTCTTCACGTCTGGATGACCATAGATCTCTGGAGCTATGCTCATTGACAATTTGTCATAAAAGTCATCAGCTGAAAAAAAGACAAAAAAAGCATTGTAATTATAGGGGGAGGGGTGCGGCACCATTTTAAAGAGGATTGTTGGTCACCTACTGGAATCAGAAATGAAAAAAAAAAAAAATTATGAAAACAGTTCACTTCAAAACCATATAGTGCTCGAGTATGTCACAGTTACAACAAATATTATTGTCCTTGATTCCCAGTCCAGACTGCCAGAACTGATCTCAACCATTTATATCTAATAGACTATGAATAGAATTGAGAGTGGTAACAAAAGTGAGCATTTCATTTATCTGACACAATCAATAAACATTATCTCTCTCGTTTGAAAAGAAATTGAAGAAAAAAAACAACGATGATTAAAGATCTAACACAAACAATCCAAAGTAAAGAGCAACAGAGGGTTAAACTGAGATGTAAATCCACAACTTCATAAGAGCATTGCATATGTCTGGTGGATTTATGTGCTGATAATTCAATTTATTGTCAAATATAAGGCTTGGACTAAGTTTGGATGATTTAAATTTCCTAAATCTGAAAATGTGTTATTGGTTTTTATCTTACACCGGTATCGGCTCCCATGAAGCATATTATTACTAACTTCTGGAAACTTCCATTTCATCAGTCTGATCATTTCAACTTTAGATTCACTTTAGGATATGATACCAAATGGAGGTGATGGGTCATAAATACATTCTATGATCATTCATGGAATATCGTTTCAATCCAAATACAGTCATGTTTTATCAATAGATAAAAAAAAAGGAAGTAACCAACCTGCCACCTGTTTCAGTTCATCTGGTGTTAATTCCTGAGCTTCATCTTCATTATCCTGAGATTTGTTCATCTGAACTATTCTCTGGGGAAACATTTTTTTTTAAAATGTTGAATGTTCTCTTGAAGTAAGTATCATGAACTTTTCAGAAAAAAATTTCAGAAAATTTTATGGAAATCTGGGTTTGAAATGAAGGTCTGATAATGACGATAAAAGTGGTGGTATTGGTGATTGTGCATTTGATGATGATGATGATGATGAGAATACTGAACATCCGAATTTGAAGAAAAATGTGTATAAAACTAAAACCAAAATTTATAAGAACGGGGTTATATTGAGGTCTTGTCAATAAAAATAATATTGCTTTTAATGGTCAAATCATTTAATGCGCAATTGTCTTTTGCCCAAAAATCAACTCCGGTTTGGGAATTTGTGTTCAGTTTTCCATCCTGTAAAAATTGTCAATACTTCCTCTTTGTGTGTGTGTGTGTGTGTGTGTGTGTTGTATATATGGGAGTATGTCACTGTGCCTTGTGAAGGATATGTTTTATTAGTGAGTGTGACCGGGTATGTGACTTGATTGTACATTATGAGTTTATTATGTCATGCATAGCATTGTAATCCAAAACAAATTGCCTTTTCTGAACAATAAAGATTATCATTATTTATTATCAAATGTCAGAACATTACACCACACGCCCGAAACCAACAAGAAAACTTACATGCGCTTCTACAAATGTCTCAGACAACAACCCTTGGGCAATCTGTTGAAATCCTTGTCTCATCATGGGTAGGAAGACCTTAAAGTTGGTTAAGGATCAAGTTTGCTGATGACACACTAACGAAGCAAATGTAGCAATGGGTTATATGTAATTCTGAAAGGTTAATGCTTAACTAGTGGAGAAAGAAATGTGCTAGACCTACTACAAGTATCAAACAAAAAATATGTATATTATTCAACGTGCCACAGACATAGATGACAGTTGAAGCTGTGACAAAATGTCATTTCCGTAATGTGTTCAAACACAAAAAGGCATAAACATTTTTTTTTTGTTTTTTTTTTTTGTTTGTTGCTTTAGGTCTCTTCCAACACAATTGAGGTTATACGAGAGACCGCTGAAACAAAAAAACAAGCAATCTAACAAAAATAGTACAAATGTAAATCAAAATCATAACCTAAAGATATCATAAGCTAAATTATAAATAACCAAGAACAAACAGGCAGAAGATTTACAGAAAAAAAAATATCCCCTGTCAAAAATACAATCACAAACCAAAGAAGCAGGATAGGCTAGTAAAGAGAAGAAGAAACGACATCACTATCGGATCGTACACCCATGCGAACATCATAGGTATATGATTCAAGGGTGATGCTCCCATCCAACCACCCGCGCATAAACATTAAATTCTACTTTTGAAAACTATGAATGAATTTAGTTTAAATCATTTTCTCTTGATTTATATAGAGGAAAATAAATCATTAATTGAGGGCCTGGCACCAAAAGAATGGCAAAATAGTTTCATAAAGGGATACCATTGTCATTGTCCAAACTTATTCATCACTTCTGCTATTTTTTAGATGCCATGTTCTTTACCTCGAATGATATTATTCAACCCAAAAATGAAACTGGTGAAAGCTAAATCAAATCTATGTATATGGCTATTAAATTAATAAACACTATGACCTTTTGAGTTGATATATTACCAAAAAAGAAATAAAATTTGACTCAGGCTCTGTTTTGATCATGTCTATATTTTAAAATAAGTTCTATTCAGAACATTTTGATCAAAATGATTCCAAGATCACAAAATGTTCAGCGAACTAAGCAGATCTTAAAAGAGTCTCACTGTATCAAAAACTTCCATTAGTCTAAAAGGATACACCAGTAACATTAACATGGTCCCCAGGTTGTGCCTTCCTTGTTACTTCTCCTCTGCAATAGACTGTCATGGAACGAGGAATGTTGCCCACTGGAACTTGGTCTGACTGGATGGTATGAACAAAAATTACTCACATTTATGCAAAAATTGGAAATGACTGGTCTTTGAATTAAACTAAAATCATGGTCTCAATATTGTACAGTACAAATGGAAGTCAGAAGAGAGTATCAAGCAAGAGGTGTGAACTGTTGAATTCTCTATTTTCTATCTGATTGATTCAAGTTTTGAAGATTAAAAACAAACAAAACTATTCAATCATTCGTAGTAGCAGCAAGAACAAAGTGTTCATTCACAGGAGGGCTAGAAACATTATTTACAAGATACAGCCAATGGCAAAGGATACAAAAGGCACTCAGAGCCACCACAGAGCCTTTCAATAATTATGTCAAAGTAACACACAAAAAAAAACAAAAAAAACTGAGTCAACGACATACAGTATCGTAAGCCCACTTAACATGAGCCAAGAAACTCACATGCTCTTGAATTTTGATTTCCTGAAATTTGGTGAATTTTGAACCGCGTGTCTGTAGATAGAGTCTACCTCCTGATCTGTTGGTTGTACACGCTTGACTGGGGCACATCAGAAGAGGCATGAAGGCTGTGCTACCAATCTGGATGAGTTGGGAAAGAATTAAGTCAAGGGTATGGGTAAATGCAGAAAACTGAACAGCAAATAACAAATATTAAAATCACTATGTGATGAAAGTTCATATCAGTTGTATGCAAGGCCATTTCTGAATAGTTAATTTTATCCAGTCAAAAAAGAATTTGTGGAAAAGCAGTGGATGTGTCACAGAGCTTGTTATCCATATCCCATAGATGATTGTGTACCATCAAAATCCTTGTCTGAACGAAATGGCTTTGGTTGTATGGTATATTCTTATTATTGAAAATCAAAATTAAAACAAAGCAAATCTAGACAATTTCGGCTGAGGTCTGCTTTAGATTAGGACCCTGATGTGAATTCCTCTATTTACATTTAGATGTTAAAAAATATATAAGGTCAAAAAATAATTTCATTGGTTCCAAAATGAAAGTTCAAAAAACAATCAAGGTGAAACTCACATCTTGACAAATATATTTTTTAAATGAGCAGAAAAATTTTGTAAGAACCTACCGGCTGATAAGTCTCATTACCACAGGTGTCACAAGTGTAGGTAGCCACCATCATCATAGGTTTGACCTCTGTAGCGCGTGTGACAATGCCCTTGACTGAGACCAGCTTGCCGATATGGGCTGCTTTAATCTCACGAATGGATGTGTGCTTCTGCTCAGACGGAGCTTTGAAATAAACCTCACTGGGGAATAGGGATTATAATAATACAATTGACATAAAACAACTGAAATAAATCAACTTAATAAATGATATTGATGAAAGCTTTACATTTTGATAATGAATGTTACTGCTGCTGTACCTGAACACACAATTTGATGTCTGAATTTTAAAAAAAAACAAACAAACAAGAACTGTATATAACCAAGAAAAGAGATCAAATTAAATGAGCGATTGATTAGCCAGTGCATGAATTACTTTCACTTGGAACCCATCTCGAGCCACTAACAGAAAGTCTACGTTCTATTCATCCAAATTTCAAGAAAAGAGTAGTATCGTATCCAACACAGATGCATTATTTTGAGTCTATTTTACATCAATCATAACTTTAAAATAATATTCTTTCTTGAACAACTTTAGGAAATTGGATAAATGCCTTTAAAAAGTTTTATGAACAGTATATAATAATAAATAAAGTTTGTTTACCGGGATAATAAAAACAAATTTTAAACAGTTTCCTTGTTATAAGAATTTAAAAGATCTGTTACTAGATAAGAATAGCAAGAATTGTTTTAAAAGAAAATCATAGCTTCAAACCAATAGTCCATTTATTACTATTTGACATCCATTTGCTTACTATCGTCTGATGAGCTCAGGGGGATATTTGTTGGCAGGGTCTCTCGTCACATCCTGGTCATTTGGATGGTTCCTCTGTTCCATCAACAATCTGTGTTCAATGTAAACATCTAGGGTATCTTTGTTGGATACCTGGGAATGTTTGAGTGGAGGAGAGACCAAGAATTATGATATTAATATTGCTTCAATACCTTTGTGAACAACAATTTAAAAAAATACCTACTAAAAATAGCAGATATCCTTACAATGGAAACAATCTTTTAAGTTCTTGGTTTGAAATTTAAAATTTTCATAAAAGAACTTTAGGAAATTGTCAAAAAGAAAGAGTGCCTCAGATTACTATTTATAAAACATATTGTGAAAATTTTTTGTTTTTAGTTGCCAGCATGGAAAAAAAACAAAACATAAAATTCGTCCAACTAAATTCAAGGTTTTAAATTTCATGGTAATTGCAACAACAAGGAGGAAAATTAAGTAAACTTGATAAAAACAGCTTGAGAAACAGAACAAATGGTAACTACTGAAAGAAGCAATTTCCAATCACCTTAATTGAAGCTTGCTGTAATTGTAAAACTGTAGAGCTCACTTACTTCTTTCACTTTATATTCTGGGAGCAACTCAAAAATGGCATCTCCAAAGATTTGAACATAGCGTCTACAATTCTCCTGTATTGCTTCTCCCAGGTCCAAGTCAAAATCAGATACATCATCAACATCGATGGTGATGCCAACTTGTTCTCTGTGAGCCAATTTTGTCTGCAGATTAATTTTTAAAATTATGAAAGATAATGCTAGGGTTAATAATATTTTCTGTGAATAAAATTTTATTTCATCAATTTGTAATTTATATAATCATTCAAATGGATTTAGAAATAATTGTTTAGACATGTTTGTTGTGCTGGACGACAATAAAAAGTTCATCCAGTTTTAGATTAGTATTAGTAAGTGCATTTATCCTGTCCATTCCATTGGTCTCAATCCCCTGCGAAATCTTTTTTGACATTAATTCTTAATAGTTCTAGTCTTTATTATTGTGTGAATGTTTGTTGTTGATATTTGTCTATTGTATAAAATTTGCTTTCATCGCTGTTTGCTGGAATATGTGACCAAATAGTCTGCACCATGTCTCTAATATTTGGGTTGATAGTGGTGTTTCGGTGTATTCTTTATGGAGTGATTCATTTGTAATAGTGTAGGATAGTGGATTTTCAATATGATTCTTAGCTGCTTTCTATACTATGGAACATGTCAAGTTTTTCATTTTTGTTCAGTGTAAGTTCCAATGTTCCATGGTTGTAAAATGAGGACTGATTGTAGAGCTTGATCTTTGTTATTTTGATTTCATCCTTTTTTATCATCCATATTATATTTGTTATAGTCTGTTCAGGGCAATTGTAAAGAGTTCTTTCTTCCCTAGAAGATCCTTCCTTTCTCAAAGCAGTGATCACATTTTCGTCGTCTTTTGCCAGCTTTATTCCTCCATTCATTAATAAAGTAATGATTTTGATATTTTTCAAAAGTTAAAAGTCTATAGTGCATATTTAAAGGTCTCAATATTGCTCGACTAGATACTAGAAATAAAAGTTTTTCCATTTTTAGGTAGATCTTACTTATACTTGAGAGGAGAGTATCTACTCTAAGTCCAAGTACAGACTTACCAATTGGGTTGCGTAGACAAAATCTTTGCCACCCCCAGGAATCTCCTTGTAAAATTCCTTCAAAAATGTTCCAATTTTCTCTGAAACAGAATTATTTTTATTTTTAATCAATCAAAGGTAAAATATGGGCAGAAGACAGAATATGAATAATCAGCAAAACTAAATCTTTGGATGAAATTGAATACACCATCTGGACTCAACAATACAAAATCAAAAACGCATTGCATATTGAATTTTTCTTTTTTTCTGTGGGAGGGGGGGGGGAGAGAGAGAGAGAGAGAGAGAGAGAGAGAGAGAGAGAGAGAGAGAGAGAGAGATGAGACATGAGAATGAGAGTAAGAAGAAGAAATTCAATCCCCCTACTTTTAATATTTACATTTACTTTTGCCATTGCATTAATTATGCATTAATTATACTATAATTTATAGTTATAGAGCTTGCTCATTTTGCTCCGTTGAAGAAACACGAGTCCGCGCTGGCACACCTCAGCCCACTGTTCACATTGTGTACCACATATAACTACAACTACCAACTTCAATTTTCAACGGAACTTGAATCTTGAACTACTGCTGCCTCGGGGCTTCAGTCAGTGACACTTTAATTCAGAAAAGTGAGTGGAGCAGGCACTTATGTTGGTAACAACAAGATATGAAGTGAATAGAAAAGTGCCAGAAGACAATAGAGAATAAAAATTTTTTTTCGCGGCGGTGGTGGGGTTTGAACCTGCGACCTTATTGGTACGACAACTCCGCCTGGCAGGTGAGAGCGTGGCTCTACCGTGTGAGCTATCCACGAACACAAAAATATTCGTTTCAAACTCAAAGTCATTACTAGATCCCTCTCTCACCCACTTCTTGAGATCGCCGATTCGTTCGTACACCACCATCGCGAATAATTTTGACCAGCAGTTAAGCTTAATAGCCAATATTCTCAACACAAACATATAACATAGAAACGATTGAGACATTGAGTATGCTCCGGTGTATGGGGTGAATTTTAATTCAGAAAAGTGAGTGGAGCAGGCACTTATGTTGGTAACAACAAGATATGAAGTGAATAGAAAAGTGCCAGAAGACAATAGAGAATAAAAATTTTTTTTCTCTATTGTCTTCTGGCACTTTTCTATTCACTTCATATCTTGTTGTTACCAACATAAGTGCCTGCTCCACTCACTTTTCTGAATTAAAATTCACCCCATACACCGGAGCATACTCAATGTCTCAATCGTTTCTATGTTATATGTTTGTGTTGAGAATATTGGCTATTAAGCTTAACTGCTGGTCAAAATTATTCGCGATGGTGGTGTACGAACGAATCGGCGATCTCAAGAAGTGGGTGAGAGAGGGATCTAGTAATGACTTTGAGTTTGAAACGAATATTTTTGTGTTCGTGGATAGCTCACACGGTAGAGCCACGCTCTCACCTGCCAGGCGGAGTTGTCGTACCAATAAGGTCGCAGGTTCAAACCCCACCACCGCCGCGAAAAAAAATTTTTATTCTCTATTGTCTTCTGGCACTTTTCTATTCACTTCATATCTTGTAGTCAGTGACACTGCCATTTACAACTCATTTTCACGCCTTTCGATATCTTACAATGTGCCTTTCCACATAAGCTAACTCTTGTGAAATAAAAATTGACTCTTCCGATATCAAATATTTAATAGAAATGATAGTGTGGTAGCGGTAATGAAAATCTAATACTAATGTTACTTCAACTTCTTTCACACAGTTGGTCTATCTATCAGTCACGGTACAGACAGTAGTACAGTGTCAGTGTAGGACAGTCAGCTGTCTCTGATGATCCTCCCAAGTTATAAAATAAATTACGAATACAACACCCACCTTTTTCGGCAACATAATCGTGTGGAGCCATTGTGCAATGAATAATAAACTAAATCAATTATAAAAAAACGGTAAAAATTTCTATTTCTTCAATGAACACAATAAACAAGAGAATCAGATGATCTAAGTTCTGAGTTCCAACGCTAAAATTAGCAAAACGCGCCAAATAAAGTCACATGATCAGTAATACTTCCGGGATAACTCAGTTTGTCCCTATGGTATAAAAAATATTAATTTGATTTGTTCCCCTTACAATGTCTTGATCGCTATAGTTTTAAAAATTATTATCTTTTTATTTTATTATAATATTTTTATAATTATTTTAGCTAACAGCTGATATTGTTAATTCCCCGAGGAATTGGAGAGGATAGTAATTTAATGTGCAAATCAGCAAAATTAATGTAAATGATTAGCCAACCCTGTTTTGTCAGCAGATTCGTAGACTTGGGAGTTTACCCCGAAAAAATAATCGAACTGAATGGGGGTCAAACTACAGACTTGTGAAATATTATTAATGACTCAAAGCTTATGAAATATTACTTGACCAGAGACTTCTCTGAAGTAAAGAGTCTTTTACATGTATGGACTATCACTTTTTTTTTTAAACGTCAATAGATATTTCGAATTTTCTAGTCAAATGTGACAAGGCGTTATATGAGTGTACGGCTGCTTGGGGTAGTACTCGGGAACAAAAGTGTGATATCAAAATACTGGTTCCAATCTCATTGGAAGTGTGAAACCAGTCATCCGGAGGATTGTAAATATGTGTACCTTGTACAACCGACCTTCTGGTTTCAAAGTGATGACATATTATTGTCTAGTATAAATAAATATAATACATTCTCGCTTTCTTAAACCCTATATTCCAAAGAACATTCCTATACATCCTGCAACTAAAATAGTTTTGCCACCATATGATTCACTATTTAACCTTTTAATTGTTAGGCTCTGTCTGGAGGACTGGTAAGACACTTTCAATGAGTTTTAAACCGGAAGATAGGAAGGTGTGATGTCACGACTTCTCTACCCTTACTAACATTAGTTTTCAATCCAGTCTTATCATGACAGATCATACGTTATAAATACTATCGTATTAACTTCTTAATGATAATTAAGTCAATAAATTATATCATAGCAAGATGATTTTTAAAAAACCAACTAAGTGATAATTAAGTCAATGATTTATATCATAACAAGATGATTTTTAAAAAACATCCTTTTACACCACAATTGAAATCATTAACAATCCCACAGAAAAAGTTCTAAGCCTGTGATAGAGTCGTGGCATACATTTTGAGATCCATACAAAGCATGACATCGTTATCTGTTTGTATAATCATCGTATATGACCTATCTGTACTTATTTTACGGGTCTGACAACCCAAATTGGATTCAATAGTCTGATGTCACGTCGCCCAGCAACTGTGGCCATCTTGGTTCTAAACAAAGAAAATCGGTAATTTTTTTTCTTCATGCTGGCTAGAACTTTTCATATGTCTTGTTATCAGAATGTGTAAAAGTCAAAACATGATCAGAAAAATAATGTTTTTATCTTCTGGATACACTTTTATGCTCGTCGGAGAAGTATTTCATAAGGGCGTCCCCCATTGTTCCGATAGTTTAGAGCCAGTTGCTAAGTTACCATGCGTCATTAGGAGGGAAGTGACGACATGACTGTTGAAGAGTATTATTATGGGCCCATTGTTTTACTCTCTAACCAACGCAGAATAAACTCCATAAAAGCAATGTTAAATCAAGCCCATAACTGCGCTCGGTTATCAGACATGAAAATAGGTGCACGTTGTGTATGGTGTAATGACAAAAATAAAGTTGATAGTTCTTCATAGTCTAAGCCTAATAGATCCGGGATCTGAAAACATGCGCTAAACGAACAGGAGCAATTGCGTAGTACACTTTGGATAGGACATCAATCTATCGCAAAGTACTTTTCGCCAGATCTAACAGACCCATCAACTCAATAACCTCGGAATGGTCGGGGAGAGGGGGAAGGGGGAGGGGGGGGGGGGGCGGAAACAAACTGCCTCCATGGTTGATATCATTTGTTTGTGAGGCTATCGGAACCCACACCAATGAGACAATGCTTCCCTTTTCAGTTGTTTTAGGACCGCTTGCTTTTACTTTTCTGTTCTTTTATTGGACAGCGTAGCTCTTCACTTTGTACCCAAAAGGTACTGAGTTCGATCATCTGCCGCTTCGCTGTGTGGCCTTGAGCAAGTTACCTCGCCTTGCGGTGCTGCACTGCGGCTGACGCCTGGGTTATTCCAGTCTTCCCTTGGAATAGACCCTAGAGACAAATTTCCCCTACGGGATGAATAAAGGAAATTTTATTTATTTTTTATTTATTATATTCTTTGTTTTTTGGGTTTTTTTTTTTTTTTTTACATATTTAACCACTTCTTTGTCTCCTGTTATCAGGTATTGTTGACGTAAAGTGACGAGTTCTAAAAGTTCATAAAAACTGTATGGTAAGTACCTATTCTATTTATTTGAGAAGACGTTCCGTGTCCATCAATTTGCAAGTACAGTATTTTTTACAATCTCAGGCTTCGGGGAGACTTTTTTACTTATGTTAGTGGTCAAGTTTCTATGTACCCGAGAAATTTGGTGTCTCGTCATCTGTAAAGCGATATTGAGTGTGGTCAGTGACCAGATTTATGGCAATTTTAAATTCGAGACACGGAGTTTTGCTCTTGGATTGATGGCTTTACCCACATTATCCCAGTCGACTCCGGTGTGAATGAGAACTCGGCTATTAGCAGTGACGGTTTATGTAAACATGTTATGACACAACGGGCGCCTAATAGAAATGTGTCCAAGCCGACGTGTGCTTGCTGTCGAACTACACGTTCATTATGTGAAAAGGACATCGAGCTCATTTCCCTCTCTCTTAGACCCCACTATTTACCTCGGGAATTCCCACTTATTTATGTCATTGCTGTGTACGTCCCTCCTGATGCGAATGCTAACACAGCTTTACGGGTAATTGAGGAGGAATCATTTAATTTTTTAAGAAAACATCCTGATGCCCCCGTAATAATTCTTGGTGATTTCAATCACTGCCCTCCTATAAATTCTTTTTATCAACACGTCTCTGTTCCTACCAGACGAGATAAAACCCTGGATCTGTGCTATACAAATATTAAAAATTCATACAGAAGCGTTCAAAAAGTAAAAATAGGAAATTCAGATCACAATAGTGTGTTGTTGATTCCAACCTACAAAACTAAATTAAGACAACATAAAGCGATTGTGAAAGAAACTCGTCTTTGGTCAACAGAAAATATAAACAAACTCCAAGGTTGTTTTGACTGCACAATATGGGATGAACTCATGTCTGATAACATGTCACTGGACGAGTGGGTTGATGTTGTCACGTCTTATATTCATTTCTGTTGTGATTTGTGCGTGGACACTAAAAGGATTAAAATATTTAACAACAACAAACCTTGGGTCAACAAACGAGTTAAGTTATTTATAAATATGAAGAAAATCGCTCATATGAGTGGGGACAAAAACAAGCAGCACGAGGCAGAAAAACAATTAAAGAGGGTAATTTATGAAGAAAAACGTAAATATAAAGATAAAATGGAAACAAACCTTAAAAATTCAAATGCATCGCAGGCGTGGAGGATGATTAAAGAAATGGGTGGCGTTAACAACAAAAAGACAGATTTTAACAATGACACACATATGAATATCGAGGAATTAAATAAGTTTTACTGTCGATTCGACACCATTGACAACGTACTTTCAAAAATTAATATCATAACAAAAAATACGTCTCCTCCGCCAGAAATCGAAGAAGAGGCGGTCATCAATGTTCTTAAATTATGTAAAAAGAAAAAAGCACCAGGTCCAGATGGACTTAGTGGGGAACTCATTTCAAACTGTAACAACCAACTAGCTGTCCCTTTCTTGCCTATTTTCCAACGTTCAATAGATGAACAGAAAATCCCAATTATATGGAAAACATCGACTATAATTCCAGTACCCAAAAAGAATCCACCAACTCAGCTGAATGATTATAGACCTGTTGCTTTAACATCAATTATTATGAAATGTCTGGAAAAGATTCTGAAAAGAGAGCTGTTGCAATTTATATATGACCAACACATACTTGATCCATATCAGTTTGCCTACCAACAAAATCTTAGTGTGGAAGACGCACTCCTCACAGTGATGCATTCAATATCAAATCACTTGGATGTTTCACCCGCCAACTACTGCCGAATCCTATACGTCGATTTTTCGTCTGCCTTTAATGCCATGAAAACCAACATATTAATTAGTAAACTGCATGCTCTAAACCTTCCCCATTACCTCATCAACTGGTATAACAACTTTCTCATCGATCGCCCCAACATGTCAGAGTAGGCTCAAATATATCATCAGTAAAAACTCTTTCAAACGGATGCCCACAAGGGTGTGTAAGCTCACCTCTACTTTACATCCTCTATACAAACGATTGTGTGGCTAGCTTTGATAACTGCCAACTCATCAAGTATGCTGATGACACCGCAATACTCGGCCTGCTCAATGATTCCGTCTCCGAATTTAAATACACTGAGCAAGTTAGTAAATTCAGCAAATGGTGTGCCGATAACTGTCTAGAGCTCAATGTAACAAAAACAAAGGAACAACTGTTTGATCACAGAAAAATAGGAAAAAGAGCAAGACAAATAACAAAAATTAACAATCAGGCGGTTGAAACTGTTGAAACGTTTAAATACCTTGGTGTAATTATAGATAACAGTCTAAGATTTGAATCGCACACCAACAATGTCATCAAAAAATGTAACCAGCGCTTGTATATACTCAGAAAATTAAGGTCTTTCAATGTGAACAGAAAGACCATGATACAAATCTACAAGTCATTAATATTGAGTATCGTTTCGTTTGGCATCACAACGTGGTATGGAAGCTGTGGAACAAAAGAAAAATCCAAACTACATAGAACCCTCAGAGAGGCTTCAAAAATAATTAACACAGACCTTAGAAGCCTTGACACAACTTATATTAATGCAGTTGAGAAGAAATCTTTTAACATTATCAACGAAAAGAGGCATCCGCTGAACGAAAAATTCCAACTTCTGCGCTCCGGAAGACGGTATCTAGAAGCAAAATGTCGGACAAATCGACATAAGACAACCTTCATTCCAACCGCCATAAAATTAATTAACAAATCTTCTGTGGAAAAATGAGACAACCAATGAAAATAACGAGAAGCAGTGTCGTGAATCATCATCATCGACATTGCCGCCGTCGTTATCATCATCATCATCATCATCATCATCATCATCATCATCATCATCATCATTATCGTAGTCATCATCATCATCATCATCATCATCATCATCATCATCATCATCATCATCATCATCACAATCATTGCCATCTTCTTCTTAATATAAGACACTATATTTATAATATGGTTATCTGCTGTCCCAGCAAATATATCGTATCGTTCTATCTGTCTGTGTGTGTGTGTCTGTGTGTATGTATATATGTATGTATGTATGTATGTATGTATGTATGTATGTATATATGTATGTATGTATGAATGTAGGCATGCATATACGATGATATGCTGGTTTGTATGTATGTCTGCATGTATGTATGTATGTATGTATGTATATGTGTTTGTATGTACGCTCATTTCTTTTGTATACACGTGTAGAAACAATGTGCAAGCGTGTATGTTCGTGTATGGCTGTGTCTGTATTTGTAAATGTGTTGATGTTCATACCATGAACCAAACTGAGCATTGTTTACCTCACATGAATTGCCTTTAATTTGGACAATAAAGATTATTATTATTATTATTATTATTATTATTATTATTATTATTATTATTATAAGCAGGACTGACACCCGAACGTAATTATGGGCCTAGTTGATCATTGTTGTTACTAACAATATTTTGCGTCATATTTTTCTTATATTTCCATTACAACAACGAGCCCATAATGAATTGGGGTATCAGACCTGCCAATAAGTGTACGTCGGTCCAAGCTACTTTAATTATTATTTTTTTTCAAATTAAGTCGCGTGATATCTAAATTTCCCTTATTCTTTTTGAAACACATTGTCTAGGTATATTATCATTCCTTGCTTGCATTCGTTTGTTTACGCCTAAAAGATAAATTAGAGATGAAATCCTATGAATATTTTCACCCATCAAATACAGTAATTTCCATATCTATAAAAGCCACCAGACAGATCGTAATAATAAATAAACATAGGTTAATCCTGTCTTAAAACAGCGTAAACCAAAAATGTTCATTTTCACCCCGGGATATGGAATCCACGTAAACAAATTGATTCCTGCGTCGCCAAAACCAACAGTTTAGACAACTCTGTCGGATTTCCCTGTCCAGGTGCAGATAACTCTACATAACTCGGCACAAATCGGCACAACAGGCAGACGACGGTAGGGGATGGGATCTACTGATCACGTGATCAATGACCAGGTGTTTTTATCTGTCTGTCTGATCTCTTCATCGATGACCCCAAGGCGTGTTCACGGTACAAACAAGTTAGTTTTGGTTTTGGCAGGCGCAGATAAATAATAAGGCATCTTGCAAAACAATATTCTCATCACATAGTTTTTCACGTAGTACAACAACAAAAAGAATTCTGATAATAATAATAATAATAACAATAATAATAATGATAATAAATAGATAATAATAAATAATAAATAATAATAATAATATAATAATAATTAATAATAATAATAATAATAATAATAATAATAATAATAATAATAATAATAATAATAATAATAATAATAATAATAATAATAATAATAATAATAATAATATAATAATAATAAATAATAATAATAATAATAATAATAATAATAATAATAATAATAATAATAATAATAATAATAATAATAATAATAATAATAATATAATAATAATAATAATAATAATAATAATAATAATAATAATAATGATAATAATAATAACAATAATAATAATAATAATAATAATAATAATAATAATAATAATAATAATAATAATAATAATAATAATAATAATAAATAATGATAATAATAATAATAATAATAATAATAATAATAATAATAATAATAATAATAATAATAAAAATAAAAATAATAATGATAATGATAATAATAATAATAATAATAATAATAATAATAATAATAATAATAATAATAATAATAATAATAATAATAATAATAATAATAATGATGATGATGATGATGATGATGATGATAATAGTAACCACAACAATTTGATTGTCATTTTACACGAGGGAGTGTCTATGAATTAAGGGTACAATCAGAGCGTGTTAACCTGAGGTACAAAGCATCATCTTGTTACAAAGTCAAGCGACATTGAGTGTGGTCAATATCTGTATGGTCGACTCTGATAGTAAAACTTTGATCACGGCGTTATGTCTACATTAACACACAAGAATCAGATGTGAATAGATATAATAGTGACGAATGTTAAGATAGTGTTAATAACAAAATAATAAATTAATGGAGAAAAAGAGAGAAAAGAAAAAGAATTTTGTTAAATAAAAAAAACACAGAAAAGAAAAAGCAAATCGTTATTGGCGACACCCATTGTATGAAATGGTACCAATTCTGTTTGTCCTCTGAAGACAACCCATTACACCTGAAGGGTCAATCTGATTTATTTTTTAATGCAAGTACAGATGACTCCACGATACCGCGGCATTTTGGTGGTTGCTCGTTTGTTTGTTTGTTCGTTTTTATTTTTAGGGTTTTGTTTGTCTGTGTGTTTGTTTGGTTTCTTTTAGTTTTTTTTTTTTTGTTTTTTTTGTTTTGTTTTTGTTTTGTTTTTTTTTGTTTTTTTTTTTTTTGGTTTTTATTTATTGGATTTTTTGTTTGTTTTGTTTTATATATGCATTTTTATTGTTTGAATCTTTCTTTCCCCCCCCCCCCTTTTTTTTTTTCTTTCTTTTTTTCCCCTCATTATTTCAAATATGTAACACATCAGCCCTGACGTAGTAGAGGTGGCGGAATGGGAGGAGATCGACATGTTGTAAAACATAGATATGACACGAATGGAGTATTACAATCGCAATTCAATTTATGGTTCGTTTGTGCTAATTGCTATTACTTGCTTATGTGCGTTGTTGTATGTGTTCGTATTTCATTTGGGCTGAATGTACACAACAAAAGACAAAATCAAAAGGGGTGGAGAAAATAATTTGCTTTCGGGAATTGATTTAGTCACAGGTCCAATTCAATTTTAGGGCCAATCCGGTTCATTTTGACACTTTATTACCCTGAAGACTCCTCCTCCCCATCTTCCCCTCCCCCTCCCTCCTTCTATTCTCCTTATCAAAGGTAACGACGTAATCAGTTTGAATCTTTAAAGTATGCCCATGGGGTTTGGCGTTATTGCACTTCTATGAATACTATGAATCTTTCCAAGATTTGTATTACTGTCCTCTTTGGCGCAATAGAGGCGATCTATATTCAAGTTTTCGTCCAACCAGGTCATCAATCACATGATTTGTTGTTGTCCAACAGTTGGATATTTCTTAACAAATGTAAACATGCTGCGTTGTTTACAAAAGTTATAAACATACCCCATCTGTCGAACTCAATAAACTGACCAAATCCTGTTGTTAGATATTTAAAAGGCTATGAACACTTTTCAATATGTAGGTCATTTTGAGCACATTTTGTGATGTGACCAATGTCTTTGAGCACATGGAAGTTAAAATAGATTTTGAAGGTACGATGTGTTCAGTTTACATTATATCATTGTGTTTGCACTTTTTTTTAATAGCGCTTTCAAAAACGTAGTCTGACAGAGTAAAATGTTATATTGCGATACTACACACATCTATTCCAAAAAGCTTTATAATAAGCATTTAAAAACTATGAGGCCGACCGTAGCCATCGTTAACTTGACATAGACCAAAAAATTACGTCAAAAGACAAGTCTTTGGCTGCAAAAGAAAACAACCAACGGAATCACTTGTTTCCTAGAGCACTACTAACGACAACTCACAAGACGGTGCAAAAACCTATAAAATGACGTCATGCTATAAGTCTTTGTGGCTTCTAGCGTAGCCATCGTTATGTTATAACCTGACACTGAAATCCAAAAAGACTGGCAGTTTGACGTCATTATTTGGTTTTTGCACCGCCTAGTGAGTTGTCGTTAGTAGTGCTCATGGAAACAAGTCATTTCATTGAATACAACTCACGATTTGTTTTCATTTGTGGCAAAAGACTGGCATTTTGACGTCATTTTTTGGTCACGCTTCTAGTGCCAGGCAATGGCTACGGGCCGATTAACTCATCTGTCTCATTTAAAGTTGTTATGGTGTCAGTGAATAAAAGAATGAGATGTGTACTGATTTTGTAAACAGAGCCAGGTGTGCTATTGTTTGTACAAGAGTTAAATTACAAGGCAATCAGTGTCCAAATTCCGCCCCCGCCCCCTCGCAATGTGACACCTCCAAACACAATAGGTGACGATTGGGACACCCCGTGAAAAGGCTATTGATTGGGTTTTTGGTGGACACGACATGAACAAAGGGGAGGCCACTCGATTAGTTGTTCAAACAAAATCTGACACGTTTCATGATTTCCTGTCCATTGAAATGATTGGACAAATTATGCAATCTTGAGGCCGAGCGTGAGACAAACTCTCTTGAAGGCACATCACAGAGCACCGCTGTACAATGAGTATTTAGGGATTTTTTCAAGGTTTAAAAAAAATAAAAAGAAGTACGAATTCTTATATTGTGCAATGGACACTGGACGTGCTCAGCAAAGCGCCCCGTGCCAACAGCAACACTGATGAACACGAAGGCATGTCTCGGTGTAAGGAATGGGAGCGATCTTTATTCATGTTTTCGTCCAACCTAGTCATCGATCACATGATTTGTTGCTGTACATGTTGGACATTTCTCAAGAAATGTAAACACGCTGCTTTGTTTATGAAAGTTGTAAACACACGCTGAACAAAATGATCAATTGTGACGTTGGATATTTCTCAAACTGTGAACACGTTTCACTATGTGGGTCATTTTGAGCACATTTTGCAATGTGATCAATGACCTCGAGCACATGGAAATGTAATATGGATAGTTCCCATTACATTAAAATATTTTTTAAAACAAAAACATCAAAGAGACAATTCTACCAGCCAAGCACTCTTTTTGCGCTTGAGTATGGCGAGAGAATGCGAGCATTTAAAGCGTTTTTTTTAAGGGTTCAACTTTGCGCTGCTAGAGAGGGATCCAAACCAAGGACCTACGGGTAAGAGCTGAGCGTCATGCCACAATGCCATAAAATGAGTCCCAAGTCTGAAACAGACTTCGATGATCATTAACGCTGTTACGGTGGCAATGTCTTGAGACAATCTTAATATAATATGGTAAGGTGACCAGTTTCCACAAAATGAGCTCAAATCGATATACAAGGAGTCCCAAGACAGCTACAACATTCAACTGGAAAGAAGAGATATCATGACATCTTTAATGTCCTATTTACTACAATATATTTTTTACTCGACAGAGACAACGCTGTTACCGGCTAGTATTACGTGCTCATTTTACACCTGAGTGCGGTGAAAGAATGTGAATAAGGTGTCGTTTCCAAGGAGCCAATATCATATGTGACAGGGTGACCAGTTTCTTTCAACATTACCTTTATATTTGAAAGACAAAGATATCAAGCTACCATTTTGCTACCTGGTAGAAAAAATTCTAGCCACTGCGTTTGTCGCCAATAAAAAAGTCCTTTTTTAAAGTTTCGTTTTATTGACACACACATAAAGTCTAAAGTTGTCATACATTTTCACGCTTACTTACAATACACGACCTATTTATAGCATTGATTGATAATGGTTACTTAATCAAAAGCACCCACATTTCTTGTGCTTTGTTTTAAGTAGATATCCAGAGATTCATTTGTAGTTTCACACACTTTTACACTTCGTGTATAAAACCCTGAAAAGTAAATGTATCACAACACACAATGGAATGACATTGAAAAAAAAAATAAATAGAGCAGTTATAGAAATTAAAAATAAATTTCACAAATTTATAAGGCTGTGCCTCCATCTATTCGAAGGTTGGTCGTTTATTTCTTAAGCATGTTTAATCCAAAAATAAGTCCAGGACATTAAATATATTCTGTAAATTATGGAATCACACAAGTGTAACGGGTCTGTCCGTGTTTGGTTTTAGTGGGGACACGCCCTAACAACAATTAACAAACTGGCTGGGACGACATCAAATTAATGACATTATGAGTTTTCAGAGAGAAAACAAACATCCAAAAGAATAGAAAAATAACTAAAAGAAAGAAAAAAAAAACCCACAGCAAATTGTAACACAATTGAGAGACTAAAAAAAGAAAGAAAGAAAAAAAGCAATCTTAACACACATTCATTATGTAAAGTACAAACTCGCATTAGATTTTTAATTCCCCTGCGGCGTTTTTTAAAAAACGCCGCAGGGGAATTAAAAATCTAATGCGAGTTGGTACTTTACATAATGAATGTGTGTTAAGATTGCTTTTTTTCTTTCTTTCTTTTTTTAGTCTCTCAATTGTGTTACAATTTGCTGTGGGGTTGTTTTTTTTCCTTTCTTTTAGTTATTTTTCTATTCTTTTGGAATATGTCCTTTTTTATTTTGATTTTTTTCTTCTTCAGTGCAACAATCGCGATCGCGACAAAGACAGATGCTAGAATGACCGGTGATTATTTTTTTTTAAATCCAAACATGAAATTGAGCCCAATCAAGACCTTCTTAGCTATAATATAAAGGGCCCTGGCCTAATCCGTTCATGATACAGTATGTGAGGTGATTTGGCAACCCGTCGGATGTCGCGCGAGCTAATTAATTTTGATCTCAATAGCTTAGTGGTAAAGTGTCCCCCCCCCCCTTGTAACAAAGGCAAACTATCTTGGACACAGTCAGTCTCTAGATGGGTGACTAAATTCTGGTTCCGACGTTCTTGTCCGTGGACAAGACACGATACACACATTAAAATAAAGAACTGAACAAATGTGTCTTACACCGCTTCCTGCTCCTTAACTTCTTAATTAGATAGTTACACTCATTACACAAAAACTTTTTAAGAGCAACAAAAACCTTGAGAATTTATAGATAGTATGAAGTTGAGGTCAGGTCTTTGTTATCGTTTTTTGCCATCCGCGTTTATGAGTAATTCTCACCAAACTGTATAAACCAGACTATATACGTTCAGTGTGTTGGTTTGTTATATTTCCGGATGGCGATGTTGCGAGCATCTTAGCCGAGCGCGTACTATCTATATTGGTGGAACGAAATTGATGTCACTCAGCTCTTTGTTATTGTTTTTAGAAAGCCATTTTAATTATTGGTCTCACTATCATCAATCAGACTATAAACGTTCAAGGTTACACATAGTTTTGTGTTGGTACGTTATATACGGCTGACGGATGTTGTGAGTACCATCAATAGACCAATGCCCACTAAACTTGCTCAGAGCGCTTTACAAGAAGTCCCTAGCCAACAGCAACATTTAACGTGTTGGACGAGACATAACGGCTTTTTGGAGATAACAATTTATCCCGACAGAGACAACGCTGTTAATTGTCAGTATTTATTTTACACCAGAGTAGGGTGAGAGAATGCGAGTAAAGAGCCTTTTCCAACACATTACAACATTCGATTCAGGTGTGAATGAGTAAGTTATTTTTGTAAGAGTGATAATGTGTTACTCCATAAAAGGGCGCCTAACAGGCATGGTTGGAATTGTTTTTTCATATGGCTTGCTGGACGAGCTACTATGAGGCGCATTGAGCATGGTGAATCCGTGGAAACATACTGTTCATATTTAGTATTTTATTATTTATTTATTTATGTATGTATGTATTTACTTATTTATTTATTTAATTATCTATTTATTTATTTATTTATTTAATTATCTATTTATTCATTTACTTATGTATTTGTTGATATCTTTTCAAATGAAACAAATTTGAACATTTGTATGGCGCATTTATATGGATTGGCCAAGTTGAATGCGCCTCAAGGTGTTTCATTGTTCGCGACGGCAATAAGTATGCCTTTTTTTTATGGCACCGGCGCTGTGTTCATATATCAGAAAAGTGAGTGGAGAAGGCACTTATGTTGATAATAACAAGAAATGAACTGAGTAGGAAAGTGCCAGAAGACAAAAGAGAGTCACGATCTCCCCGGCCAGGCGGAGTTGTCGTACCAGTAAGGTCGCGGGTTCGAGTCCCCATCGCCGCCGCGAAGTTTTTATTCTCTGTTGTCTTCTGGCACTTTCCTGCGCACTTCATTTCTTGTTCATAATATACCATGGCACTTTGTTGTAATTTACTCTAATAGGACAGAGAAGTTGTGACGTCACATCTTCATCTCTTCCGGTTCAAAACTCATTGGAAGTGTGTAACTGTTCCTCCGGAGTGATGTGAACAATGAATAGGTTACACATTGAATCATAGGGTAGCATAACATAACTATTTTAGTAGCAGGATGTCTAGGCAGATTCTTAGGATTACGGGACGTGAAAGAGCGAGGAAAGATGATCTTTATTGACGACCAACATTTAATTTCGACTATAAAATATGATGCCATCACTTTGAAACCAGAAGATCAGTTACGTAAGATGTGTATCCAGTCCTTCGAAAGAATGGATTTACACTTCCAATGAGATTGGAACCAGTATTTTGACATCACACTTTTGTACACTAATAAAGCTTGTGACAAGTTCTGAAACATTTAAATTACGTATACACAAACGGACAGACATACACACTCACACACACATACATAGAGAGTATGTATGTGTGTGTGTGTGTGTGTGTGTGTGTGCGAGAGAGAAAGAGAGAGAGAGAGAGATAGTGAGAGAGAGAGAGAGAGAGAGAGAGAGAGAGAGAGAGAGAGAGAGAGAGATGTGACACTATAACATAACAATAATGACAACAGCTGTCACGGCCTATTTGAAATGCAACAATCAACCGTGTGGTCGCGGTCATTTTATTACACATGGTTGGTCAGATGATATGACGTAAAGGCATATTTGAGAAAGATCACACACACACACACACACACACACACACACACACACACACACATACAGACTTCCACACGCATTTTACCGCATCCACAATCCGCTGTTGAAATCGTGAAATATTTGGTTAACCTCTCTTTGATATCGCTTCATAACAATATCAGTTTTCACATCAATTCCATATATCGATTTCACCACCTTTGCGACTTTGGGGTCTTATGATATAGACGCTTTTGGACCTATAAGTCCATGGTTCGAGTCCCGGTGCGCTACGTTAGTTCTCAAGTGTAAAATAAGTATGTGGCCGATAACAGCCTTGTGTGTCCGAAAATGCTCTAACGTCACTACCCTCCATGGTAACTTAGTGACTGGCTCTAAACTATCGGAACAATGGCGGACGCCCTAATGAAATATTTCTCAGACGAGCATAAAAGCGTGTCCAGAGGGGGGGGGGGGGGGGGGGGGGGGGGGGGGGGAAACCATTATAAATCTGATCATGTTTTGACTTTTACACATTCTGATCATTCTCGCCTTGACTGGAAAGATGAATGGAAAAAGAATAAGAGGAAGACAAAGAATAACTTATTTGAAAGGGATAAGAACTTGGACAGATGAAGCTGAGAAAGGTGGCGCTGCTTTAATAGAATTGGCAAGAGATGGATCAGCTTGGCGGAAGATGACCTCTGACGTCTGCTTCAGATATGGAACTACATGATGATGATGATGATCACAAGACATATGAAAAGTTCTAGCCAGCATAAAGAATAAAAAGTACCGATTTTTTTTTATAGCCGCCGTTGCTGGGCGACGTGACATCAGACTATTGAATCCAATTAGACCCATCGCTCCACCCTCAGAATCGATGGCTACTTTTGATGACAGAGACAATACATTATTTTTCCTTTTTTTTTTTCTTTTTCTTTTTACACTAAAAAGAATGAGAATAAAAATTACCCGAACTTGAAATATCCATACAGTCAGAAATGATAAAATATGAGACTTCTGTGAATATTTAAATCTTTTGTTTAAAAGTACAACTAGGGTTTACTTGGTCTGGTTAAAAACAAGATGCTCTTTTTAAAAAGTTGTTGATTGAAACTATGGGCCATGGAGACGGACTTTATCTCGGTTTATTGAACTTAAACAGAAGTGACATTTGCTCACTACTCTTTTGTTGGGTCGCTCATCTACCACAAAGTACTTTCCGGCAGATAATTTAGACCCAGGACAATACTGCTGATTAGACAGAACGGTTAGAAAGAAAAAAAAAAAGACAAAGCAAAATAAAACAACTCTACAGGTTCACAGAATCGGCCTACTTGCTTCTGAGTGGGATATTTATGTATAGATATCTAGATAGATAAATAGGTAGATACATCTAGATAGATATATATATATATATATATATATATATATATATATATATATATATATATATATATATATATATATATATACATATTGTAGCATCTACTTTACTGGAAACAACAAACAATGAAAGCAATGTGTAGTGAATTTTATAAATTTAATGAGTTCTCTCGTGTTTACGTTTTGTCTGATCTGACGTGTAGAGTAGTCTTGCAGTCAGCAGTATGTGGTAAGTCTTCGTAGTTCGTAGGAAACGGAGATCGCCACACATGCCCCCCCCCCCCCCCCCCCCCCCCCCCCAAACACGGACTAGTCATCTTGTAGTACCGAGGTCGTTTAATGGTACGTCCTGAGCGAGATAGCTTCTTAGTAGGCACTACGTTAGTATCATCAGAAGCAGTACGGGAGTTTTGTATGTTTCTGTTCGATAACTTTCTGTTCGTATTCGGTGGGCGTCCACGACGAGGTGGGGTGGCAAGGGAAACTGGTTGCGTAGAATCGACAAATGCAGCTTTAAGTCGGTCGATCGAAATCCGTTCTGCTTTGCCACCAACATCGATCAGGAATTGTTTATCTCCAGGGGTTATGACAACATAGGGACCTGTATACGGCTTCTGAAGGGGTCCTCGGTGGGTGTCAACACGGATGTAAACATATTTTGCTGACATCAAGTTCTTGGGTAAATTTGTTTGATGATAGCCGTGATGATGTGTTGGCCGTGGTGAATGAAGGGACACGTTTTGCCGAAAGGTTGCCAAAAAGTCTTTAGCGTGGAAGTCTGAAGGATGGTCAGGTATAAACTCTCCAGGGATTGTTAAAGGTTCTCATTCAGCTGAAGAATGACCGATATCATCCTTAGGTGCAGTTCTTAAACCAAGCAGAACCCAAGGTAGCTCATCCACCCAATTTGGAGTTATTAGACGAGCTTTGAGGGATGATTTCAAGGACCGATGAAACCGTTCAATCATGCCGTTGGACTGAGGGTGATACGCAGTTGTGTGATGAATCTGCACACCAAGTTGACTGGCCATCTGTTTCCATAGCGTGGATGTAAATTGTGAGCCCCTGTCAGAAGTTATATCAACAGGAATACCAAACCGCGAGATCCAATTGGAGATCAGGGCTTTTGCACATTCTTCTGTTGTTGTGGTTTGTAAAGGTATTGCCTCAGGCCATCGGGTGTTCCTGTCAATTATAGTAAGGAGATGGGTGAACCCCCTTGACTGAGGTAATGGTCCAACGAGGTCAATGTTTATATGTGAGAATCGCTTTCATGGGACATGGAATGTTTCTAACGGTGCTCGTATATGTTTTTGAATTTTCGAAGATTGGCAGTTGTGACATTGCTTAACCCATGCTGACACTTCTTTCTTAAGACCATGCCAGATAAACTTCTTGCTGATAAGTCTGACCGTGGCCTTAACTCCAGGATGACTCATATTGTGAATAATTTCGAAAACCGGTCTTCTGAAGTCGGTAGGAACGATAGATCTTGGGTAGCCAGTTGAGATGTCACAAATTAACTCTGGACCCGAGTCAACGGATGTTTTGACTATTTTGAGGCTTGTTAATGCAGTTTTGTAAGCCTGTATGTCAATGCTATTTTCTTGGGTTCCGCCATAGCTTGATAGTCGATGCCAATTGAGACTGAGTTTGTAACTGCTCTTGAGAGACAATCTGCGACAGTGTTGTTTTTTCCAGAAATGTGTCGGATGTCAGTTGTGAACTCGGATATGGCAGATAAGTGCCTTTGTTGACGAGCTGACCATGGTTCAGTTGATTTGGACATGGCATGGATCAATGGTTTATGGTCAGTAAAAATAGCGAATTGTCTCCCTTCAATGATGAAACGGAAATGACGGATGGCTAAGTGAATGCCAAGCAACTCCCTATCAAAGGTACTGTATTTCTGTTCAGGTTTACGTAACTGCCTGCTGAAAAATGCCAATGGTTCCCAATTACCTTGATGATTAAGTTGTTCAAGGACAGCGCCCACAGCTTGGTCGGAGGCGTCAGACGTTAAAGCGAGGGGTGAGTTCAAGCAAGGATGGGCTAACATTGTAGCGTTACTTAGTGCATTTTTACCGTCAGTAAAGGCTTTCAACATTTCTTGCGTCCACGTAAGTGCTTGACATTGTTTTTTGACTTTCAAAGCACTATATAGGGGTCGAAGTATTTCAGCTAGTCTCGGAATGAAACGATGGTAAAAATTCAACATCCCGAGGAACTCTTGAAGTGACTTGATGGTTTTTGGTTGTGGAAATTGTTTAACAGCCTCAATTTTTGTCGCCATTGGGACAGATCCAGAATGCGAGATGTGATGGCAAAGGAAGTTAAGAGATCTCACACCGAAAAGACATTTCTCAAGACGGATAACGAGGCCTTGGTTTCTAAGTCTTTCGAATACGATTTTGAGATGTTCCATGTGTTCTGCCTCAGTTGAACTTGCAACCAGAATGTCGTCTAAATAACAAAATACGCAGTCTAAATCTTGTAAAATGGAGTCCATTAAACGTTGGAATGCTTGTGCTGCATTTTTTAATCCAAATGGCATTCTTAAGAACTCCCAAAGGCCGAAAGGGGTTATCACTGCCGTTTTTGGGACGTCTTCTGGAGCGACTGGAATTTGGTGGTATCCTCTGACAAGGTCGATCTTCGAGAAGATGATCTTACCGTCTAAGTTTGCTGTAAAATCATGAATGTGTGGGACAGGATATCGATCTGGTATAGTAGCATCGTTAAGTCGACGAAAATCTCCGCAGGGACGCATTGTGCCATCAGCCTTGGGGACCATGTGTAATGGGGAAGCCCAAGGGCTCTTTGATTTTTGAATTATGCCCATTTTCTCCATTTCCAAAAATTCCTTTTTTGCACACAAGAGTTTTTCTGGAGCCAGGCGACGAGCACGTGCGAATACTGGGCGACCTTTGGTTGTGATGAAATGTTGCACGCCATGTTTCACAGTTGCCGTTGAAAATGTTGGTTGAAGTAGTTCTGGATAGTTATTCAATAATTTTCTGAATGTATTGCAGTTCGGCTCGAGTGGTGAGAGTTCGGCGTTTGCGCAAACTGAACTTACTGAACAAGGTACGTGCGAAAACGTTTCAGCGTCGATAAGGCGTCGACCACGAATATCCACAAGCAGATTATGATGACGTAGAAAATCTGCTCCAAGTAGGGGACGCTTGACATCAGCTTTGATAAGTCGTGCATTGAATGAACGCGATCCAATACGTATGTTAGTTTCAAAGCATCCGTATGTTTTTATTGTAGAACCATTAGCAGCTTGTAATGCGAGATCAGAGGAACCCAAGCTTTTGTCTGATGCAGAGGCGGGTGTGACAGATACTTGAGCTCCAGTATCTACTAAAAAACGTCGGTTTGAATTTTCATCGACGACGATGAGTTGGAGATTTTTTGATGTGGGCGCGTTGGCTGAGTAAGAATCCGGGTCGACAGCAGAATTTACTGTTGACCCGGCTTGGCGTTTCCCTGGTTCTTCTTGTTTTTCTTGAATGAATTGAAGAGTTTGCATGTTTGTGCACATCGACGGGCATTTGAACCAAACCGTTGATGGTATCAGCAGAGGGAATCTATTTCACTGGTCATGGTTGATGTGTCAACTTCACAAGTAGTATGAGAAATTGAAAAGGAGTTAGAGTTTGAGTGAGCAGCGTAGAAAAAATTGTCAGCTTCTCTGGCAAGTGCCCTGTAATCATCCAGGTTGGACGAGTTTGCTAATGGAAGTCTGATGTTTGCTGGAAGTTGTCTTAAGAATAACTGTCTGAAGAGCAGACAGGGCTTGTGTTTGCCGAGGAGCACTAACATCCTGTCCATTAACTCAGATGGCTTTAAGTCGCCCAAACCATTCATGTTGAGTAGAGATTCCGCTCTCTCTGTTTCCGAAAGGCCGAACGCAGACAGCAGGAAGTTTTTCAGTATTTCATATTTACCTTCCTTGGGTGGTGATGATAGAATAGCAAGGGCTCTAGTTGCTGTGTCTGAGTCTAAGGCAGCCACTACATAGTAGTACTTTGTTTCATCACTTGTTATATCGCGTAAGGCAAATTGTGCCTCGCTTTGTGCAAACCACGCTGAAGGACAAGTGGTCCAGAATGTGGGCAATTTCAATGCTACGGCGTCGATAGACATGTTTATTATTATTATGTTCTTGTGAAGAGTTGAACTGGTAAATAGTAATAATAATAATATATACCTATCTCTTAAGTTGTTTTAAGTCGGGGTCACCAATGTAGCATCTACTTTACTGGAAACAACAAACAATGAAAGCAATGTGTAGTGAATTTTATAAATTTAATGAGTTCTCTCGTGTTTACGTTTTGTCTGATCTGACGTGTGGAGTAGTCCTGCAGTCAGCAGTATGTGGTAAGACATGTTTATTATTATTATGTTCTTGTGAAGAGTTGAACTGGTAAATAGTAATAATAATAATATATACCTATCTCTTAAGTTGTTTTAAGTCGGGGTCACCAATGTAGCATCTACTTTACTGGAAACAACAAACAATGAAAGCAATGTGTAGTGAATTTTATAAATTTAATGAGTTCTCTCGTGTTTACGTTTTGTCTGATCTGACGTGTGGAGTAGTCCTGCAGTCAGCAGTATGTGGTAAGTCTTCGTAGTTCGTAGGAAACGGAAATCGCCACAATATATATATATATATATATATATATATATATATATATATATATATATATATATATATATATATATATATTATATAGGGTATATATATATATATATATATATATATATATATATATATATATATATATATATATATATATATATATATATATATATTATAGCTAGACATATAGATGGATAGATAGATAGATAGGTAGATAGATAGATAGATAGATAGAGAGATAGATAGATAGATAGAGAGATAGATAGACCGACATATTGATGGGACGCGAACAAGGGGGGGGGGGGGGGGGGGGGGGGGGGGGGCATACATGAGTCAGTAGCCGCATGTCAAAATGCCAAGACCTCAAAGTAGCTTCACCAGATTATGGGGTTTGGGTTACGAGACTTTACAAAACGTTTGATCAAAATTCAAATTTCTGATTTTACATCTTTCTCTCTTTAAAACAAAATATTTTGAGATACTTCCGCTTTACCTTTTGGTGTACATACATATAAATGATAAAAGCAATGAAGTAGGAGTACATACTGGCGTAAAGGTGATGAACCCAGCAAGCCATATAAATTTGTCCACATTCCACGGACAGACAACGACACAAGAATTTACCAACACACTCACTGACACGATACAAACACGGCTTAATACTTTTCTCCGCGTCTTTGTATTTTTTTTTTTCAAACATATTTTTCATATACTTCATTCCTGTTTTATTCACGTATTTGTTTATTTGTCAATTGATTTATTTATCTGAAAAGGTATATATGAAAGCAAGAAAGAATAATATCAACACGCCTCTGATCATATAAAATAATGGATTTGGACATCATTCGCGGCTTTATCACCAAATTTATCCTCATTCATTAAAGAGGTCCCAAAAAATATCAAGCAAAATTTAGTGGGTTTAAAAAAACCCCAAAAATAAAACAACAGATATACTAGAATCGCTCGTATAACATAATAGATTTGAACACCATTCACGTTACCATCCAATAATTCCACCACTGAGCAAAGGCCTTACATAGCATATCACGTCAACGTAGACGTTGTGTAAACACAGAATAATAAATTCATGATTGAGACCTTCAATTATGAGGCATTTGGGAAAATGGCCTGGCGTTAATGGAATCAAAACAAGGCTGTAATCTACGAGACGCTATCCGTTAACGAGACCTGTCTATACACAAACCTGTATTCTCTCCCAATCATAGGACCTAATGACGTGGTATGATTTTATTTATAGTCTTGTTAGCATGACAGTTTTGCACGCCATCGATTCGTTAATTTGCTTTATTACACAGCTCTCACAAACATAATCCAATACTTTGTTTTGTTTTGCTGATATACATATATGTATTATATGTATATTTAGTGCAGCTATGTGGTCTAGTGGTATGACACTCGTTTCGGGTCGGAAGGTCCTGGGTTCAATCCCGCCCTGAGCGGCCCATAGATGAGGCCTTGGAGAAGGCTCTTTACTCACATTATCTCATCGTTCTCAGCTATAAAATGAGTTCCTAGCCGTTAACAGCTTTCTTTGTCTCTGTCGGATAGATTGTAATATCGCCTAACAGGCGTCACGTCTCCTCTTACATGTAAGTGTCGCTGTTGGTTGGCTAAGGACCCTCGTGTAAAGCGCTTTGAGCACATTTAGTGGATATTGCGCTATACAATAGCTCAATATATATATATATATATATATATATATATATATATATATATATAATATATATACTGTGTGTGTCTGTGTCTGTCTGTGTGTGTGTGTGTGTGTCGGTGTGTGTGTGCGTGTTTTCGTGTACGGCTATCCCACTGGCCTATTTGCGTAATTGGTGATATGTATTCAGCACAACACAAATGAACTCGGTGGTTAATAATGAGATAGAACGAAACAGACTAAAGGTTTGAACACCCAATTTCATCAACCACGGTGGGGGACACAACCCCCGGGCTCCAACTCGAAAATAATTATTTAACTAATATCTAGCTCGGTGGACAAACGTATAAGGACGTAATAATATAATGATAGCCCTTGACCAATGGCTGACCTCAGCAGGCTGGTTGGTGGCCAGCGGTCACCGGACGCGGACAGTTGTTTCTGGCGAAGATAGACAAACCATACCAGGGGCTAAAATAATATGTTAGTCAATATTGCACGATTGCACCATCTGGTAAATCGGTGTTTTTTCGTTCGTATTTTTTTTTTTTTTTTTTTTTTTTGGTGAGTTTAGTTTGAAGGAGGAGGGTGAGGGAGAGGTTACACGAGTGTTTTCTTCTTGTGTATGTGTGTGTTTCTTTTTTTCCTTCATAATTATTCTTATTGGATATTTCATCCCTCAATGACACAATCTTATTAGGTATTTGGTACTGAATCAAATCCACTACCTTTCTTGAGACCAGAAGACATATTGGGCCAACTAATCTACCTTATGTCGACGCTATATATGATGATTTTTAACTCACCAATTCACTGGTGAGCCTGATATTTATCTGGAATAATTATTAAGATTAAGATCCTCTCACTAGTGCCTGTGGAATCCCGAACGAGCTCCCAATGGCGATGGGACCATGGGACGCTTCTCAGTGGGATCCAATTCGTAATTCCGAAAGAAAAAGTGCAATGGTCCATTTATTATTCACCTCAAATAATTCACTTTTTTAAAAAGAGAATAGTTTTCTGTACATTTCTGTAATTGATCAAATATAGACAGGATGCTTGTCAGTATGATCATTAATTGAATGTTGGCGAGTTTCTTCTTCTTCTTCTTCTTCTTCTTCTTCTTCTTCTTCTTCTTCTTCTTCTTCTTCTTCTTCTTCTTCTTCTTCTTCTTCTTCTTCTTCTTCTTCTTCTTCTTCTTCTTCTTCTTCTTCTTCTTCTTCTTCTTCTTCTTCTTTCTTCTTCTTCTTTCTTCTTCTTCTTCTTCTTCTTCTTCTTCTTCTTCTTTCTTCTTCTTCTTCTTCTTCTTCTTCTTCTTCTTCTTCTTCTTCTTCTTCTTCTTCTTCTTCTTCTTCTTCTTCTTCTTTCTTCTTCTTCTTCTTCTCTTCTTCTTCTTTCTTCTTCTTTCCTTCTTCTTCTTCCTCTTCTTCTTCTTCTTCTTCTTCTTCTTCTTCTTCTTCTTCTTCTTCTTCTTCTTCTTCTTCTTCTTCTTCTTCTTCTTTTCTTTTTTCAAAGCCTTCTTTACATAGTACAATCGTGAAAAGTGGTCTTGTATTTAGAGCAATATGCACTTAAGGGGATCAAGTTGCTGACAGGACTCACACGCCATTAACATGTTGGACGGGACATAGATTTGAAAGGCGCTCATACAGCAATGCTGTCACCTACCAGATTTCGTTTTACATTGAAGCAAAGTGAGAAAGTAACACAACCGTCAACTCAGTGTTGCGCCTCAAGTTGTGAAATAGGGGCTATATTATTTCTTGCTCAAAGAACCCCAAATCAAACCAATAATAATAATAATAATAATAATAATAATAATAATAATAATAATAATAATAATAATAGTAATAAATAATAATAATAATAATAATAATAATAATAATAATAATAATGATAATAATAATAATAATAATAATAATAATAATAATAATAATAATAATAATAATAATAATAATAATAATGATAACAAAATTAAAATAAAATATTATTTATTTTTTTGAAATACAAAAACAAAACAAACAACAAAAAACGAGGGCTCGAACCCGGGTCTACCGGGTGAAAGTGTATTGCCTCGTCTATTTGGCCCCCAGGATATAATTCATTATAACGACTTTACACAATACAAATCGAAGTGTGTGTGTGTGTGTGTGTGTATGTGTGTGTGTGTGTGAGAGAGAGAGAGAGAGATGGGGGGGGGGGGGGGGGGGGAAGTGAGTTGAGGACAGTGAGATCAAGCGACATTCTCCGTCCTGAGTTATTTTGTTCAGTCCTCATCAACACAGGAATTCCAACTTATTTCTGTTGATGAACGCCCAGCCCGGGTCTTGAACAAGATTGCCTGATCGTTTTCTGAAAACGTAGATAGTCACATAACAATACAAGATAGTATGAATAAAAATCCAACGCCGTCTGGTTTGTTTCTGTTTAAATTATGAAAAAAAAAATTTTTATTTTGAAATGACCACCAACATTGGTCACCGCTTCCTCTGCTCTCATGCCTTTATGGAGTGACACTTATTTTTGCTGCTTTTAGCGGTAACATCAGTTAATGTTTTGAAGTTTTCAATTTGACATGCAGTTAAAAAGATTATAAACTAAAAGATATTCTTTTAAAAACACACCAAACACACACACTCACACACACACAAATACACACACACACACACAAAAATATGCTGAACTTGTGGAATTTGGCTTTTTAAAAATCCCAAACTGGTATTCCTTAGCTTCCAGGCCCCCTCGACGGACCCGGACAATAAAGCAGTAACGAGTACACAGTACACAGTCATACACGGTAGTTCCCATATTGTTATCAAAACAATGGAAGCTGTCAGTGCCGATATCACAGATTCAACCAGCTATGTAGGGAGATGAAATATGCGATAAAAGATTCAGATAATATTATCATAGCCATTGTGTGCTGGATAGCCAGTATTGTACGCTGGTTTCACACAAATTAAATTTCAAACGGGCTGACCATCTGCTCGAAATGGATCCCGGCTCCTAACGTTAACACTTTATTGTTTCTATTTTACGCTATTCAGAGATCGCGTTTGCTTTTTGCCCATCCCCTGTCTATGATATTACAAACCATAATGAATTATAAATAAAAATAATAATAATAAAATTGAAATTTGCATATTGTGGACAATAAAGATTTAATCACATGTATCATTGAATTTCATTTTAAAAAAAAATTATTGTTGTAATTTTGGACTCAATAAACAACAGTTGTAATCTTAAAGAATTATTGAAATACTCTAAATATCATCTGTTATCAAAAAAATATATTTATTTATTTTTTAAGATGTGAGAAAGTATGAAATGCTGGTAAATAATTATAAGAATTAGAAATAGCTTATCAAAGTGTTGAAAAGAGAGTAGTAGTAGTAGTATCGTTCGGCTACACTTCTATGTTCAAGGTATCAATCCAGGTTCTGAAGTCATCATCACATTTGTTGATGGTTTCAAATCCCCCTTCAAGTTTTGTCTCTGGGCAATCTAGTACGAGGTGGTTTGCATCTTGTGGTGCTTGGTTGCACTTTGGGCATGTTGGTGATTCTTGGAGCCCCCATTTGTGCATGTTGGCAGCTGTTCTTGTATGTTTTGACCGTAGTCTATATTTGCAGCTACCCAGTATTTTCTTGGTTGATCCTGTAGACCTGGGAGACTTTTACAGGGATCTTCAATTAGTTACCCTCCTGTTGGTTTATTCCTTTTCCATTCCTCGCACCAGGCTTCTTGCGTGTTGTAGTTTTCTTTCTTTGATAGGTAGAAAGGTGAACGAGATTTTAGTCTTGATGTTGGGGGCGCAGTTTTGTATATGGTTTGCACAGGAGTTCCACTATCTTCTTCAGCTCTGGATATTCATTTCTGTGTTGCATCCTCTCTCCTCAAGTGGGGTGGTGCTATAGCGCTCATGACTGTCAGCCATTGTGTTGGAGTTGATTTCAGGCATCCAGGTACTATTCGCATCGAGTCTCTTAGTTTCGCATCAACAAGGTTTGTATGGGCACTTCTCGTCCAAACGGGAGCACAATATTCTGCCACACTGTAGCAAAGGGCCAGGATTGATGTTCTGAGAAGAGTTTGCGATTCTCCCCATGTTGTTCCTGCCAGTTTTCTGAGTAGACAATTTCGTTTCCCTATCTTTCATGCTGTACCCTCAAGATGGATTCTATAGGTCAGCCGTCTATCCAGTGTCACTCCGAGGTATTTTGGATTTTGATCAGTTGGTAGTGTTGTCTCGTCAATCTTGATCATCAGTTTTCGTTTTGATTCCCTATTGTTAAGATGAAATGCAGTTGCAACTGTTTTTGTCGTATTCATTTTTAAATACCATCTGTCAAAATACCTTTTCATGTCTTTGCTAAGCGTTGTTTCTATATCTTCCCAGTCTCTTGATTGGTATGCTAAGGCCCAGTCTGAAAAGAGAGTGGGAATAGTATTTAATCGGATCTT
>NC_088369.1:32089295-32099295 GCF_034508935.2 Berghia stephanieae | reverse complement strand
TGAAGCGAACTATCATATTCGTACTCAGCACATCAAAGTCATAAAATCATGTTCTCCACTATCACTATGATGTTTTTTTCTTTGTCACAACAACCCGATCCATTCAGAATAAAAGAATAGTCTAATCTTGTGATTTTCTTAGATTTAATTTTTGTACACGGACTTGACCCCGGATATAAGTTGACCTCATGTGAAAAACATGTCTAGTATACTAGTATTTAAGTATCATATCGATCTAATTTACAATGCATCCTTCAACAACAGTTATAATGTTTCATTTGTCAAAACTTAATAGATCGTTTGACTGACTCGTAGTCATGTGTGTTACAAACTTGACTGGGCTGTGCCTACCTCATAGTCATGTCTCAAATCCAGGTAAAGCCTAGGCCTAAGTCTTAGCAAACCTAAGCAAGGCAAAGGTTAGATTTAGTTTAGGCTCACGTCAAATGGATGGAGCAAAGGTTGTGCTTTATTATATAGCTTTAAATTGTATAACTGTGTGCCATTTATACTTATATATATGTATATATATATATATATATATATATATATATATATATATATATATATATATATATATATATATATATATATATATATTATTTATATATGATAGGAATATCTTTATTGTCCATGAAGGCAATTTTTTTTTTGGTTACAGCTTATACATGGCATACATGAAACTAAAGTGCAAAACCAAACATACACACGCACACTCACAGGCTTTCACTTAAATGGGCTTCGTACCTAAAAGGCATATATATCATTATCATCATGATGACAAACATGTATATATATATATATATATATATATATATATATATATATAATATATAATATATATATATATATATATATATATATAAAGCTCAAGGTTACCCACACTTTTTGTAATTATTACAACCATGCCTCATTTGCAACAGACAAAACACTATCTATCTAAACTTTAAGTATTTCCAAATCTCTGTCAAACAGGATTATTCTTTATCATTTGATAGCATTTGAATCTGGAAGAGGCAATCATGGTAATCACACGACACTATCTATCCGCACTATCTATCGATAATCGGTCTCTCTCTCTCTCTCTCTCTCTCTCTCTCTCTCTCTCTCTCTATATATATATATATATATATATATATATATATCTTCCAGATTCAAATGCTATCAGATGATAAAGAATAATCCTGTTTGACAGAGATTTGGAAATACTAAAAGTTAAGATAGATAGTGTTTTGTCTGTTGCAAATGAGGCACGGTTGTAATAATTACAAAAAGTGTGGGTAACCTTGAGCTTTATATATATATATATATATATATATATATATATATATATATATATATATATATATATATATACATATATATATATATGTATATAGCGCAATATCTACTTAATGTGCCGGTGATCTATTATTCGATCATAACACATGTAGTCGTATGTGCATATTCTCAAATCATGTTCCAAGGTTAGAAGAGGCTTTAATCTGCCATGTGGTAGATGGACAAGTTCCACTGTTAGGTTTTGTCTGAGCTCTTGTCTCGCTTTATATTAATATTAAACACGACTATTTATATAGCCCACTATCGACTAAAGTGCTCAAAGCACTTTGCATAAAGGTCCCTTGCCAATAGCAACACTTTACGTGTAGGACATAACATGAACCCTTTTGGGGTTTTGGTACAATTTTTTTATTAAGACAACGCTGTGAATGGCCAGGTACTCATTTTACACCTGAGTAAATTGAGAAATTGTGGGTAAAAAGCCTTTTTCAAGGACTCAAGTGTGCGCCGCTCAGAGCGGGACTCGAACCCTGGACATTCCGGACCCAAGGCGAGGGCTATGCAACAAGACCACATCATATTAACGTTTATATTGTATTTTATATTATTTTTGGGTTACATACAAACAAACGAACACACTCTCGCTCATACACTCACTGACATTTACACACTACAAAAGAAATTTAAATTCCTCATGATGTAAATATTATTCCCCAATCTATAGACACATAGACGCACACACATATACACACGCACACGCACACACACACACACACACACACACATACACACACACACACCAGCACGGCGGCTTGTTAAAATGTTAGGTTGCAGACGTTTCATCTTTGCATACAACCTGCCATCAGATGTCAAACGTATCGGGTCTGGTCTCTACCTATCGTTTTTTTTGTTGTTGTTTTTTATTTTTTTCCCCCCTTCAAATCTTTTTGCCTGCATGCAGTCAGGGTTGTCGGAGGCCGCTTGGATGTCATTTCCTCATCCTCACTTTGCATAAAACTCGGAATGAAATATTCGTTGAGTATAAACCAGATTGAAGTTATGTTGAGTTTTAATATTGTGTGTGCATTATTGATGCTGTGCGTTTAGACAAAATACTCACAACATTAGCCAGCTGGATATAACGCACCACCACACAAATCTATGAGTAAATCTGAACGTTTATAGTCTGATTGATAGAATTTAGTGAGAACTGTTCATAAGAATGGCTGGCTAAAAACAATAACAAAGAGCTGAATGACGTCAATTTCGTTCCATCCATATCTTTGTACTGGAGTGGAAATGATACTGATTAATAGAATAAGTAATTACTCTATACCATAATATACACGTGGCTACAGTATAAGGAACACATTTAAGAGATTTTTATTATTGACGTTGACATGTTGGTTAGGAAACAGAAAAGGTAATTTTCTGATTATGACTTACCGGACCGCCTCAAAACGACATGCGGTCTGTGTGGCCTTGATGCTAAAATCGGATTTAACGTAAAAATAAAGAAGAAAAATGGGTTAGACCGTCTAAATGTACGTTTTATTGAGACCAATAGTTTTAGAGAGTGACAGAAATTAACAAATCAATAAATTAAGGAGCAGGCACCGATTTTAATAAGTGTGAATGAAAAGTGCCAGAGAAAAGCAAGAAAGAAAAATACAAGAAAAAAAACCATCCTAAAAAATCAGTCCACCTCGACTGGGGATCGAACCTCAGACCTTCTGATTACCGGGGGGGGGGGGGGGGGGGGGGGTGCAATGTATATCCTCGTCATCATTTTTATTCAGAGACATTTTTCTAAATTCGAATTTTTCTTCTTTTTTTTTTTGGGGGGGGGGGGGGGGTGAACCTGCTCCGTTCAAGAGAATATAGTCGTGATAAGCTGCGTACTCTCATGGCCACCGTCACGTGACTTCGATGAGGTGTAATCGATTTTCTCTTATTGACAAGAGGAAGTCTTTGCCTGCATTGATACACGATGTAGTCTGTAGAATTGTGTCAATCGGTCCTTAAGCATGGAAAAGCGTTAATTGAAGTTGGTGGTCAGACTCGTTCCCTTAATGGGTTTGCTTTTGTCTGGCCGTGATAGCTCGTCAATGAAGGCGATGGCGTTTCTTTGTCTCTCTTTTTTTACCCGTTGGTAGCAGAGCTCTAAAACGTGTGTGATCGTACTTAGAGGCTTGTCTGTGCTTGCCGCTTTTCAAGTATTTTTCCATTGTATGTTTTAATCTAAAAGAGCGTCTTTAAAATCTTCTTCTTCTTCTTCTTCTTCTTCTTCTTCTTCTTCTTCTTCTTCTTCTTCTTCTTCTTCTTCTTCTTCTTCTTCTTCTTCTTCTTCTTCTTCTTCTTCTTCTTCTTCTTCTTCTTCTCTCATGTGTATGTATGTGTTGAGTTCTGGTTGTGTGTGTGATGAGCTTTCTCCAAGTACACGACGCCAGGTTCGAAATGTTGCTCTCGTTGTCGTCCGTCAGAATCGGATCACTTATCACGCTCGACATCGCTTGGCTTTAATGATAGACGAAACGCCGTTTCGCTTAGCCAAATAAAGAAGACACTGAGAGAGAGAGAGAGAGAGAGAGAGAGAGAGAGAGAGAGAGAGAGAGAGAGAGAGAGAGAGAGAAGGTGAGAGATCATTTAAATGACCAGACCCAATAATAACACAATATAGGCTGTAATAGTCTTGACAGAGTGGAAGGTATACGGAGTCTGGTTATAACAATTTCTTATAGATAATAATAGAATCATAATGGTCTTGCACGTGCATCGTGCACTGGATAGCATGGGCAATGCACGGTACTCTAGAGTACACAGTTGTCCAAAGTAGCTACGGTCAGTTTCAAACTGATATTTCCCCCTTTTTGACCCCTGCCCCTCTTCCGTTATCTATAGATTATATACGCTGTAAGATTATATACCCCTTATTTTGTCATGCATTTAACGCATTGATAAACTCACGCACAAATGAGAGTGGCCATTAACAAAAGATCTATAATATAGACTACAAGTTGTACACTCCTTAGACCCTCCTTTTAGGTGTAACAATAATATAAAAAAATGTACTACGAAGCCATGAGCGCAACCGTTTTCGAAAGGGAAAGAAACATTTTATCGCATTGTCAATTATCACAACGTTCGCGTTGATCTCTAATCCAAAAGTTCGAGAATGTTTTATGGCCTTCGATTGTGCGTTTAAGAAAAAGCTCGTTGTAAGGATGAAAGTAATCAGTTTTGCTACAGACATGCCACTGTATTCCTGAAATGGGATTTACGATTTCCTATTGTGTATCCACAATGATGTTCGCTGACCATCTAATCTCAAAATACATTTCGACAGATTTAACAGAATGCAGCTACCCAATTCACTGTTGTCAACAGAGGAGTCGGAATGTATGGATAAAAACCCAACTAAATCCTGAGAGTGACAACGCATGTGGCTCGAGTTCGCAAAATGTCCCGATAAGGAGAAACCTATCATCTCATTATTTATAGTTGTGTAAATGTTATTGGTTATTAATTCTCGAAAAAGGTATGACGAGCGAGTTCATTTTTATTTTATTTTCTGTATCAGGCTTTCACACGCTGTCTTGAAATCGGCCAAATATTGTGCGCCTTTCATTCCTCATAAACATTACATAAAACACATTTTTCCCCTGTAAAAACTAAAACTTTTGTATTTGAAATATCGCGATGAACTCATATGACCCTCAACTTAGCAAACATTCCTAAATCTGAGACCTCGTGTGATACTCAGATTTAAGAATTTTTAACGAATGGAGGGTCACCTTAATCCGTCCGGCGTTTGAAGTATGAAATTTCTTACCAAAATAATAATGTATGAAAAGGCTTTATTCCAATGTAGGGCATTGATCGGACATGAATTATATTTGATAATAATAGCCCTAGTGTGATAGAGTTCGTAGCTTCTTTACTATTGGAAAATAGATTAATAATGATAAAGAATCATAAGGCGTAACGGCATTGAATATCAAAGGGCATTCTTATTAATATCTTTAAATCCCTCAAATCTTAATGGATATTCTACGTATAGAAATACACAAGATTTCTTCCCTCTCGTCCTATCTGTTTCCTTGCTTCTTCATACGGTATCAATCTTCATCTATCATTTATCTCTGTTATACACCGGTACAATGCCTTTTTCAAATTTTGAGTTATAACATGAATCTTTACTTCATGGATATATTTAAATTCATATCTCTCATCTTGTCCAAATATCTTTAACCTGTTGCTTTAACCAGTTAACTGCCGTACTCTGATGAGACGGGTATTTAAAAATTTGACCAGAAGACTCGTCCTTCAGATGTCGATAGATTTAAATCACCCTCATCTTGGTAAACACTTTCAGACCTGGGACTTCGCTAATGATTTCTTTCTTTCTTTCTTTCTTTCTTTCTTTCTTTCTTCCTCTTCTTCTTCTTCTTCTTCTTCTTCTTCTTCTTCTTCTTCTTCTTCTTCTTCTTCTTCTTCTTCTTCTTCTTCTTCTTCTTCTTCTTCTTCTTCTTCTTCTTCTCTCTCTCTCTCTCTCTCTCTCCTTTTAAACCAGATTTTAAAATTGACTAGGGATTTCAGGTCATAGGGCTATTCCCACAGCGCTCGAAGTCTTTGAATAGTGTCATTTATTTTCTTCTTATCGCCCGTTTGAAGATCAAAGCTAGCAGGAGCCCCGAAACGCAATACTGTGTGTACCTGGCTATACCTGGATTCAGGTCTGGTGGGAGGAGGGGGGGGGGGGGGGGGGGGGGGGGGGGGGGGGGGGGGGGGGGGGGGGGGGGGGGGGGGGGGGGGGGGGGGGGGGGGGATAGGGGGACACATCAAAGACGGTCCCCCGCCACGGGGTGATTTGGGGACCGAGAGAAGGTGTCAAACCCCTTTTGGTCTTCTGGTGTCGGAGGTAATCTATCTTCACGCCTTACCGATGATTAATGTATAATTTATGTAAGTTCATTGTTGTGTACCCACAGTTAAATCCTAATTGTGGTTTCATCTATCTATTTATTTGTTTGTTGATCTATTCCGCCTTCATCATATCACCATCACCACCACCATCGCTTATTACTTTATTATTATTATTATTATTATTATTATTATTATTATTATTATTATTATTATTATTATTATTATTATTATCATAATCATCATCATCCTTATCGTTATTATTATATTATTATTATTATTATTATTATTATTATTATTATTATTATTATTATTATTATTATTATTATTATTATTATTATTATTATTATTTTACATCAAGGTTTATATCTTTCAGTTTGTGGTGCCGACACAGAGCCGGCCAGATGAGGTGTAGGGTTTAACGACTCGACTTTTTCTTTTTCTTTATCTCCAAGCTACATTCTGTGTTTGGGATGTTTGAGTAAGCCGATTATGACAATACCAATACAAGGAGTCTGCCCCCCCCCCCCCCCCCCCATTACAAACGATATAACAATATATTGGAGATAGAACTCTCTGTACGACTTCAGATCTGTAGGTCCCATGTTCGAGTCCCTCTGTGGGCAACACAATTCTGACATCTGCGGACCTGTCTCCTATTACATAACATTTGTAGCAATACGGAATATTAGCTACAATTTCAGAACTTCATGAGCGTCTCTAAGTCATGAAGACTTATCGAAAATGAACATTGTTGCCAGACTTCATAATATTAAGGATTCTGAAGTGTTATTTAATCCTTGTAAGGCTAAATTGTTGATTAATATAGCGACTACTGTATTTATCTCCTAAAAATTACGAACTTTTAAATTTTGAAGTAGGTAGGTAGGTCTGCAGCTAAGAGTGTTCCACTGTATATGTCAAGAATGTAGGAGTCATGTCGTGTCTTAAATGTTTAGTGTTGCTGTTGGCTTGGGACGCCTAATGCACTTGGAGTATTTTTAGGTGATATTGGGTGAATTAAAAGCTCAAATTTGTTGGGGTTTTTTTAGATGTTGTTTTGTTTGATTCTAGACTCTTTACTCATAGTCCATGGTGAAACACGGGGTTGCGACTGTCCTTTCCCGATATTTCCTGGTTCATTGCCTTATTTCTCAGTTTGTGCCATGCCGATCCTCTCCTTTTGTGTCCCAAGTCAACCGATCGTCTTTGGTCTTCCAACAATTCTTCTAATTTAGTCAAGAGGCTATGAGGTCACAAAGAGAAGACCCCCTTCCTGAGGGTATGTCCTATCTCGATCTTCACGTGCACACATCTTCTCTGGTTGGATATGTTCTTCCATTAATTGTCCTTTGGATTTTGAGATTCTACAATGTTAAATGTTGCTGTTGGCCAGGGACCTCTTGGAAAGCGCCTTGAGCACATTTAGTGGATATTGCTCTATATAAAAGCTCAATTAAAAAATATATCTATTACATTTGGTGCTGATAATTTATCCGTTGTACTCTGTAAACAAAAGCAACACATTTTCAAAATTTGGCCAGAAAACTCGTCCTTCCAAACCTTATAGATAGTTTTCTGGTCATTAAAAAAAATGTGTTTTTTTTTTTTTCAGAGCACGGCAAAGATGTACAGACCTCTTGGCATAATGTAATTTTTTATATAATTTTTAAAGGGGGTATTTAGAGAGGGTGTATACGAAATAAATAAATAGATATTACAAAAGAAGATATAACAATGTTGGTGTGTTATGGTAGTGGTGACGGTCTGTGCCATGGTCAGACCTGGTATGACGGATGTCATAAATACACGTCGTGTGGTTTTATTTCAGTTGCATGGACAGTCATTTTACCATGGTGAATCTCTCTCTCTCGCTCTCTCTCTCTCTCGCTCTCTCTCTCTCTCTCTCTCTCTCTCTCTCTCTCTCACACACACACAAACACCCACTTTCATCCTCTGAGCGTACGAAGTAGAAGAGAGAGAGAGAGAGAGAGAGAGAGAGAGAGAGAGAGAGAGAGAGAGAGAGAGAGAGAGAGAGAGAGAGAGAGTTGTGTGGTCACTTTTATCACTAATCACATAGTCAATTCATATTCATAGCCGTGGACTCTGCGTAGGAGGGAAACCGGAAAGCGCATTGTTGTAAATGTTATATCTTTACTACTTGGACAATGCAGGTACAACTTGCCATCAGAGATGTAGTCATAGCCACAGTCTTACAGGTCCTTTCCGCTTTCCTGTTCTTTATCTTGTGTTACCCTGCAAACACGTTCAACTTCCGATGAATTCATTAACATGAAACATAAAATAGGGATGTCCCTTTTCCGTCGAAAGCCGGAAAACCAACAAAATAAAAAAGAAAAAGAAGAAAATCTTAAGGCTCACCTTGGTCGATATTGGTGAGTTGATTTTGAGTATTAGTTGTTTAAAGGCAACAGTTGGGGGGCGGGGAAGCTAGATGGATATATCATTTTCTAAGAATTAAGGGTGATAGCATTTGATGAAGGGGAGCTTTGCACGGAATATAATATTTTCATATGATATGCTCTTTACGTGAAAAATGTTCAGGCTTTTTATTTTATTTTAGCAAAGAACATCCTTGATATAAAAAAGTATCCCTTTAGAGACCATTCCATTGAATGCAACTATAAGCTGTGGATGGTTACAAGCATTGAACGCTTGTTTAATTCTACTAAAAACGTATTACCGTTTAAATATAATATAATATGTTAAGTACATCAGAGCCTGGGTTGAATCCTCTCCTATAGCCTCAAAAGCTCCCGGTATTTGCATGGGGCACTAGTCTAGTTCATAATACTTTTCGACAGATTTAACCGAATGCGCAATTCACCCAATTCACCGTCTGAACAGAAGAGTCAGAATAGGGAAAACCCGAATGAAACCGGTCCTTTTGTATGCGAGTGGAGTGATTTACAATCGGGACCCCCACATGTAGAGGCGTATAATCGACAAGTTAAGTTTTAATTAAATAATCCTTTGAAATTCTACCTTATTGGTGTCTTATTCACTTTCTTGTCATTATGTTGAATTAATTTGACAGGCCCTTTTACGAATAAAGCTGCATATATTTTTGTTTGTTTCGTGGAACGCCCGCTCGCCCTTACCTAGAAAGTTCTTTGTTGATAATAGTAAATAATTTTTTATTGCTTCAAAGTGCACTCCAGCTATCAGCGTTACATTGTTGTTGGGACTGTAACGGATCTCAGAGGAGATTGTTAATGACGCCAGGATTAGTGATCTCTTTGAAATTTGTTATTGAATTTGACAGACAGGAAAGGGCGTAAGCACAAACAAGGCAAGAAGTTTTTGGCCCCAATGTTGACGCGGCGCATTGAAAGATAAGATTGAAGGAGTGCACATATCACTATGGGCAAACAAATGGTGAGGAACCGACACGCTAATGGCCTGTTTTAAATATTTATATTTAAAAAGAAAAAGTAGGAAGAAAATAAAATTGTATTAAAAAAAAAAGAAACAAAACTACAAAACAAACAAACACCCCCCCCCCCCCTCCCCCCCCCCCCCCCCCCCCCCCCCCGAACAAAAAAACACAAAATAACAAAAACAGACTCTCTCTCTCTCTCTCTCTCTCTCTCTCTCTCTCTCTCTCTCTCCACACACACACACACACAGAGAGAGAGAGAGAGGAGAGAGAGAGAGAGGGGGGGGGGGAGGTATTACCATTGTATGTCATTTGAACAGATCAAAATGTGAAAACCTTACCTCGCCCATACCCCATTCAGAGATGAAAAAAAAAAATTCGTCAGGTGTGTATGCT
>NC_088369.1:32077072-32089195 GCF_034508935.2 Berghia stephanieae | reverse complement strand
ACTAGTCTAGTTCATAATACTTTTCGACAGATTTAACCGAATGCGCAATTCACCCAATTCACCGTCTGAACAGAAGAGTCAGAATAGGGAAAACCCGAATGAAACCGTCCTTTTGTATGCGAGTGGAGTGATTTACAATCGGGACCCCCACATGTAGAGGCGTATAATCGACAAGTTAAGTTTTAATTAAATAATCCTTTGAAATTCTACCTTATTGGTGTCTTATTCACTTTCTTGTCATTATGTTGAATTAATTTTGACAGGCCCTTTTACGAATAAAGCTGCATATATTTTTGTTTGTTTCGTGGAACGCCCGCTCGCCCTTACCTAGAAAGTTCTTTGTTGATAATAGTAAATAATTTTTTATTGCTTCAAAGTGCACTCCAGCTATCAGCGTTACATTGTTGTTGGGACTGTAACGGATCTCAGAGGAGATTGTTAATGACGCCAGGATTAGTGATCTCTTTGAAATTTGTTATTGAATTTGACAGACAGGAAAGGGCGTAAGCACAAACAAGGCAAGAAGTTTTTGGCCCCAATGTTGACGCGGCGCATTGAAAGATAAGATTGAAGGAGTGCACATATCACTATGGGCAAACAAATGGTGAGGAACCGACACGCTAATGGCCTGTTTTAAATATTTATATTTAAAAAGAAAAAGTAGGAAGAAAATAAAATTGTATTAAAAAAAAAAGAAACAAAACTACAAAACAACAAAACACCCCCCCCCCTCCCCCCCCCCCCCCCCCCCCCCCCCCCGAACAAAAAAACACAAAATAACAAAAACAGACTCTCTCTCTCTCTCTCTCTCTCTCTCTCTCTCTCTCTCTCTCTCACACACACACACACACACAGAGAGAGAGAGAGAGAGAGAGAGAGAGAGAGGGGGGGGGGGAGGTATTACTCATTGTATGTCATTTGAACAGATCAAAATGTGAAAACCTTACCTCGCCCATACCCCATTCAGAGATGAAAAAAAACAAATTCGTCAGGTGTGTATGCTAATTTAACATTCAATGGATTAAAACCACATTTCAATGAAGTGGAAGAGGGCGATCACTCTCAAGGACTGCAGTGACAGACATTCTAATTCTGCGTAACTGCCTCCGAGTTCAATTTAATATTACGGATTTATTTATATTTGCTTCTTTGTCCACAGAATTGGACGGTGTTAAAGATTAGTGGGTTGTTCCGTCATTTTTCAAAACTTATGTTCACTTTCTCTCATTGCGCGCTCAGAGCCATGTCCCTTTAAGGGTATATGCGCGGTAAAAAACTTTTATTATTATTATTATTATTATTATTATTATTATTATTATTATTATTATTATTATTATTATTATTATTATTATTATTATTATTATTATTATTATTATTATTATTATTATTATTATTATTATTATTTACAGAAAAATAAATGTTTCAGCCCATTTTGGTTGAGCACACAATATCAATGTTTCTTGTTAACCCTGTCGATCTAAATAGTGACTAATATTTAAATATAAAAAGGATTAAATATACAATGTTTGATCAAATATGAATTGCCCGCCCTGACTATGAAAGCACGAAACGTTCGGTTCTCATGAAATTGACAGGAAAGGTTTTTCCACTTCTCATAAGGTTATACGAGAGAAAACAAAATGGAAACTTCTAATGAACATTTTTCTACTTGACTGCAGCACATAAACAAAGTTTCAAAGTTTATTTAATCTTAGGCTTTCGCCAATAATTCATACAATTTGATGACAACATACATGAATGTGAGAAAAAAAAAGGTAAATGGAACTTAAAAATTAAAATAATACCATTAATAACCACATAAATACAACAACGGTAAATAATAATAATAATAATAATAATAATAATAATAATAATAATAATAATAATAATAATAATAATAATAATAATAATAATAATAATAATAATAATCAAAACGCAGCTTTAGCCTCTCCCATTGGCAGTGAAGTGATATTGCGTCTCTAGTTTTCAGCGAGTTTACAGCAGCTAGTCTATTTTGCTGCGACCACGGTTCGATTTCCACGTCCTGCCTAGCGTAGGCTGTGTATGGCGTATGGTTTTTGAATGGAGTTCGTGTGTGATTGGCATGCCTTTGTATGAGGTATCTAAAAGCGTCCGCGCTCTATACGCTGATTTATAATAATGTAGCCATTGTGTTGCATGTTGTAAAGAATGTATTATGGTTGTGTTTTTGTGTTACTGCAATCATAGGAACGAGGGGACGCGAGATTAAAAGGGCTGCCGAAATTCATGAATGATTGATGAGCGGAGTGGTTCCCCGGTTCGCTAAGTTGCTGTAAGAAATACAAACACCCGCCATAACGTGTAGTAAATTGGCAGTAGGAAATCCTCTTTTATTTGTGTTCAACTGTCCATTAAAAGTCAAAATATAAATTCAATTTGTCTTTAGTCGTTTAGAGAAGGAAATAAATCTTTAAACATTTTAAATGAGTCAGAAAAAATTTCAAATAATGTTGTTTAAAGTGACAAACAAGCCAATTTAAATGGGGATTTGACTTTAAAATTACCAAACTGACAGCCCTGTCTAGTCTTTTGTTGTATTGTGTGGTAGGTAAGCGTAAGGATAATCATTAGAATGATAATAATCACACGGGAAAATTAGAGCCTGCTAAGAATGGTGAAGAATTAAAGTTTAGAAATGAAGCACCGTATCAGAAGGTTGTTTGCTGAACCTCGTGAAAAGAAAAAAATATGTGTGGTTTGAGAGGTGGGGGAGGGGGGGGGGGTAAAGGAGAAAATGCGATGAATGTGTAAAACAACAAGCAACTGGTTGTATTGCTGAGTTACATGTTTTTAGCCTTAAATCAGAAGACATGTACTGAATTCCCGTTTTTTACCTCAGAAAAGTGAGTGGAGCAGGCACGTATGTTGATAATAACAAGAAATGAAGTGAGTAGGAAAGTTCCAGAAGACACGATCTCCCTGGCCAGGCGGAGTTGTCGTACCAGTAAGGTCGCGGATTCGAGCCCCCCCCCCCCCCCCCCCCCCCCCCCCCCCCCTCAAAATTTTTATTCTCTGTTGTCTTCTGGTACTTTCCTACCCACTTCATTTCTTGTTATTTTTTAACGAAAAATTCGAAGTTTTAGATAATTCATTGTGAACGATTTACCACTCAAAATACAGATTAAATAATTTTTAACCAAAAAATAATGTTGCGGCATAGGGAACTTTATTTTAGGTATGATATTGATGAAATAAAATAATGCTCGTGATTTGAAAAAAAAAATTCCGCCGCCAATGACTTGCTGACTTCTACGACTTATTCGCAGAACTACCAATAGTAGCAGAATGTCATAAGTATCTTTGATTCAGTGAAACATGGTGATAATAAAAGTTTGCTGCCATAGCATATTATGCTATTATATGGTTTCAACTCTGAGGCGTTCTTAAATCCTGCTGAAGACTATATTTTATTTACAACGTTAGTTACAGTCACTCCAAGTTGTTGTTTTTGTTTTTGTTTTAGGTTTTTTTGTTTGTTTTTTATTTCTTTTTTTTTTTTTTTGAACGAATTTTAAAAAGTTGGCAGGTGTGGTTAATGTCCGAATCACATTCTAATTTAATTGTGATAAAATCCGGCTTCGTACAGATTTATTATTAGACGTGTCAATTATGATAACTGTGCTATCCACATTTACGAGTTTCTTTGAAACTCGAGTGCTTATTTATTTTACTTATGTATTTATTTTCTTTGCATTGACGTCTTTCATTCAAAGATTTGACCATCGGTGACAACATATTTGTCAGTGCATTGATGTGTGTTATAGGTGCGATTTAAGAGTCAAGCAGTAAGTAATCGAGCACTTGGACCAATCAGACTCCAAAAACGGTTCACCTTCCTGTCACGACTTGTTAGTGTTCATCTATTATCTAATAGATGTAAGAAATAAGAGTTGACCTGATATTCACTCACTCACTCGTTTCCATGACCCGGAAACCATGCGGGATGCAAACTTCACAACCATTCATCACGGTCTCTCTGGCCTTTTCTAGAAGTCTATTAAGATCCAGGCCTTGTCCACTCTTTAATGTTGTCTTGCCATAGTTTTTTTTGTCTTTTTTTTCTGCCTTCCTCTTTTCCTACTATGTCCCTCCACAGTGCCCTGCATGACAGTCTTGCACAAGTTATCATGGCCGACAGTGTGTCCTTGACCTGATATTACAGTATTGGAAATTGGAAAATGCCGAGCGGAAATGGACGTAGTATGACGTCGGTGGTGACAATCCGTGTTGTCAAGAACGTCTGGGAGAAGACAATAGAGTGACTAATGTAGTCAGATAACACCGACTCCCGTATTTATTTTTCAATCCACCTACGATATTGCCACGGGGCCAAACGGGACAAAAACACCATACTCTCTTGCTGACAAGAACAAAACTTTTCTTTCGTTTTGGCCATAATATGTTTGTTTGATAATAATATATCGAAAGATAAATATAACTAACTCCCTATTTGACAACACGTATTAGACATAAACTATCTCAAATATCCCAGGTTTAAAAGGAAATGGCAAGTTGTGGGTCATGTTAAATAACCGTGCCTGAATTATGACCGTTTTTTTTTGGGGGGGGGGGGGGGGGGGGGGGGGGGGTTTGGTTTTTGTTTTTTGGTTGTTTTTTTTTTTTGGGGGGGGGGGGGTTGATACAAGTTTATTTTCCATCCTACAGCTGTGTAACTACGTCGCATCAGTAAAGTTTAGCCTTAATAATGGAATTTTCGTTCAGTTATGTAGATATCGTGTCTCTCTGCCTGCTTTTCTCTTTTCCAGTCGATGTACGTCGTTGAGAGTTCAAACCTAGACTCTCTCTCTCTCTCTCTCTCTCTCTCTCTCTCTGTGTGTGTGTGTGTGTGTGTGTGTGTGTGTGTGTTTGCCGTTCCTGTCCTCCTTTTCACTCTTTCTCTCCATACCTCTCCTCCTTATCTCACCTCGATTCTTTCTCTCTCCCCAAGTCCTCCTCCCTTCCTTCTCTCTATCGTTGTCTCCTTTTTATCTCTCGATTTCGCTGTTGTGTGTTTGTTTGTGTGTGTGTGTGTGTGTGTGTGTGTGTGTGTGTGTGTGGGAGGGGTGTTTGTGTATGTGTATTATTTGGTATCCTTTCTGTGTGCATGTTCCACTCTCATTTCAACGCAAGAGGGACTATGAGGTCGATCGCATGAAAACCGAAAAACCGGTACAGGGAGCGTTTGTACAAAACACATAGAAAGTTTGAGGTTCGAGAGTCCTTTTCTCGGCTCCATTCCTTTCCCATTTTAAGGCCTTAAATCCGTTCCGTGTGACATGTTTTATATGCCCGGGACGGCGGGGTGCCCGGAAACCCTCCATTGAGATTGGCCCCACGCCGCTGATTACCGCCAATATTATTCTCTTTGTGTCATTCTTTTTCTTTTTCTCTTTCTCTTTTATTGTTACATTATTCGGGTCATGGTTTTTCGTAAAACTGTATCCAGACGTATTATTATTATTATTATTATTATTATTTTATTATTATTATTATTATTATTATTATTATTATTATTATTATTATTATTATTATTATTATTATTATTATTATTATTATTATTATTATTATTATCGTCATCATTAAATGTTGTTGTCGTTGAATGTAGTGGTGTTTTGTTATTTTAAATTGCAGGGTAATGTTTTTTTCTTCTTGATAATTATATGTTATGTATGGAAGGAAGAACTGAAAGGTTCTTTCAGCCTAAGATTGTTTTAAAAAGAGAAAAGAAACTCAAACAACAACAACAATAACAAAACAAAATAGGAACTCCGCCCTTTATTGAAGATAGTCATATTTTTCAAATATGCGTATTATTCTTAAAAGAGACACAATTTTACTTCAGCTTCTTTTACATTAAAAAACGGGTCGTTTTCTTATTCTCTTCCACACGAATGCAAGAATTCTTTTGACGTTCCCTACAAAGACAAATCTGGCTTTTTTGTTTGTTTGTTTGCTTGTTTTGTTTGTTTATTTTCTTTTTCTTTTGCTTATCTTTTGGTTAAACTACGACATAGCACATTATTCATGATTGAAGTGGTAGGTGCATGTCGCTGTAGTTTTCGGGTTCGACAGTTGCGTCTATTCGGGCTATTTGCGCGTTTCCGCCCAGCGACTGACCTCGGTCTTCTTTTCTGATATAAGGTACTTCCTTAGCCTTTTCCACAAGGGAGTGGTGGTTTTATATCAGAGTGTCCTCCGAGATCGGTCATAGTCCCCTGTTGACGAGCTCCGTCCACCCGAAGAAAGGTATAGGTTGGGAACTGTGGATTTTGTCAATTGGCGTTGATTTGCTTGGGGTCAGTCTCTATCAACCCCACCCGCGTCGTGGGCCAAAGCACACATTATGTGCTTAGGGATACTGACTCGATGGACATGTTTTCTCTCTCTCTCTCTCTCTCTCTCCCCCCCCCCCCCCCCCCGCCCCTCCCCTCCAGTCATAGACACTGTTGCAAATCAAAGTTAGTCTGGCCTATATCCTTTGACCTTTCCGGCATGGGTATTCCTGCCAGAAGATAAGCCTCCCATCGGATTAGCTCTTCACATCATTGAGGCACGCAAGCTTTCCGACCGCGTCAAGGTCTTGATCCACCGGAGAGACATAATCCCATTTGGCAGCAGCAGCTTCTTATGGTTCACACTATTATGTTATGACGATCGACCCAATCAGCAAAGTCCGGTCCGCATTCGTGCACCGTCGCGAACCCGCCTGGTAGCATCGTCACAACACACCTTTCGACTAGATGCTCTGCCGTTTCGGGTTCTTGCCCACAGCGTGGACATAAAGGACAGGAAGTTAGACCCCACTGATGTAACGCACCGGCCGTTAGGCAGCTCCTCGACCGAAGCCGATTCGCAGCTACCCAGTGTCTCCTCTTACTGGTATCAAAGCCTGGCAACTTCTCACCAAGCTTAGAGGAGTGTAGGTCCCCGCCCCCACGAGGGATTGAATTCGTCCAAACCGACTTCCATCTCGTATATGCAGCTCTGTCCGTAGTCAGGGATTCTGCGTACAAGGGTTGCCGGGACTTATTTCGGCTCGAAACGGGGGCACCAATTTGGCCGTCTGCTGTTGGTAGAAATCTCTTTACTCACGTTCATCGCTCTCGGGTATGAAATGAATACCAGTCAACATTGTTTCTGTCGCAAAAGAATTTTGTCAGAGTGGCTTGATGGCGTACTGTCTCGTCCTACACGTTAACCCTTTCCTTACCAACTACAGGAAAATCGTCACATTCGTTACGAAACAACCAACGTTATTCTTATTCAAATTTCTCTTGTACATCATAAATAAAATTGACCAGTGTGTTGTAGAGCATGTTTTGCTAAAGAAACTATGTATCGCAAGAACTTACTGCTAGTGATAAAAAATATATTTTTGTGTTAGTTGGGTATGAAGTTTTGGGGAAAATTCTGAAATTGGCTGGTAAGGAGAGGGGTAAGGACCGATATCATTGTAAAGTGCATTGAAATAATTAAAATGGCTGCTTCATTTTATTTCCTTATCCCAATCCAGTAGGCGACCGTCCCAGAGTGACAGTAAAAATGACCAAAACCTGTCAGTCGTGTGATCATGCATTTGTTATTTCCCAAAGGATCTAACATTGATCATCCAGTTCTTTTTCCTTCTATCCAATTCAATACTCTCCACTCTTTGTGCGTGCATTATAACCAGTCACGTCCTACACTCACGTCTATGGTGAGAAATTTGGACGTAGACAGCGAGGACCTCCCCAAGAGATCAATTACTGGTGATCTGCTGGTAACGCTTCTCCACCACGAGGCATAACAATCATATAAACAGTGCCATACAATGGAAAGCAATTGCCACAAATGACATTCCAAAAGTTCCTTCAAACACATTTTATGAATTCATATTTGACCAAATACTTTTATGTCTAGAACTATGATGCGGTATCGGTATATTGAAAAGAAACAATCAAACATACATAGTGTTTTAATTCGTTTGTAGCATGAATGGTTTCCTCTGTTGCCAATTTGCACTTAGAGTTGCGGCGATGAGGGTAAATATATCATCATCATCATTATTACAAATTGATTGCTCGATGCCAAGCTAGTTCAAGAAACATCAGAATCTCTGGAGTATGGCGTTCTTTACAACAATGCCAAAATGGCCATCTTGATCCTGTTATGGTGAAGTGTCAAATCCCCATGTCACGTGATGTTGTGTGTTATGTGTCCATCCTGGTGTTGGCAGCAATGACAAGCCGTATTAACGGGACCCATAAATTACCCTTATAATATTATACTCTACGGTAATATTTTCGTTGTTACCGGACTGTAATATGTATGTGTCGTAATAATGATAATATTATACTGTTTGCTAGATTGACACTCTGTCGTATAGAAGGAACGAAATTGACGTCACTCAGTTCTTTGTTTTTGTTTTAGACAGCCATTTTAATGAGTAGTATTCACGAAATTTTATCAGTCAGTCTTTACACGTTAAAGGTTACACCTAGTTTTGTGTGTTGGTACGTTATATTTGGCTGTCGGGTATTTAACTAAACGCATAGCATCAATATAATAATATCTATTCTTTTCCATTTTGACCAGAAAATTATAAATTTGTAATCTCGATAGATTTACCAATGAACTGCCGGGAAGACACATAGATGTTTATTTAAAATTTGCCCCAAAAAAAAACAAGACAAAGGAAAACAAATTCGTCCTTCAAATATCGATTGATATAAATGATCATCTTGGCAAAAACTCTCAAACCTAGGGGTCCCTTGAAGGCGTCGCGAGGCCCCAGGTTTGAGACTTTTTTCCAAGACAAATGTCATTAAAATCGGTCGATATTTGCAAGACTAATTTTCTGGCCAAATTTTCAAATACGCGTTTGTTTGCTCTTCAAGCAAAAAGAGGTACCTCCTGTGACACAGTGCAATCAGATGATCCGTCCATGAAGAATCTTGCTTTGTGGAAGATCTCGTATATATATTAATCTGACGTGCCAAACGACAGTCGGCTAGACTTTAAAATGCCTCGACAATCTTCACAATTTATTCATATTATAAAAGCTATATATTATTAATTGATTAAAAAAAAATCATCAACATTTTTATCAGCGTTATATCTCCTGGTAAGAGATTCCTAAATAAGGATAGCAGAGCTCTTACTCAACACTCTTCACCAACTTAAAATATTTAACATTGAATTAAAGACGAATATAATTGAGTATAAGCATTTGGCGCCATGGCCTTGATTTCTTGTAACATATAATACGAGCTAGTCCCATGCACGCGTTGGGTAGGTAGACCATTGACTGATGGCGTTTTGAAGAATTGAAATTTGATAATGGAATTTGTGTGATAGGGATGGAAAGGGGGAATGGGGTGTATTTTAATCGCTACCTAGTCCACAGTGTTGTACGCACCCATAATAATATAGTCTGTCTATCGCGTTGGAGCATTGACACGTCTGCTGATAAAATCACTTTCTGAAACCGTGCCAAAAGGTTAATTGTGTAACATCCAACACAAAAAGAACTCGATATTCAGTTAATTCGAAATATTAAAGAACGGTTTAGTTTTCATCCACTTCTCGGGTTGAAGAATGAACAACGATCCAAAAATTGACAGCCCAGACATTCTGACAGCAGAAAAAACTTACCACAGTGTTGAAAAAGTGTGGACAAAGTTGAAATCCTGTAGACACACCTTAGCGATAGTTTAAACTTATCGATAGTTTAAAGTGCAGACCCTTAGTTTTGGGATATTTTAAAATGATACAAACCCAAAAGACACTGGTGAAAACTAAATTCCAGCTAATGTTAATCATGATGAAGAAATGTTTTCTGTCAAATGCTACACTAACGACCTTTGCCACATCTTCATACACAGAAAGTGAGGGAAGACAAGGTTAGGGAGAGTGGTCAGATTCTGTTCTTAGTTTTGTGTAACTTTTTTGTTGTTGTTGTCTTCCTCCTGATTGCTATCAAATACAACCACACCTACTGACAAACGCACAAAATGATTTTATTAATTTAAAAAAGACTAGTCTATATAAAAAAAAGGAAAAAAATAACAAAAGAACAAACAAACAACAAAAAAACAAAACAAAAACAACCCCCCCCCCAAAAAAAAAAAAAAAAAAAAACAACAAACAAGCAAAAAAACAAAAACAAAAGCAAAAAAAGATAAACAACAATAAAGCAAACCAAAAACAAACACAACACAACAAAACATAACAAAACCTGTTTCAATGCGAAGCTAACATTAGACGAACTGGCATTCCTGACCGAAATTCGATCTTTGATTCCAGAATCTAGACCCGGGCCAGGAGTCAATCCTTTCAATTCTCAGAGCGAGAGTCGAATCTCAGCAGTATGAAACGAGTCACCAAAGCCTGTCTATCCACAGAGACTTATCATCGTAAAAGTTGCAATCTCTGCCAAGTGGACACACATGCGTATCAAGGGTACCTGTAAAGCTCTCGACTTATCTCCTTATATAATGACTGTATGACGACTATGACGGGTGCTAGTGTTATCTCAATCATTACTAGACTACCTGGATAGGATGTTAACGTAGTGGCGTAGATTGTAGCAGTCGTTCGTCTGTATTTTAGCGGTCTTGGGATCAATCCGCATTGCTGAAGAATCTTTGAGATTTTGAAATATTAAGATAACGTAGATCTTTATACTTGTTGAATATGAAATTTGGAATGAGGTTATTGTTATCTCTTGTTGTTGTTGTTGATGATGTTGATGTTGTATATGGGATGAAGTGTTGCCCGACTATTAACAAACCCAATAAGAAATGTTTTTAGATTTTTGCCCTCTATGTTTGTAATGGAATGGGTGATAGATAAAAAGAATTATTTCGGTCAATTTTGGTATAACAACACATTCAGTGACAACTTGGAATTAAACGGTACCGATATCACACTGGAATCGAACGATACCGATATTTTCACGATAATATTTTTTTTTTCTGTTATCGAGACAATTCTTTGTCTGATAGTTTTTCGAGACCAAGATTCGGTCGAAGACCGGGACTCAGCTTGTACGTATCATATAATTTTCGTTTGAGAAAATATATTTTAAGTTTTGAGTTTACATGGATGACTCTGAAATATGTGTATATAGAATTGTAAGACCTAGATATACGTCTTCGATTCTATTGACTATGGAAATTAGTGGGATAACTAAGGACCTGAAGTTATATTATGTTGCTCGCTGATTAGCTTTAAAAAATCATGAAAAATACAATGTGACTTACATTTTTTGAGGGTTTTTTTTTTCCAAGCACAAAGGTCTTCTAAAGACTTTGAAACCCCTCCACCCACCCCCCCCCCCCCCCCAATAAAAAACAAAAAAAAAAACAAAAAGAAAAACAAAACAAAACAAAAAACAAAACAACCACGAATTGGAATAATTTTGAACCCTCATGTCAGATTAGGAATAAAAAAGCTGTGAATATTTTCAGTTTATTAAAAAAGAAAAAAAACTTGAAATGGCGGGACCTGTTATAAATTGCATTTGCTGCACTGCGAGCTGTGATCTGCGAGCTTGACAGCTGGAGTCATAAATGTTAGCCTTCTGTCAATCACAAACTCTTGGAATTGTATAATAATAATAATATTAATAATATTAATAATAATAATAATAATAATAATAATGATAATAATAATAATAATAATATTATTAATAATAATAATAATAATAATAATAATAATAATAATAATAATAATAATAATAATAATAATAATAATAATAATAATAATAATAATAATAATAATAATAATAATAACAATAAGAAGAAGAAGAAGAAGAAGAAGAAGAAGAAGAAGAAGAAAGAAGAAGAATATTCATAATAATAATAATAATAATAATAATAATAATAATAATATAATAATAATAATAATAATAATAATAATAATAATAATAATATAATAATAATAATAATGTAATTTATTTGTATAGCGCTTGTCCCATACAATATAGCACTAGGCGCATAATATACATGGCATGCTATACATATCATTTAACAAATATGATATTATTAATACAATGTTATGCTATATTATTATTGATTATGTATTCAAGGTGTTCCTTAT
>NC_088369.1:32062072-32069572 GCF_034508935.2 Berghia stephanieae | reverse complement strand
ATTATTATTATTATTATTATTATTATTAATTTGTTTTAAGATGCAATTTGAAGACTGACAGACTTTGACATTGTCGTGTTTCTGGTGGTAAAGAATTCCATACAATAAGAGCCGATCGAAAATGCAAGACCACGTTCAGCAAACTTTGTTCTTGGCATGTGAGACGGCAGTCGGGGTCGAGTGTGTTCCTAAGTTTAGCTCTCAGTAGCGTGTATCGTTATTCAGGCTTCCTGAAGGACTAACATTTTCACGAAGATGTTTCGCTGATTTGACATCCACCTCGGCACGGCCGTTAGATTGAGGGTGGTATACTGAGGATTGCTTAGCCTGGTGCCACATCTTTTGGAGGAATTCACGGGTTGTGCCCGCTGTAAACTCTGGACCTCCATCACCGGAGAGCTCCTATGGGACACCAAAAATGTGGAGAAAAGAGACGTAAGCAATTAATTATTAACTCGTTAACCCCAGCCTTGGAGCTCCCAGTAGGCGTTGAGAAGATCTCTGACCAGTCCGAAAGACGGTCACCAAGGAAATGGTGTTCTCCAAGGTAAAAGTCAGAAAGTCAGCAAATATTTGCTGGAATCGGGTGGTGCTGAGGGAAGTGGTGCTTGTGAGGGTGCATTCGTGTTGCATGTTGTGCATCTGTCTCTGGTTCGTTCAATGTTCTTCGATATACCTATATAAACCCCCCCCCCCCCCTCACCAAAAAAAAAAAAGAAAAAAAAAACCAACCAAAAAAAAAAAAAAATGAAAAAGCGAACCGACCAACGACAAAGCAAACCTCCACCCCCCCCCCCCCCCCCCCCTCGCCCCTCCACAAATAAAAAGTAGCAAAAAACAAGACCAAAACACACATACATTAACACAAAAGGCATCAATCTGATAATATAACACAGTGGTCATAATATATGGATCTGACTGGGTAAAATAACAATCCAGTAAAATCGTTTGATTTGATGGATTGTGTGTAGGCTTGGACCATGCAAAATCATAAATACATATATTAAATGTGTTCGGTAGTGTGTGTATGTGTGTGTGTGTGTGTGTGTGTGTGTGTGTGTGTGTGTGCCGTTGCGGTTTAATTTGACTGTTTTATGTATGTCTTTATTATTTTCCATTATCTCCACCTGTGGTCACTATGTTAATGGAACCCATGACTTGATTGAGAATCTGATCAATTATTGTAAATTTATTGTGTTTTTTCATATTTGTCGCTAAATTATTCTATTCTAGTTTATGCTATGTGGTCAGAGAATAAATCTAGTGTTTGAAACTTGAATTTAATGTGATGATGATAATGATGATGTTGGTTATGATAATGATGATGGTGATGATGATGATGATGATGATTAGGATAATGATGAGAGAGAGAGAGAGAGAGAGAGAGAGAGAGAGAGAGAGAGAGAAAGAGAGAGAGAGAGAAAGAGGGCGGGTGGGGGGAGGGGGAAGAGAGGATGGTATTATATTATTTGCATCAAATTATACGTACAATAAATATATAAATAGAATCACAATAGAATAAAACCAAGAGGTTACATATGCTGCTAATAATGTAAATCTAATCTCACAATCTGAGCAACTATTTAACTCTTCAATAAAACGAATTTTGGTTAGTGAACCAGTTGTCACTGGAAATGACAACGTTGACAAGTGATAATTATAATAATTATCGTGTCAAAAAATTAATCACGAAATAATTAAAATGTCAAAAGTACCATAAGGTATGCGGGCAAATCATAACGATTTTAAATATATTATAAGTGATTTAAATGGTGCAGTTACGATTAAGAAAAAAAGAATAAAGGATTAACCCACATTGAAATACTTCATGTTTGACCCCGTGTCAGTATAAAAAAATAATCGATTCTATTTTATCAGTTATAGCTCCGTGACATTCTTTGATTCAGGTCAAATCCAATCATCAGGAGACAAATTAAGAACAGAGCTGCCACCAACAACCAACACCGCCACCCCACTACTACTACTACTACTACTACTACTACTACTACTACTACTACTACTACTACTACTACTACTATACTACTACTACACATACTACATACTACTATCTATCTTTACTATCTATACTCTACCACTACTATACTACTACAACTAACTACTACTACACTACTACTAACTACTACTACTACTACTACTACTACTACTACTACTACTACTACTACTACTACTACTACTACTACTACTACTACTACTACTACTACTACTACTACTACTACTACTACTACTAACTACTACTACTACTACTACTACTACTACTACTACTACTACTACTACTACTATACTACTACTACTACAAACTACTACTACTACTATACTACTAACTTACTACTAACTACTACTACTACTACTACTACTATACTACTACTACTACTTACATACTACATACTACTACTACTACTCTACTACTACTACTACACTACTACTACTATACTAACTACACTACACTACTACTACTACTACTACTACTACTACTACTACAACTATACTCTACTACTAACTACACTACTACTACTACTACAATACACTAACTACACTACTACTACTACTACTACTACTACTACTACTATTTATACAACTACTCTACTACTATATACTACTACTACTACTACTACACTACTCAACTACTACTATACTACTACTACTACTACTACTACTACTACTAACTACTACTACTTACTACTACTACTACTACTACTATAACTACTATACTACTACTACTACTACTACTAACTACTACAAACTAACTATACTACTACTACTACTACTACTACTACTAACTACTACTCTATACTACTACTACTACTACCTACTACTACTACTACTACTACTACTACTACTACTACTACTACCTACACCACAACATCAATTAATAACAACAATTAACAACAACAATTAACAACAACAACAACAACAACAACAACAACAACAACAACATCTATGTCCCCCCCCCCCCCCCCCCTCTCCCCTCATATATAGCAAAAAAAAAAAAAAAGAAAAAAAAAAAGAAAAAAAAAGAAAGAAAGAAATCTGACACACCAATACATCAGCTGTATAGATAAGGTCTATTCTATAGAAAAGAAAATTATGATTCATACATCAAGCAGTGCGACATTGCCGATCTCACCACTTGCTTATAATAAGCTGAATGCAGCATCTAGTGACTCATTCATACAGAAATACAAGTCATTTTAATATGTCATCGGAAGATTATACATACCCCCTTTTTTCTTTCATTTTCTTTCCGTTCCCATCCTTGATTTGTCGGTCATATTGGCAAGCCCTTGATGTGATGGTCAGTCGATCTCAAATGAATGGCTTCTAGGATTCTGATGGGTCTAATATATATATATATATATATATATATATATATATATATATATATATATATATATATATATATATATATATATATATATATATATATATATATAACAATCGCAGAAATTTTGAATAGAGAGAAGAGCAACAAGAGTACTAACTAAAAAAGTACTCTTTTTTGGCCGGGAGGATGATGAATTTTCGTCAGATTGTCAAGGACAATGCCAGAAAATTAAATGAGCATTTGCCTGGATAGTCCTTTTTTTTATGACTATCGACGACGATGATGATGATGATGATGATGATGATGATGATGATGATGATGATGAGGAGGAGGAGGAGGAGGAGGATGAGGAGGAGGAGGATGAAGACGATGATGAAGACGATGATGACGTTGATGACAGACAAATATACAGATGACGGTAGCAAATTATATTTTCTGCCTAGTTGAGTTGAAGTGTCAATTCACGCCTGTCGATAGCCAGAAATAAAACAGGTTTGTCCTCACACTCACCCTCTATTAAACTCACTCTATTTGAATAAAATAGTGCTCACGATCCGCTCGGTTCTGTCGGTCGTCGTTTGGCTGTTTGGGATGGCGATCGGGGAGAGAAAATATCGGGGGAATAAATAGGGGTGGGGTGGGGGTGGGCGGATGACTCACATTTTGATTTGAAGGGTTGACAGATCCCTTTGGGGGGTGCGAGGAGAGTGTGAGGTTGGGGCATGTAGTATTGTATTGTTTGTGAACGTTTGTGTGTTTGTGTGTGTCTGTGTGAGAGATAGATAGATAGATAGATAGATAGATAGATAGATAGAGAGAGAGAGAGAGAGAGAGAGAGAGAGAGAGAGAGAGAGAGAGATGTTTTCAGTGTATTTGTTCGTGGTTGTTTGTTTTTCAAAAGTGCTTAAGTTGCACACGATTTCAGGTCCACACAAAATAATTATAATTCACCACTTAAACAAACTCCTTTACCATGACTTATGACTTATTCATGGCGTCATATCTATTTCCACCCACTTTTCTGTTAGAGCAGATAAGGGCAATAGCCCTTCCCAACCGTCAAGATCGTTTAAATGGTAAGAAAAGCCCTTGAGATTTGATTGTCTGATTGACGGCTTGTCAATTCGGAGCTGCCCTGGGTTAAGTGGCACATCAGCACAATGGTTTGTCTATCTATTATAATCTTAATATGTAAACCCACGATTAGTTAGTCACCATTGGAGTGTAAGAATTTAAAGTAGAATTTCAACCACCTCACCTCGGCCCTCTCCCAGCTCTACCTCACGAATGGAACGAATTGAGTTGAATTTGAAAGAATTCACCGCGCATAAAATCAATTCACAGTTAAGATTACGACGTTTAGGCGATAAAAGCGAACATTTTTGTTATTTTTCTTTGGGAAAGATCCAATTTTAAGTTAAAGATAAAACTATGCTTGTGCTGTCTGTATTATTAATTCTCTCAGGTTATTTACTTCTACATATTTATATTTCTTTCTTTTTCTTTAAAAAAAAAATTCTTTTCTTCTTTTCTGTTCTGTTCTTTTTCTGTTTTTTTTTCCCCGTTGTGATTAGAATCTCTTTTGGGTGTGAATGGTGGTGTTTTTAAAAAAAATGTGTCTGTATGAATCTGTGTTTCTATACATGTGTGTGTTAGTGTGTGTATCTGTATGATTTTGCGTGTAAGTGTGCGTATATACGTGTGTGTGTATGTGTGTGTACGTGTGTGTGAAGGGCCACGACATTGCTGTCTGAGTATTGAAGTGGCTGTCAATGTTTTGAATGGGGTCTAGCGATCTCGGGGGAATATCATACATAAAAGCTCGGGTAAAAATGGACAAGGCCATCACTCTCTCTCTCTCTCTCTCTCTCTCTCTCTCTCTCTCTCTCTCTCTCTCTTTCTCTCTCTCCCTCTCTCTCTCTTTCTCTCTCTCCCTCTCTCTCTTTCTCTCTTTCTGTCTCTCTTTTTTTCTCTCTTTCTCTGCCCCCCCCCCTCTTTCTTTCTTTCTCTACCCCCTCTCTATATCTATTTATCTATCTATCTATCTATCTATCTATCTATCTATCTATCTATCTATCTATCTATCTATCTATCTATCTATCTATCTATCTATCTATCTATCTATCAGTCTGTCTATCTATCTATCTATCTATCTATCTATCTATCTATCTATCTATCTATCTATCTATCTATCTATCTATCTACCTATCTATCTATTTATCTATCTATCTATCTATCTATCTATCTATCTATCTATCTATCTATCTATCTATCTATCTATCTATCTATCTATCTATCTATCTATCTATCTATCTATCTATCTATCTATCTATTTATCTATCTATCTCTTGATCTATCTATCCATTTATCAATCATCTATCTATTTATCTACCTTTCTATCTGTATATAATTATCTAATCTGCGTATGTGTATTTTCGCAGTTTCTATTTTTCCTATACCCTCCCCTTTTCCTTCTTGTATCCCTACCGTCTCGAGCTGCCTCCTGTTTTCCCCCGTCCATAACTAGGCCTATCCCTCACAAATTCAAATGCACTGCACAAAGACGTGGGTATCAGCATCAGCAGGCGAGTCAAAATGCCATTAATGTTTGATCTGAGGCCCTAATGATGATTTACAAGGGGCCTCAACCATACTGGAGTGTTTCTACATCCCATGTGACACGCACACACACACACACACACACACACACACACACACACACACATAAATCTTGATAGAATTGCCCCAGCCAAGGTCGCCTAATTCTATATTTTTTTTCCTCTCCTCTTTCATTGATGTGTCTACACTGTGTCTGTTCTTGTATTGGATACATAAATAAATGATTAGACATCGAGATAGAGAAGTAGAGATATTGGGAAGTGGATGATCTACATAGAGGCAGATCTAGATGTGTTGATACATGGCGTGTTGCCAAATTTTTATTTACTTTCTTGAAAAAAATTAGTCTTTAAATATCTTTTGTTGGAGAAAGTATATATTATATTTATTTTATTTATCCTGGGAGGAGGGATGAAGTTATAGAAAAATCAAATTTTAACAATTTTAAGGTAATGATGGTGATGATGATGATGATAATGATGATGATGACGATGATGATGACGATGATGATGATGATGATGGTTAGTCACAGTCCTACTAGACAGGAGTGGCGTATAAGTGCCTAATTTTTTAAAAAATTGTATGGTTGAAAGTTGATATACATTTGGAACTAGATATTTGAGTAATGGTTTGGAACTAAATATTTGAGTAATGGTTAAATGTGAGTTCTAAATATAGAAATATGAAAACGCTACACTAACATATTTTCTTTGTAACTGTACGATTAAACAAATATATACCCACCTTTTTGTCCGTAAATCAGTCACTTCCGCATACGTATGTAATGTGTCCTATATTGACGGAGACAGGTGTGGGGTTAATGGTTCAGCTTTTATTTCTTGACAAACGTCAGATTGAAAACGAAGTTGGCAACATCTTGACACATTAAAATGTTTTAACATCGAATTTCAATTTCAGTTTAATTTAGAGAGAGAGAGAGAGAGAGAGAGAGAGAGAGAGAGAGAGAGAGAGAGAGAGAGAGAGAGAGAGAGAGAGAGAGAGTGTGTGAGAGAGAGGAGAGTGTGTATGTGTGTGAGAGAGAGTGAGAGTGTGTGTGTGTGTGTGAGAGAGAGAGAGAGAGAGAGAGAGAGAGAGAGAGAGAGAGAGAGAGAGAGAGAGAGAGGAGCACGCTATTGATTGCTTCTCTCACTCATCAAAAGATGATGAATGAGCATTTTCAAATATAGATATTCAAAATATTGAAATTGTCCTATCTGACACAATTTATTGGAAGTGTCCTATCTGACACAATGTATTGGAAGTGTCCTCTTACTCGTTACAAATAATCGTGAAACTTCCGACTTGGCGTCCATTGATAGAATGCCAAACTATTGACGTATACAGACGCCTACCTACTTTTTTTTGTTAAAGGAAAAATTACAATGTGCAAACAAAAATGAAAGACGCAAAATTCTTTTTATTTGGTAGATATATAAAGAGAAGACAGACAGACAGATAGATAGATAGATAGATAGATAGATAGATAGATAGATAGATAGATAGATAGATAGATAGATAGATAGATAGATAGATAGATA
>NC_088369.1:32047072-32057072 GCF_034508935.2 Berghia stephanieae | reverse complement strand
AATAATGATAATAATAATAACAATTTTAGTTTATTGAGTGCCGCCCTACTATTTAGATAATACAGTATTGATTTTTGTCATATGAATGGAAATTGTTATTTCCCCAGTAAATGAAGATTACAAAAATGTCCGCAGTTTTTGTTTTGTTATGCTTCAATTTTGTTGTGTTTTCTTTTTCGTTAAAAAATTATATATATATATATATATATATATATATATATATATATATATATATATATATATATATATATAGAGAGAGAGAGAGAGAGAGAGAGAGGGAGAGAGAGAGAGAGAGAGCAGTGCACTATAGATAGTATGCGCTTGGCTAAGAAGCTCATAACATTGCCATCCGGAAGTATAACGACCAACACACAAAACTGTGTGTAACCATGAACTTTTATATTGTATTATAGTGTTGTTGATACAGTTTAGTGAGAATCACTCACGGACGCGGATGGCGAAATACAATAACAAAGGCTTGAGTGACGTCATCTTCGAACTATCTATAGATTGATTCTTCACTCATAACTATTGTGGAAATAAAGCATGACGTCAGTAAATTCAAATCGATTTAATAAGAAAATATTACAAAGACTGCCGCCCTTCATATTTTGTTTGTGTTTATCCAAACCAGTTGAGGCTTTCTGAAAGATTAATTCGCACAGCCCTACATTCTAACTCAGGACACTTCAAATAAAACTCTCGTGATACACACTTATTTCCAAATAAAACCTGGCAAGCTTCTGTTTTATTGTTGGCACCTCTGGGTTGAGTGGATGCCCCGTCCATCAACACCTCGTACGTACGCTGCTGCCCGTTGTGTTGGGGTCAGCTCCTGACATGCCAGTGATAAACAGTACTCACATACTTTGACTTAACGCTATTTTATCATTTTGTCCAGTTAACTGCACATGTCATAGATAGTATGCGCTTGGCTAAGAAGCTCACAACATTGCCACCCGGAAGTATAACGGACCAACACACAAAATTTGTGTAACCTTAAACGTTTATAGGCTGGTTAATACAGTTTGGTGAGAATTACTCATAAACGCGGATGGCAAAAAACAATAACAAAGACCTGAGTGACGTCAACTTCATTCCATCTATAGATAGTTCGAAGATGACGTCACTCGGGTCTTTGTTGATGTTTTTTTGCCATCTGCGTTTATGAGTAATTCTCACTGAACTGCATTAACCCGACTATAAACGTTCATGGATACACACAGTTTTGTGTGTTGGTCCGTTATACTTCCGGATGGCAATGTTATGAGCTTCTTAGCCAAGCGCAGATAGAATGCGCTTGGCCAAGGAGTTCACAACATTGCCATCCGGAAGTATAACGGACCAACACACAAACTCTGTGTAACCATGTACTTTTATAGTCTTGTTAATACAGTTTAGTGAGAACAACTCACAAACGCGGATGGCAAAAACAATAACAAAGGCCTGAGTTACGTCATCTGCATACTATCTATAGACTGATTAACCAATTAACTGACGTATTCTGCGTATTAAAAAAAATTTGGCCAGAAAATCCGTCCTTCAGATCGAACTTGATTTAAATGATCCCCATCTTGGCAAAAACTCACAAAACGGGGACATCGGAACCATTATAAAATATGATGTATTACGTATCTTTCCAGAGTTATGCCACTTAACTGGTTTAATAAAACGAGGATTAATATGTCAAACAGTTAAATAACCTGAAAATTTTGAAATCTCACATTTGAGATTATTTGACAAGTTGATGGTTATTGCCCCCCCCCCCCCCCCCCAAAAAAAAAAAAAAAAAAAAAAAAAATTAAATAAATAAATAAAATAAAATTTAAAAAAATAATTAAAATAATTAATTTAAAAAATAAAAAAAAGAAAAGAAAAAGAAAATTACTGTTTGGCTAAATGAAAAAAAAAAAGTGTTGCTAGAGTAAGGCAGTGTTGTAGAATTGGTGCAAACGTTGAAAATAGCTATCTATAATGAGATGGACAGAGGTTGAAAGGTGTTGTGGGCATTCTTGACAAAGGAAGAACCGTTTACCTGCAATGCTGATAGGTAATGATGTGTATACTGTACGTTAAGTAAGTCCAGGGGTTGTTGTTAGATGGGTCCACAATGATTTGACAAAGAAACGCCTTACGTGCAGAATGCATGTGAAATTTCCTTACTTGACCATTGCCGTGGGTATATTGCCAACTTTTGAATTATTGAACGAAAATGATTTTGAATACACAACTATTTAGTACGGAATATTTTGGGCCCAAGACTCTTTCATTTATCATTAACAAAAACATTTTAATCTGTAATACTATAAAACTTCACGTTAAATTAGCTGTTCTTGTTTTCCTTCGGATCTAAACCCACAACCTTTCGACCCAAGCCTGATCTTGCACTCCCCCTCCCCCCCCCCCACTCTATCTCTCTCTCTCTCTCTCTCTCTCTCTCTCTCTTCCTCTCTCCCTCTCGCTCTCTCTCGCTCTCTTTCTACACCATCCCACTCCTTCCTACTTCTCTCTAATATTTTCTTACACACATTCAGTCGAAAATAGCAAACTTTTTTAGCATGTCATAATTAATGCCTACATTTTATTAGCTCTTCTAAAGAAGTTTTATGCGTGAGTTACCTCACCCTGAAACGCCATAATAATTCAAATAAAATTTTATTACCTTTGTGGAAGGGAAATGTTCTTATGCATGAGAATGCCATGCAAGAGGCGTCTACATACAAGCTGGCTCATTGTGTGTTGGTTACAAGAAAGACCTGCTTTTAAAATGTCGGACAGTTTTGAATCTATTATTGTTTAACCCATTGATTGCTAGGCCGGATTTCTATCTGGTTATAACCACACTGCTCTACCTATACCATATCCGCCTACGATTACCAAAAAGTCGTAATATTACGCAATTTTGGCTAGTTTCAGAACCTCATGAGAATCTGTAAGTCATTATAACCTGATGAAAATGAAAGTTGAAACCGGACTACATACACACTTTTAAGGGTTTTGAAGCCTTATTTAATCATTGCGAGAACGAATTGTAGATTTTAAAGTTAACTATAGCGACTACAGTATTTATCTCATGAAATTACGAATTTTTATACTTTCAAGTTGGCAGGTCTGATAAGGTATGCATAAAACAGTGTCAGATAAAGCGGAGCGAAATATACTAGAAATAAAATTCAACCTGCTTTGACTTAGAGACCGAACCCCTGAGCTTAACGTTAAAATGTGGTATGAAGTAAGAGATGAATAACACTGGAAAATAGAATGAAAGCGGGTAATTCAATTCACAAAGACAAATAGTGTGGACGTTTCTGATTTCTGGAATAAGACCTGAAAGACATATTTGAGATGGGGGGATGGCGTTGTTAAGGTCAATTCATCGTGTCTTCTTGACAACGAGTAAACCTGAGACGTCCACATTATGTGTTTTTGTGAATTAGATCGTTTTTTGTTTTGTTTTTGTTTTTGTTTTTTTTGCCCCCATTGTTATTTACTTCTTCGAGGCAACAGCTGTATCAAGTCAGGTAAGACGAATATCCTAACCCTGCTTGGAAAGGGCCAATGACACAAATGCTTATCTCCCCTTTTAAGCTATAAAACTTTAAAACCTGACAGTTTAAGTCTTGTTATGAAGCAACATGCTTTAAAGACTCCAGAAGATACAACGAAAATATGCAGAGTTATTATTTTTCTTGCTCTTTTTCTTTTCATATTAAGTGGTAGATCGGTCTTGAAGACAGGTTTCTGTTGGTGCAACGCTTTAAAAATGACTTTCACGAGATAATCAAATGGCTGCTATGCTATGGGAATCGAATCATATAATAATATAATGTATATCCATCTGCGGTATTATATAATATGGACGTCGTCGAACCCACAACCTTTCCATCCAAAGCGAATGACTTATCACTTCGCCATCGACTGCACCAACGTGATGTGTTTAACGTTTACGGAACGTTTCCTTGCTTTCTGAAATTCGTTTTTTTTTTATTTATTTCATTTATTTATTTCAAGTCCACCATTTTTTCGATGACGAACATTTTTTGCGAATACTACGTCATCTGTTTACTCCCCCCCCCCCCCCCCCTCCAATCTTTTTTTACGCTTTCCTTTTCTTCCTTTTTCTTTTACTTTAAGTTCAAACTTTCCTGCTTAATACAGGGATTTTACTAGCTGTTTTGTATAACTTCATAATTGTATTGCCTCCTGCGCCCTCACCCCCGCACCCCCAAGATTTTGACAAGTGATGTGTTTGTGTGTGTGTTGTTCTATAAAGAAGATTATTGCAGATAAGAGCAGAAATAAAAGCAAATTCCAGAAGCAAATGAGAGACTCTAGGATGGAGATTTGAGATGTGAAACATTGGGTTATTATTAATGTCGTTATTATTGAAATCATTATCCTTCGTTGATAGACGGGGCTGTGGAAGGGCTAGAAACGCTTAAATTGCTTTTGCAACGGTGCCGATGGTTTCGTGTAAACTAACTGCAGACGGCTCTTTGCTGTAAAAAAAAAAAGAAAGAAAGAAGTGATGTAGATATGTCTACTCGAGTGAATTACATAATACTCGTATAATAATATTCGACCAAATTCAACCAAGTTTTTTTTTCTTCCACTTTTGAATATTAAGGATGAATGACTTAAATCAAGCATTCAAATTTACATATTAATTTAATTTATGGATTATTTTGTTTTTAAAAATTTATTTCTTTTGTTATTTTCCTTTATCAATATATTATTCCTTTATTTTTTTCATGAGGATAATTTATAGAGCGCAATGTCCACGAAACGTGCTCAAAGTATTTATTTATTTATTTATTTATTTATTTATTTACAATTGATATTTACTCAATCGATCAATTAATTCATTTATTTCGACTATGCTTTCTATTGTCCACCCTTCACAGAAAAAAAATTCAGATGAAAGTTAACCGCCTTTTAAGCAATCAAGCATATGATATGTTTTAAAGGCATTGGACTAAACCTTTTTTTCTTCTCTACGTCACAAAGAATTCAGACAACCTTTTAAAGGAATTTTCTCTTTCTTCCTCTTCCATTTGAATATTCTATCAAATAGTCTAGTCTAGTCTACTCTTTGCTACCACCTTAGAAGTAGATTGTGTAACCAACAAAAGGACGCAAGAAAAGAAACCATCAAAGAAAAATAAGAAAAATAATTGTGCAGAAAAAATGAAATAGAGATCTATATAGTTCATGAAAATAGAATATTAGGGACATTGTAATATATATATATATATATATATATATATATATATATATATATATATATATATATATATATTGCTTTGGTGCAGTCTTTGGTTCTTTCTGACGACCGTAGTTAATAAATAAATATTACTATCTACAACACAATGTTTGCCCTCCAAATGCTTGTCTGCGTCATCCCCTCCAATGAAAGGATTTGAAAAAAAATATGTGCAGTTCTTCCCCCCCCCCCCCCCCCCCCCCCCCAAACACACACATACATTTCGGCTCTACGGTTTCCCCAACAATAATAATTTAAGCTGTCGATGTCTGTATAATGATGAATGGCTCACACCGCTTGCTCTGGCTCTTCAGCGTGCGCCTACCTATGCTCATGCTCACTTGCTTGTAGTAAAATATCTATAAAGAACGTACACACACACACACACACACACACACACACACACACACACACACACACACACACACACACAAAGAAAGAACGAAAGAAGGTTAAAAGAAGAGTATTCTTTCGTTTTAAGCTATTTTTTTTTTTTTCGCCTTCTGTTTCATGAGTTACTTACAATCTTTTTTTTCTCTCCATTCTTTGTCTCATTGCTTCCCCCCCCCCCCCCCCCCCCCCCCCCCCCCCCACCACCACCACCACCACCACTTTCATTGAAAACGTTTTTTATTAGTTATGTTTCGTAAACGTATTAGGTGTTTAATGTTTTGTGGTGTTGCCGTAATGATAAAGTATGATGGATGTTTACATTCCACGCACGTTCTCAGACTACAGTCCATGTGTCACCGTTTATCATCGGGTATAAAGTAGTCTGAAACATTTAAACAAATACATACAACCGAATCAAGTATGTTTTTAAAATAAATAATAAAAATGAATTGAGCTCATTTTGACTTCTTTTACTGCGCATTGCCCCTATTAACATCGTGCACGGCACACCAAAGTCGAAACATTTATGCTTCAAAACGATACGCTATTTTCAAGGTAATTATAATGATGAATCCATAGCCGTCCCAACTAAGTCTACTCGAGTGCGACGGGTAAATTAGTGAATCTTGTTGAAAATAAGCCCCGGATGGTAAAAGGAAATAGAAGACATATTATTGTACCCACTATCTCTGAACGGTATCATGGTGATCGGTGATGCTCTTTTTCCCCCGGCTAAAGTCGGAAAACCGGCGTTTTGAAAATTTCCGGCTTACCCTGTTCTGTATTTAGTGAGTTGATTAAAAAAAAAAAAGAAAAAGAAAGATGAAAGCGTTTAAAGGTTAAAGGTTAAGGGGAAGCTAAATGGTTATGAATCCTTTTCTATGATTTAAGGATGTTGTCGTTTGATGAGGAAACGCTTTGCACAAAATATTTTCATATATGCTCTTTATGAGGAACAGTTTCAGTTTTATTCTTTAAAGTTAAACAAAGGCTTCCCTGGGTGATGTGATCGAGATGCTAAAAATAGAAGTTGAAATCGGAGGTAATTTAATATTAGTCTTTCGGAAATATTATTTGTTTCATTGACTAAAATGTGTGTGTGTGTGTGTGTGTGTGTGTGTGTGTGTGTGTGTATATATATATACATATATATATATATATATATATATATATATATATATATATATATATAAACATTACAAGTATAATTATTATTGTTTAACTTCTATAGTACTGTTTCATGTCTATGACAATCTACGGGAAGTGTGTGTAATCGTTTTTGTTGTTTATGATTGTGTGTTGTTTTTTATGTATATTATATAATTTAAACTGCCAAAACTTATCATGTTAATCTTTAATGCGCTTTTCGTCATCTGGTTCGCTCCAAAATAATTCCTGTTTGAGACCGTGGGTCACATTTTGGAGACATTCTAAAGTACACATGAGAGCAACAGCTGTGTGAACGGTTAGACGAGAGGGGGAAATGGTACAAAGAATGATGAGAGGGGAATGTTAACCCATTTACTGACGAGCTCTGGAAAAACTGGAATTTCTTTAAAAAATGGCCAGAAAACTCGTCCTTCAAATATCGATCGATTTAAATGACCCTCGTCTTGGCAAAAACTCTTTGCGAATTCCCAGGTTTGAGATATTTTTGCTAAGATGGGGGTCATTTTCGATATTTGAAGGGCGAGTTTTCTGGCCAAATTTTTAAATACGAGTTGTTGTTTTCTTCCCACCGAGTACGACAGTTAACTGGTTATAGTCTGGAACAGTCTTACATACAGTGAAAAGGTGCAGTGAGCAGTTAGCCGAGGCAGAAAAGTTATAAAAACAATGTAAGAGGCAGGGAGCCCATAAAAACAAACCAGAAGAAGTCAGTCTCTGGTGTCGGGGCATGGGGCGTCTTCGCCACAACCTGAATCTATCGCTATGTTGGTTTATCGACTACCTAGTTTGTTGGGCTGGATACTTAGCTGATAAAAGAAAAGAAAAGAAAAGAAACGAAAGAGAGATTGAACAAAAATGATTGTATTAGTTCAAACTCAATACGGAACATTTCGAGCTTGAAATCCTTAATCAGCCAACACCAAAAAAAAAAAAAAAAAAAAAAAAATGAATCATGCCTTGTCCACCCAAAAGTGAGTTGATAGCTGGGTCTGTTAGATCTGGCGGAAAGTACTAGTGTCATATCGAAAGAGTAGCAGTTAATTGCTATTTTCCTTTTCACGCTATAGAAACCGGAATAATCTCCGGCTCCACGGGCCAAATGGCTCTGAAGGACTACTGGATTTATTTATTTCTTTACCTACTTATTCCTTCCTTAGTAGTTGGCTTGTAAACTACTGGCATGCTGGCTGACTCTCTCTCTCTCTCTCTCTCTCTCTCTCTCTCTCTCTCTCTCTCTCTCTCTCTCTCTCTATCTCTCTCTATCTCTCTCTCTCTATCTCTCTCTCTCACACACACACACACACTCTCTCTCACTCTCTCTCTCACTCATTCACTCTCTCTCACACTTCTCTTTATGTGTGTGTGTGTGTGTGTGTGTGTGTGTGTGCTCTTTTACAATTTCCATATCATTTACCATATGCACTGGTTATAATCATCCTTTTACATTGCACATGTGTGTGGCATTTACAGTATTGAGACTGTAGTTCTGGCCTTAACACCCATCTTTCTCTTTATAATACCATTATTATATTATATGCGATTATACCATCAGACTATTTCGTATGAATCCACGTAACAAACATGCTTTTTCTTTTAATTCGAATCCATAACATTTCTGTCGCCTTTTTTCCCCTCTTCTTCATAATAAAGTAGTTCTTCAGAACCACAAGGCACGCGGAGCCAAAGCTGATCCCGGTTTCTATAACGTTAAATGGACATTAGTAGTTACTCGTTACCATTTAGATAAGATGTTAGTCGATCCAAAGTTCTTTCGAGCAGATCTAAAAGACCCAGTTATCCAATCGTTGTTGAGGAGGGTCAGAAAAAAAAAAGAAAAGAAAATGGAGTGAAAGATAAAGGGAGTAAATGTGACTCATAAATAAGGGAACAATACAAAACAAACGACGTTTCGATCTTTGGCCTTTTTCAAGTAAACACGATATATATATATATATATATATATATATATATATATATATATATATATATATATATATTAGATAAAAAGAAAACATCGACTGCACTTGGGATCCATACCGTTCCCTTTACGTATGCGAAGCGACCATTCTACTACCAGAGCTATTGGTATCCCCTTTTTCGTCACAATGATAAAACGTAAACCGACTCAAGCACTGGACTTCAACGCACCGAACACAACAACGCAAAATTAAGTTTGATTAAAGCAGATTAAATGACATGCCACAATTGCATCTGTTAATTGTTGGCCGGAGTAATTGAGACAAGGAAACCAAAATAATAATAATAATAATGATGATGATGATGATGATGATGATGATGATGATGATGATGATGATGATGATGATGATGACGATGAACCAAAAAAATGCAAAACAAATTAACAAAAACAAAACAAAAACAACAAAAAAGACAAAAACCCAACCAAGACCCCCCCCCCCCCCTTCCCAAAAAATAGACCACACACACACAAACACACACACACACACACACACACACACAGAGTCCTTGATAGACAAAAACAATATGAAATTGATAAGCCAAGTCAGAATGTAATACAATAATTGAATGAATTGATTGAACGACTTAATATCGAAATAAACGAGTTAGAAAGGAAAGTCTTTTCTTAATCAAACAGCGACTCTCTCTCTCTCTCTCTCTCTCTCTCTCTCTCTCTCTCTCTCTCTCTCTCTCTCTCTCTGTCTGTCTCTGTCTCTTTCTCTCTCTCTCTCTCTCTCTCTCTCTCTCTCTCTCTGTGTCGTTGGGTGTGTTTCTCTCCGTCTCTTTCTCTCTTACACGCACACATACACCCACTCACTCACACACACACGCACGCACGCACGCACACACACTCACGCGCTTGGAAGACAAATGGAAATCGACAGGTGGTAGAAGTAACTTGTTTATCGTCTGGGTATTGGGATTTGTTTTGTAAGGTGATTGTACTTTTTTTTTTCTTTTTTTTTTTTCCCAGACTCGCCAAATAACATTTTGAGGTTAGGGATTGCCTTGGTTTCCTAATATTTTAGATTAGACTTAGTTTCGTGAATAATGTAAAAGTGATGCAAAATATATTGTTTTCTCATTTGTTTTTTGTTTGTTCTTGGTATGTTTTTAAAATAAAAGAATATATTTATTTATTTATATATTATTTATTTATGTATTTATTTATTCATTGTTAATACTTTTTTCTTTTTC
>NC_088369.1:32017072-32027072 GCF_034508935.2 Berghia stephanieae | reverse complement strand
TGTCAGTCAGTCTTCCTTGCAAGCATATTTCTTGTACCGTTCAGTATGTGGAGACTGATAACATGTTTTTTTGAATGGTTTACCCTTTATCAGCGGGGTTTGGACCATACGCCATACCTGCCGAATCTTACGAATCTTTCGTAATTTTACGAATTTTAGACAAATTTCATGGCCAATTATGATATTTTATGGAAAATTACGAATTTTTAATTCTCTTAGTAATACTTAAATAATAATATTAATAATAATGCTGGTGATAATAATAATAACTATAATATTGATGATGATGATGATGATGATGATGATGATGATGATGATGATGATGATGATGATGATGATGATGATGATAATAATAATAATAACAATAATAAAGCATTTCTACAGAGCATAAGCATGACAATGTAATGTTGAAGTGATCATCAATGTCAAATTATGGTTATTCGTACACAATTTCAGAAATTACTAATTTCCTTGTCAAATTACTAAAAATTGACATAAAAATTAATAAATTTGAAGTTTCAATTTTGCTGGTCTCATACACCGTTTCACAAAGGTGAGCATGAGTCGCGTGCATCGATGTTATATCGTAGACTGTGTTGTCTGAAGTTTCATCAATTTAAATTATAATGGGGGAAACTTTACTAAATATATAAAAAAAAGTTTGATAATTGACATATATTATTGAGATTTGCAACACAAGGGTTAATAGTGTGCCTGAGTTGAATGGTCGATGATGGCATTATTAGGGCTCAGCAAATCTTTGGCTTCTTGGATAAAACAGCGAAGCATATTATCTACCCAATCCTCTTTGCTGTGATTTTGTTGGGACTATATTTTTTTTCAAAAGCAAAAACAAAGCGAAACAAAGCCACGAGAAAACAAAACAAACAAGCGAAAAACAAAAAACAAAACAAAAACCTATATTATCAGCTAATGCAAATTCACAGAGAGATGGACACTAGGGGTCGGGGACACACACACACACACACACACACACACACACACACACACACATATATATATATATATATATATATACATACATACATACATACATACATACATACATACATACATACATACATACACACACGCATACATACATATACACCCCCCCCCCCCCACCACGCACACACAGGTTTGTGCGAGGTCAACTACCGACCATCTCCTGGTCCTAATTAATTGACTAGTTAATGAATTGATTACCATATAATCCATAGTCCGCCTTGATCAAATAATATGCTTCATCATCTATTAGGGGGGGGGGGGGGGGGGGGGGGGGGAGAGAACAATAAGCAGCATCTGCCTAGTAGTAAAGCAGTCTTTTAAAAAAGAAGAAAGATAGTAGTCCTTCAGAGCCATAAGCTAACCCACATGGAGCCAAACTTTATTTCTATGCTAATTTATAGTACTTTCTGTAAAAACTAAAAGACCCAGCTAGCTAAACAATGCTGGTTGTGGGGTTTGCGGGGAGGGGGGGGGGGTATTTATTAATCCTGGCGGGACCTTTGCCTTTAGTTTTGAATAATAAAAGTAGGTTCTTACAAAGTGGTGATATAGAATAGAACACACCGGTCAACTTGTTCAAATTACGACAGGAAGGGAACACCTCAAGAGAGTCAAGAGAAGTCACACGGATTCTTTTACACCATTTTTCACCATTCCTTCCTTTCCTCCGAGCTTCTACAGTGGTACTTGGAGATTTTTTATATGGCGCAATATCCACTAAATGTGCTCAAAGCGCTTTACAAAGGGTCCCTGGCCAACAGCAACACGTTACATGTAGAACGAGACTTGACGCCTGTTGGACGATATTACAATTTTTTCCGACAGAGACAACGCTGTTGACGGCCATGTACTCATTTTACACATGAGTACTGCGAGAGAACGTGAGTAAAGAGTCCTTTCCAAATACTCAACTATGCGCCGGGCTCGAACCCAGGACCTCCCAATCTGAAAGCGAGTGTCATACCACAAGACCACATAGCCGCACATTCATGTAACAGATCCATTTCCTAATGAACTGCCTACTTCATCGACACTATAGACTGCCAATCATGGGTTTGTCCCTGAACTCAGTGACCCCCAATTGACACCTCCATCCTGTGTAGCCAATACGACAGACCGGCGGTTTGTAGCCCTGTGCAGCAAACAAAAGACTCTTTTTCCTATCATATTGACCATCTTCTCATTGATCAAGCTAATCAGAAAGGTGACATGTTACATAGACATTATTTATCAAGATCTACAGATTGAGTGATGAGGGGGGGGGGGGGGGGGTGAGTATGGGGAGGACGTAGTGCTTAATTATTGAGATCCTCACCGTTTTTTACCTTCCTTCTATTATTATTATTATTATTATTATTATTATTATTATTATTATTATTATTATTATTATTTTTATTATTATTATTATTGTTATTATTATTATTATTATTATTATTATTATCATTATTATTATTATCATTATTATCATTATTATTATTATTATTATTATTATATTATCATCATCATCATCATCATCATCATCATCATCATCATCATCATCATCATCATCATCATCATTATTATTATTGCCGTTTTAAGGCCAAAAAGAGGGAAAACCATGAAAACTTTTTTTGTTTTCACTTTTATCTAAGATCTATAGGATGACCCTATTATTGTTTATAATGAACTTGAGAATGACAAATTATGTTTGATATTAATTTTTAAAAAAATTATTTACGATAATCTTTCCACATTTATATTCACATAAAATGATTTCGGACATGAATTAGTTGTATTTTTATGTTGTCACTTAACTCAGTCTATATGGAAGGGTCAATCTTTTGGGAAGCCGTAAAACATCCGACACCCGACAGACACCCGACAGACACCCGACACCCGGGCAAGTTGTCATGAAAGGACACACGACGGATACTGTAACTCCTCCATTTTTTGCAATATTATGATATAATTGATTGTTCAGCGTTGCCCCCCCCCCCTCTTCTTTTTATGTGTATGCATTCTTTTCATAGAGAAAAATAACTTCATTTTCGTAAAGAATAAATACGATCCGTGTTTCTAATGCTGATTGTAGACCCAGCTCCCTCTCCCCCCCCCCCCCCCCCCCCCTCCCTACAAAAAAAAATAGTAATAATAATCTGTTTATAGAATCCACGTTAAGTCACTGCTGGGAGGTCAGGAGAGGAAAAGAGGGACAGTGGGAAGGGGGAGGGGTCAAATGAATTAGAACAGCATCCATTTGCATCTTTGCCTGTTGCTCTGCGAGTTAGTCGGCTGTCACGGAAATTTCTTATAATTTTAATCAACAACCATATCAACAGCACAACCAAGAACAATAATATCAATAATGTAGCCTATTGCTTCTATGAAGTATAATCCTGTTTGTTGTGCTGGTGGATACGCCGACACGAACACGCAATGTACCCATTGTCAACAGCAAATTTTCGAATTGGCACCAACTCCATCGTCACAAATGAAATCCTACATGAGATGTATCAGCTCTCACGCACGCAATATTGCCATTGCTTGTGTCACTTGTAGAGTGCAACCAATCATACACGCTACTTACTACACGGCCAAACAAAAAGGATAAAATCGACACTTTCTCATTCGCTGGAGAAAAAAAAATTAATAATTATATTTTGGCCAGAAAATTGGTCTTTTAAATATTGAACGATTAAAATGACCCTCGTCTTGCCTAAAATTCTCAAACCTGGACTTCACACAGACATAAAATATGTCGTGATCTTTTTACCATTTTATCATTTCCCGTTTAACTGGTCTAAAAGCGTTGCTTGCACCCCCCCCCCCCCCCGTAAAAACGCGTAAAAACTGTATTGTTTTCTATCATTAATATTGATTGTAACCATTTATTGCTTAAACGACACTGGTTTGTGATGGGGGTATTTACCCCGAGGTCTCAAATTGATCCAGCTACTCGATCACTGTTAGGAGGACTGAGGATTTAGTGACGGTCTGTTTCGTGTTCCGGCCCTCTCTGCTGTACCGGTTGAGTTCCTTCAACTTTTCTGATGATTGTTACGACTCTGTCATTGTCTTCTACCACGTGTAAAAAGAGAAAAAAAAAACAGGATATTTATATACGTAATTCTGGCTTTGTCGACATCGTGGATAATGATGATAATAATGATGATGATGATGATGATGATGACGATAACGATGGTGATGGTGATGATGATGATGATGATTATGATGATGATGATGATGATGACGATAACGATGATGATGATGATGATGATGATGATGGTGATGATGATGATAATGACGAGACGACGATGATGATGATTACGATAACGATGATGATGATGATGATGATGACGAGACGACGACGATGATGATGACACTTTTCGTGTTAAATGCATGACGGGAGCGATAATGAGGCTATAACAATCCCCTTGTCCATATTTTAGACACTCCACATCCATCAAAATTAACTCCATCAACCACCACCTCCTCCTACCCACCCATTTGTCTGGATGGTGAGAGATTTCAAATTTATACACGATACGTTCATGCTGTATACTGCATCGTTATTTTCTCGTAGATAAAAAGATGAATCGGTCGTAAATACATTCAGTTTAAGATTGAAAGTGATCAGTTCAAACCCGAACCCTGTTGGAGATGCCTCAGGTTAAAGGTGTGTGTATATATGTGTGTGTGTGTGTGGGGGGGGGGGGGGGGGGGGGGGGGGGGGGGGGTGTGGAATGGAATAATCTCAATCAGAGCTGCCAACTGTACGCCAGAAAGGCGTATTTTTACGCTTTTTATATCAAATTACACTTTTATGCTTTTTTGTTCCACATTACACCTTTTTGTTGTCATCAAGGTCGTGTGGGTGATTTAAGCAATTTTTTTTCTTCGTGCGGAATCTCGTCTCATTGAAAAGGAAAGAAAGCTGCATTTTCATCGTCCACCTCCAGCTTATCTTGCTTTCTGAAGCTAAATCAGATGCTTTATTTGGGCAGAAGTAGCCTTTACCAAATTTATTGTGGAAAGGAATCTTTCAATAGCGATTGAAGACGATTGTGGCCTATTAGTAATTCCCTTGTTTTGTTGAATAATTACAATTATTTTTCTTTCAAAATTACACCTTTTCCTGTTGGGGTTGGCAGCTCTGTTCAATATATAGATATGTCTTTTTTTTTTAAATACAAAGATATGTACTATGAAAAATCAGATCAATGTGTGCGCAGAACAGAGGGTTCGACCCCCCCCCCCCCTCCACCCTACCACAACACACATTCTATAGTCATATTCTTGTCCTCCCTAGCTGTGATGTGATCTATTGGTTGTGCTGTTTGGTTTAAACCTATATAAGATTTAATGGAAAATTCGCTGCAGTAACTCTGTGTTCTATTTTGAGGATGGATATCAGTCGATGGTTTAATTCAAAACGTGATATCTTTAGGCTGTACTTAAAACTCTAATGCACCGTTTTAAGGAGAGGGGTAGTCAAAGAGAGAGAAAGAGAAAGAAAGAAATAAAGAGAGAGAGAGAGAGAGAGAGAGAGAGAGAGAGAGAGAGAGAGAGAGATCCCACATCAATCCTCACCACACTCATTCATACCCCGAAACTTGCTCTCTGCCAACTTGCTCTCTGCCTTGTCTTCCAGCCGGAGGCAAATCAATCAAGCCACGATAGATATAGACGATTGAACACCTGAACTTAGCCGATACGTCAAGACAGCGGAAAGAAAAGTATTTTATTATTATCTCCCCCCTTTTTTAAAAATGCCCCCCCCCCCCCTTTCGAAATCGGCAACATTCCATAGAAACAATCTCAGCCAGTATTAAAAGTATGACGTTTTGTGTTGATACTGTAGACAAGGTGGTTCCGAAGGGCAAAATGATGAGTCAAGAATGAAACCAGGACAAATTGAAGAGGTTTTGAAACGATAACAGTGAAAGAATTCTACCTGAGACTTGGGCAATATTGCTTAACTTCAAAGATATTTTCACTTCAAGAATGTGGATTGAGTAGCGATACTCCCTTTCTAGATAAATTTGTATTGAAAATTACCCCCCCCCCCCCCTTAAAAAAACAACACAAAACAAAATAAAAAAAAAAACAACATAAAAAAAACACCACCCCATCCTCCTTCACATCCTCCACATTCTCATTCTCCCCCCCCCCCCTTCATTTTCCTCCTCCTCCTCCTCCTCCGTTTCTTCTTCTTCTTCTTCTTCTTCTTCTTCTTCTTCTTCTTCTTCTTCTTCTTCTTCTTCTTCTTCTTCTTCTTCTTCTTCTTCTTCTTCTTCTTCTTCTCTCTTCTTCTTCTCACCCTCTTCTTCTCCCTCCGCTCCTCTCTCTCTCTCTCTCTCTTCTCTCTCTCTCTCTCTCTCTCTCTCTCTCTCATCATTCCCCCCCCCCCCCCCCCCCCATTCATTTCATTTCTTATAGATCCAGTCATCATCCCCAAGGAGTTCCACCATCCAGCCCTCAATCATGGTGACATGACACCTTTATTCCATCAGTAGCCTTGTTAATAATTCATAACTCCCTATACTACCCGTCACAAAGGCCCTGGCCAAATGGCACACACCGACTCCCACAACTACTCACTCATACCATTAACCAGTTAACTGCCATACTCTGGAAAAATTCCTATTTAAAAATTTGGCCAAAAACTCGTCCTTCGAATATCAATCAATTTAAATGACCCACATCTTGGCAAAAAACCCTCAAACCTGGGACTTCGGCATTTTAAAATGCGAGATTTCCCAGAGTACGGCAGTTAACTTGTTAGGGTACATCCCAATGGATGAGAAACATTCTGGAAGAAATCTGAATTGATGTGTAAGATACAGTGCTAGACAAGCAGAAAGAATTATAGAAGGACCCCCCCCCCCCACTCCCACACCCCGGGTTATAGTCTTAATTCAGCTCTTCTCTCTCTCTCTCTCTCTCTCTCTCTCTCTCTCTCTCTCTCTCTCTCTCTCTCTCTCTCTCTCTCTCTCTCTCTTCCGACCCCTATTTCCCTTCTCTAATCCCCTACATAATCTTTGAATCTCCAATGTTTATTTCCAAGTGCATATTTATTTTACCGCCCCCCCCCCCCACACACACACATACACACACACAAACACCCACCAGTTTACTCACATTATTTTAAAACTCATTGATATTTTGGCTTTGAATCCTCGTTGTCTTTATTCCTCTGTTCCACATGGAGAACGAGATGTCCTAATAAAGATTACAATTAGCAAATGGCCATTGCTTGTCTCATTCTAAAATAATGAACTCTCGAATCATTGTTGTTCTGAAATTCATGGTTTTTCTCAGTCACCCCCATCTCTCCATCTCTTCTTCTTCTTCTTCTTCTTCTTCTTCTTCTTCTTCTTCTTCTTCTTCTTCTTCTTCTTCTTCTTCTTCTTCTTCTTCTTCTTCTTCTTCTTCTTCTTCTTCTTCTTTTCTTCTTCTTCTTCTTCTTTTCTTCTTCTTCTTCTTCTTCTTTCTTCTTCTTTCTTCTTCTTCTTCTCTTCTTCTTCTTCTTCTCTTCTTCTTCTTCTTCTTCTTCTTCTTCTTTCTTCTTCTTTTCTTCTTCTTCTTCTTCTTCTTCTTTCTTCTTCTTCTTCTTCTTCTTCTTCTTCTTCTTCTTCTTCTTTTCTTCTTCTTCTTCTTCTTCTTCTTCTTTCTTCTTCTTCTTCTTCTTCTTCTTCTCTTCTTCTTCTTCTTCTTCTTCTTCTTCTTCTTCTTCTTCTTCTTCTTTCTTCTTCTCTTCTTCTTCTTCTTCTTCTTCTTCTTCTTCTTCTTCTTCTTCTTCTTCTTCTTCTTCTTCTTCTTCTTCTTCTTTCTTCTTCTTCTTCTTCTTCTTCTTCTTCTTCTTCTTCTTCTTCTTCTTCTTCTTCTTCTTCTTCTTCTTCTTCTTCTTCTTCTTCTTCTTCTTCTTCTTCTTCTTCTTCTTCTTCTTCTTTCTTCTTCTTCTTCTTTCTTCTTCTTCTCTTCTTCTTCTTCTTCTTCTTCTTCTTCTTCTTCTTCTTCTTCTTCTTCTTCTTCTTCTTTCTTCTTCTTCTTCTTCTTCTTCTTCTTCTTCTTCTTCTTCTTCTTCTTCTTCTTCTTCTTCTTCTTCTTCTTCTTCTTCTTCTCTTCTTCTTCTTCTTCTTCTTCTTCTTCTTCTTCTTTCTTCTTTCTTCTTCTTCTTCTTTTCTTCTTCTCTTCTTCTTCTTCTTCTTCTTCTTCTTCTTCTTCTTCTTCTTCTTCTTCTTCTCTTCTTCTTCTTCTTCTTCTTCTTCTTCTTCTTCTTCTTCTTCTTCTTCTTCTCTTCTTCTTCTTCTTCTTCTTCTTCTTCTTCTTCTTCTTCTTCTTCTTCTTCTTCTTCTCTTCTTCTTCTTCTTCTTCTTCTTCTTCTTCTTCTTCTTCTTTCTTTCTTCTTCTTCTTCTTCTTCTTCTTTCTTCTTCTTTTTTCTTCTTCTTCTCTTTTTTCTCTTTCCCTCCCCTTTTCTTTTTCTTTTTTTTTTCCATCTCCTCCAACCATTTCCTTCGCCAGCCCAAATTAATATAATATTTTGTCCTGGTCATAAAATCGGTTTGTCCTTTTTTCTTCTTGTTTATTGAGGAACGAGGGAGAATATATGGAGGAATTGAGAAAATTGGCGTTCATTGTTACCATTAATTAATTAATTAATAATGGCATCGCAATTACTGGTGTCACAATAGGAGTGGATGGAGTTGTTAGACTTCATCATCATCATCATCATCATCATCACATCATCATCATCATCATCATCATCATCATCATCATCATCATCATTATCATCGGCATCGTCGTCGCCGTCGTTATCATCATTATAGCCATCATCTGTCGTCTCCTCCTCCTCCTCCTCTCATCATCATCATCATCATCATCATCATCATCATCATCATCATCATCATCATCATCATCATCATCATGAGAATCATTATCAAGGACTTCGAAAACGCGGTTTGTTAGTTTTTCAACTTATTTCTCAACTATTTAAATCTTTCTTAACAAGGCGAAATGCAGTGTGATTTTTGTTTCACAACTCGACCTAAATCTAAGGGCAAGACTCCAATCATATTGTATGCTATGAAGTCTCGATAGCCTCACTTTTCAAACACATTTTTCAGCGTGGTTGATGACTCATCATGATGAAAACAATGACAAAGATTGTCCCTTGACCGTTGCGTGGACATAAATAACCCGATACGATATTTAACACTGTCCTTCTCTGTCAAAACAATTTTTAGAAAAATTTTGATCTGAAAACATTTCATTCAAATTCAAAGTATCGATGGATCGGTTAAAGCCGGAAAAACCTGCTTTTTGAAATCTTCTTGCTAATAGTTGTTTTTAATTTTTGTTTTTGGATGGAGACATGAATTGGGTTTTGTTTTTGTTTTTTCCTTTTCTTTTCTTTTTGTTTCCTCATGTTTAAAGATGAAATATTTAGTTGTTGAAATGCAACGGCTAACGGTAGCTAGATATATATGTATCAGTATTTTATATTTAAAGGTATTGCCATTTGGTGGAGAGAAGCTTTGCGCAAAATATTTTAGTTTTGGTCTCTACTCGAAAAGAAAAAATTCAGGCTTTTTTTGTTTGTTTTGTTTTTGTCCAAGGACATCCGTGATTAAGATAGCTCCAGCTTGTTCTAAAATTCTCTAGAGTCAGACTTAATGCTTGAGTTTGTCATCATTGCTCGCTATTCGATGTTTAAAAATGTTTCTTGCCAAAAAGGAAACAGCTGTATTGTCAGGATTGGCGTGATCAGGGTTGATTGTGTACCAATCTGATAGGACATATCCTGGTCCATGCGTGTTTGAAACCCTCAGTGTGTGGATTGGACATCATTATCTATCACTTTATCACAGGGTGAGACACACAACTAGGCAACTAGGAGGATGGGAGGACACATAAACATACATACAGACACATTCACACTTTTTTCTCTCTCCTCTCTCCCGTCTTTTTTTAAAATGGATGATGATGAGGGTGATAAAAAGATGTTTATAA
>NC_088369.1:32007721-32010221 GCF_034508935.2 Berghia stephanieae | reverse complement strand
GAAAGAAGAGAGGTTTGATTTCTATTTACAAATTATAAATGAACTTTGCTTACGAAATGGTTCTTAGTTTTTAAAAATGTTTTTTTTTAATGGGTAGTTTTCTAAATGAATTATGATGATCAGCAATGCGTCAAACATGGTTTTATTTAAGATGAACTTTTGACTTGGTGTCTAGAAAATGTCATTTGAGCTGTTAATTGGGGGCTTGGTATACCCCGTCACATTCTAATTTCATTTGAAGTAGTAATATTTTAGCTCGGTCAATGATCACCCATTCTAGCTATTGCGTTGTATACTTGTTCAAACGTTTTTAATGCACTCGCACATGATGACACTTTCGTCTCGATGTGTGAATGTGTGTCAAGCTGTATGTAGTGATGGAGTGTTCGCATTAAAAAAAAAAAGATTGGTGTGTGTGTGTGTGTGTGTGTGTGTGTGTGTGTGTGTGTGTGGGTGGGTGGGTGTATGTATGTATGTGTGTGTGTGGGGTGGGGGGGGGGGGGGGGATGATATTGAAATTTTAATAAAGAGGCATGTTGGAGAAATATATAAAGTTACTACGCATGTTGTCAACATTTAAAATGTGCTTTATTGGATTACGGATGATAACAATTTGTTTTCAAGCAAAGTGTCAACCGTGATTTACCCGTGTCACATGGTATATTTTTACAGCAAACTAGACGGCTATCACTATCACATGTTCTAAATAAATGCTGTTGTGCCACCACAAAACAGCTTCTCTTTCTATTTTTCTTTTCTTTTTTTTTTTCTTTCTTTTTTAATCATTTCGGCCAGAAAATCTTTCGGTCGATTAAGATAAATGTTTAAAAAAAAATATTAACCCGAAACTTCATTAACATAAGGCGTCCCGGGTTCGAGTCTTATTGACAAGTTTGGAAACATCTTAATGTTATCTGGCTAAATTGAAAAAGAAAAAGAAAAAAAAAACAACATGTTTTGTCAGAATTGTCCATTGCCCTAGCGTCAAGTCAGTGGCGGCGTACGCACGAATTAAATTCCAAACATTCCGAGAGTACATCTAACTAATGTCCTGTGTCAATGTTTTATCATCTCTGTCCAGTCTACTGGTGCTGGCTGTCCACTCGCATTACCCACCCAGACCAGATGGCACGGAGAAAGGGACACTTATACCGTTTTTGGACACTCGTCCAAGGCCGTCGGATTTATCGGCATAATAATACGATTATGTAAAAACACTTGAACAAATAAACAAACAAACAAACAAACAGATTAAAACGAACAGTCCAAGCAACACCCCCACCCCCTAACACACACAAATAATAATAAAACCAAATATGACACCAAGGGGAATTCCCCCCTCCCCTCCCTCCCCCGTTAGAAATAAAAAATAGACAGACCCACATGCACGCTCACGTACATACACTGAGAAGAGAAAAAACAAACAAACCGCAAACAAACAAGACAACCCTATGGCCAATATTAAAACCTTAGAAAATTTAGCAGCTTATTTCAATTGTTATATGCCTCGTTCATACTTACCGTGATGGCGTCTCATCAACGCAATTGTTAATTTATGTATTTCCCATGGTCAACAGCCAGACTTTTCGACCCACATGCTAATAAGGGACGTATCCCTTTTCTGATTTTCTCTGGGCTCCACCATACTCACCACGTTTTGATTTGGCTGCTAGGAAAAGACTCTTTCCACACAACAGAAACCGGGAGTAACTCCGGCTCCACATTATGACTACCGACTCCGGGGGACTACAACAGTGCCTTAAGCATTACAACACTATCTGCTAATGTTCAGATAAGCCAAATCATTCAAAGGCTTCCTTTACTTAAACGTAATATTTGTTCAATGTACCTCCTACCTGTGGGCAAACCAGTGTGAATGAAACGACGGAATGACGCAAATCCCCCCCAACACCAGATTGGCCAGCTAGGAAGTGTGGATGTTGCCAAACACCCAATTAAGAGAGATAGAAAAAGGGGCTTAATTGTGTGCAAAATACCAAGATGCAAATCATAAAATGTAGACATTATGTCAAATGTTACTTGTACATAATTGTTAAAAGCCACACGTAGATTGAATCCTTTAAAAATCTAAACGAATACACGGGAATAATTATGTAGTGACCCAAACACAAAGTCACAAAACAAAACAAACAAAAAAAGAATAACAAACAAGCAAACACACAAACATACACATACTCACAAAAAAAATCAAACAAATATGATGACACAAAGAAAAATATTACAATGAAAAAAACAAAAACAAACAAAACAAAACAAAAAATTAGAAGAGAAAAACAAAATAAAGCACTTAAAAAAAAATAACATTTTGAAATGGTGATCATAAACTCCACCTAAGATCAAAGTATCAAGCGAATATCTGATTTGAAAACTGCACATTAAAAATTATATACATAGATACATTGAGTTAAAAAACTCGTAACTGGCAACTCTTCCCGACAAACTACAAACCCTACGGTGTTTATGAAAATGGTTCAGTAGC
>NC_088369.1:31982721-31997721 GCF_034508935.2 Berghia stephanieae | reverse complement strand
TCAAATCTCGATGATTAAAATGGCAAAACCTCTCCAACTCGGGACTTCGCCAAATCTCCGTTTATCTCTCCATCCATAAATCCAAACATCCGTCCAATCATTTATCTATCTATCTATCTATATCTATCTATCTATCTATCTATCTATCTATCTATCTATCTATCTATCTATCTATCTATCCCATCCCATCCCATCCCATCCCATCCCATCCCATCCCATCCCATCCCATCCATCCATCCATCCATCCATCTATCTATCTATCTATCTATCTATCTATCTATCTATCTATCTATCTATCTTATCCTAAATCTTATTCTTCCTAGGTGTCCTCCTCTCACTCTCCCTCCCGTCTACTCTTGTCCCCATCTACTGATGTACAGATGGAGGATTTACGAGGCTAGCCATAAATAAGGACACTTTTCCTGTTCGAATCTCGAGAGCCCCATCATAAATAACGTCAACATTGAGGTATTACATCTTGTCACACTTCCCCTACAAATATCAGGGGGCTTACAACAGTGTTTTTTTTTCCTGCATGGTTCTTTGGTTGTCGAATACGAGAGAGAGAGAGAGAGAGAGAGAGAGAGAGAGAGATACACAGAGAGACAAATAAATAGACAAAGAGAGAGAGATAGATACATAGATAGACACACACACACACACACACACACACAGAGACAGAGATAGATAGAGAAAGAGATAGATAGATAGATAGAGAGAGAGAGAGAGAGAGAGAGAGAGAGAGAGAGTCATCACCGACAAATGATGACGTCATGTCGGTCATTCATTCTGCTGTCGTGCCACCTCATCCAACAACAGTTGTCCTGTCCAGTCAAGTTCATTTCAGGTTATGACATCCTAACAGATATCATAACTTTTGTTCGCATTGGTTCTCATTTCTTTCAATTTCACCCATTGTATTTGTCACCACCCCCTCCCCCCTCCCCCTTTTTTTCGCTCATAGGACAACTTGGTATTTGGTAGTTCTCTGTAACATTTGGACGTGTTAAAAAAACAAAAACAAAAAACAAAATCAAGTAAATGCATCATATAAATTTACGGGAAAAAAAACGCATAACAGGCATTATGACAAGAAAATTACATTTGCATGTTAGCAGGTATATATAATGATGGTTTGCATTATTGAAAAACAGCAAAACAAGACTAAACTATAACCAGACCAAACGCAAAACGTAACAAACAAACCCAAAAAAAAAAAAACAAAAATTAAAAATCTGGAAAATAAATTTTTGAAAATTCCCGACAATCAAAGTGTGCAGGCTAACCGAGGTATGGACCGAAGTCGAGTTGAAAAGAGTCAGTGGCTTTGTTAACTTTAAACTCTTTATTACCTTGAATATTTTGTTCGTTTCCACCTCTGACCTATTGTCATTCACATTGAATGAAACGACTTGGTTTTGTCCAGACCCTGGCTGGGATCCTACGCCAACAGAGAAGTGTGATATGCTTTTGCTTTTTTTGCTCCCTTTTTTATAATCCTCAAATCGCATATCTATTTGTGGATGTTCATTTGTTTGTGATATGTGTGTGCGTGCGCGCGCGCATGCGATAATTATGATTTTGTTTATTGTTAGAACATCGATATTTCTGGATTAATCGAATAGTACAAATCAAAATATTGTGACGTCACCATGAAAGCTTGAAGGACTCAATAGGTTTACCTTGACCAAAGGCGTAGTGGACCCAGCGGTGAGGCAGTCGACATATTATTTAATATTATAGCCATCATTTGTGTGGGCATTACTGCTTTGTAATAGTGGTGAGGATAAGGCTAATCGACTGTCGTTTAAATTGATCATCATCATCATCATCATCATCATCATCATCATCATCATCATCACCATCATCGTTTATGATTTTTGTTTATTGCTGGAAAATCGGTATTTCTTTATTATTCGATTACCAATCAAAGTCAACAGCAGGAGCAGCAAAGACACTCGAACTAGTACGGTTTCTGAGACAGGCCAAAATGTAGAGAGATGTTCTTTAAAACTAGTTGGTTCTATGATAATACTTGAGCTGCAAACATTCTTTACATCCTTTAAGGATGTGCTATCAGGCTGCAGCATTCGATATCTTGAGATTGTAAAGCTGTAATCAAACTCAATGGGGTTTTCCAACCAAAACGTCTTTGACTGAGATTATCCAAATAAATCGGCGTCTGCTTCTACGGTGTGATCGTTTGCTCACTAAGAAGTTTGAGGTTCGAGTACCTGTCTCTTTCTCTCTCTCTCTCTCTCTCTCTCTCTCTCTCTCTCTCTCTCTCTCTCTCTCTCTTTGTGAGGGTAAATTGTTGCTCTTTAAAGTTAGCTATAGCGACTACAATTTTTATTTCCTAAAAAACTACGAATTTTTTGATTTTTAAGTAAGCAGGTCTGCCTCTTCCCATCCTTCTCTATTTCGTCCTCACTTATTACTACTTACAAATACTTACATGTAATTTTCTGCATATTCCATTTTCCACGTCTAGTTTCACTGAGTAAATAATTTTGAGTAGGTACAGAATTTATGTAACCAGTTAACAGTCGTACTCTCGAAAGACACTTATTTTAAAGTTTGGCTAGAAAACTCGTACTTCAAATATCAATCGATTTAAATGAACCCTCATCTTGGCAACAGCAACAACAACAACAACAACAACAACAACAACAACAACAACAACAACAACAGCAACAACAAACAACAACAACAAAAAGATTTTTTAAAATCTCAAACATGGGGCCTCTCTCAAAATCATCCAATAATATAATTATATTACCTTATTCAATTAACAAATTAAACGGTATTATTGTCTACCAATGAAAAATAATGTTTGCTGCATCCACATGTTTCTGCTATAGTTGTACAGATATTTAATAAAGCAAAGTAACATATAGGTCTAATTATTGACTTTCTTAAATTTAAAAATAGAGCACATAAGTCGAGCCCACTTATTATGGTCTGCCATTTCAAAATGATATTTAGAAAAAGTGATTTGGTTCCTACAGTAAACTGATTCTCATTTCACTCAAAGGTGAAATTTGATTATTTTTTTTTTTTTAATACAAACTTGTATTGCTCATTTTCAAGCCAAAAACTTCCCAATTCCTAATCACAATTTTCCGCCAGTGAATTGAATCGAAAATCGACACTCATAACACATGTAAACTTGTGTGATATTAATGTTAGTTTCGTTTTATGATTTATCCCTTATCTTCCCATTGAAGATTGGGATAACGAAGAAAATACCAGCGAAAAATTGAATAAGCGTAACAGAAAGTAAAGGTAATTTTTGTGTCATTTTTTAAAAAAGCGTGTTTACTCTAAGCAAACATTGACTGTTTCCCCCCCCCCCCCACCCTCTCTCCTCCTCCTTCTCCTCCCCTCCCCTCTCTCTATCTCCTCCTCCTCTTCACACCCCCCTCCCCTCCCCCTTTCTTCACAATCCCATTATTTAATGCATAGGAAACAAAACCGTGGAATGTCAATTAAATTCTCCTCTGCAATTTGTCTTGTCAGCCTTTCAAAACATTTGCTTTAAATCAATTCCTGCATATATTATCTTAGCTATCTAGCATCAACGTGGGATATTTATGAACCCAGTGAAACCAAACCTTTGGAAGGAAATCTGTCTATTTTATATGTATTTCGTAACCTTTCATTCACAAATGTTAATATATTTTGAAATCATGTAGATAGAAATTAGTTTTGCTTTGTAAAATTTTTCTTTTTATTTGTACTTCGAACACAAACTCTCACCATATTGCCCTTATTACCTATGTCTTTTTGGAATAAATTTGACCAATTTATGAAATTCTCATCCTCAAGTCTCGACTACCCAAGTCCCTCGGATAAAAATATTGCTTTCCAGTAATAGTTCAGTATATGTTATTTTTTTTATATCAAAGTGTACTGCATGATTTTTAGAAGATGCATTTAAATGTAGTTTTGTTGGTGGCCGCATGTGCCTAAATGACCTAAAATTTTGCAAATTTTGTTTTAAAACTGTAAAATTGTAATATTATGACTGGGGATATGGGATTGAAAACTGAATACAGAAATGAAACACCAGAATCTCTCGACCGCCCAGCTAGTGGTCAGTTGATAATCCAGCCCCACCTCTCTCCTTTTTCACCTCCATCATGAGTGTCTGGCCCTTGTAACATTAATCATGTGATGTCATCTCAGGGCTTGCTTGCCTAACATCCACCTTTTTGGTATTATTCTATTACTTGGTAATGTTTTGTAATATGGTCTTTTGTCCCCGTGAATGTCTACATTGAGGCCACTACTTCAAATGTGTGTTTGTGTATGTGTGTGTATGTGTTTGTGCGTGTGCATGTGTATGTGTGTATGGCGTGTGCATGTGTATGTATGTATGTATGTATGTATGTATGTATGTATGTATGTATGTATGTATGTATGTATGTATGTATGTATGTATGTATGTATGTATGTATGTATGTATGTATGTATGTATGTATGTATGTGTGTGAATTTATGTATGTATATATGTATGTATGTATGTGTGCTAGCGTATTATTTGTGTATGTGTACGTGTGAGAGAGAGAGAGAGGAGGAGGAGGAGAGAGAGAGAGGCAGAGAGAATGAGAGAGAGAGGCAGAGAGAGAGAGAGAGAAAGAGAGAGAGAAGAGAAGAGGACAGAAGAGAGAGAGAGAGAGAGGGAGAGAAAGAGAGAGAGAGAGAGAGAGAGAGAGAGAGAGAGAGAGAGAGAGAGATTATTTAACAATTCTTTGTCCGTATCAAGAAACGAGAAACAACAAAATTATCAAAATCAAGGCATTTATTGACAAGGGAAACAATTCAATGCCTTGTAATTCATGAGCATCGATGCCTTAGACTGATACATACATAGGGCTTTCGGGAGTTTATCATCATATATATTACCCTATAAAGAATAAGACGAATCGATAATAAATTGTCATGGAATAATCACTATATATTTCAACTGTTGAGTGATTGTGCGAGAGAATGGGGGTTAGAGAGAATGAAATCGAAAGATACCAGAATGTAATGTGAGAGCTTTTATAAGATATCATGGACTGATGGTAGCCCTATAACAAAATGAGTGACGTCACAATAAGGATAATTAACAACCCTGATATTACACCAGTATCGCACAAATATACATATAACAATAGGCGTACTATTACATATTATTATAACCACAATACCGTCTGACTGACACAAAGAGGTCGCGACCTTTTCGTCTCTTCCGGTTCCGTTTGTATACCACCGTCATCCAGTCAGCGGTTGACAAACCCAATGACAAGGACATTTCTGTGGACACGTTAATATTATGATGGGGTCTGTCAACAGGAGCAGCCATTTATTCTGTTCATTAGTAATGGCTTAATACAAGTCTGGAGAGATAACTGAACGCAGAAGTTTAAAAAAGAGAAATAACAAGACTTCTCTTGAGTCTTGATTTACTCATGTAATAAAGAACTATCTCATTGGTAGTAATCAGACCCAGTCCTGGACTGAGAAAAATGGCGCATTAATGTTTTTGGACGTCTTTTTGTCATGCAGGTCCAGTTTATTTTGATGCTTATTAAACTAGTCCCGCGTAAGATTAGGATATTATTATATTTGGCAAACTGGATTTTGAAAACATTGTTTTGAATACAATCTATTTATTTTAATCATTTTCCGTTCTTAACATTATTGGGAACGAATTCGACGGATTATAATATATACATAATATATTAAATGCAAACAAACATATCTCTCCGTGCCAAAATAAAAAGCTCCGTGGAAAAATGTACTGTCTACTAAGACAATAGAAATTGGGTTCAAATTTTATTCAACACTTGAATCATGGATTTTGAGTTGATCGACTTTTCACTCTCATTGAAAGAGCACCGTTCATTGAACGGGCAGCTACGAGTATACTTGTAACATTATTAGAGATGAGTTGTCACTTTCGTCAAGTCTTGGACAGCGTGGCTCCACGGTACGGCCTTTGCTTCTTACCTGAAATGTACCGAGTTCGAATACCCGCTACGTTGTGTGGTTTTTGAGCAAGTCACCTCGCCCTAGCTCACTTTGCGGCGCTGCACTGCGGCTGACGCCTGGGTTATTCCAGTCTTCCCTTGGAATAGACCCTAAAGACAAATTTCCCCATTGGGGATGAATAAAGGGAATTTATTTTATTATTTATGTATATAAGAATTTGTGACAGGATGAAGATATTAAAGCGAAGTAGACCAGTTGATGCTTAAAATAAATAGCTTTCTGTCATTGAATGACAGAATTAGCCATTAGAAATCTCAACCTACATATTATTATTATGATTGCCTTAAACCAAGGGACATAATAAACCAGTGATGAACAATAAAGAATGGTTGAAGATGACCTCTTTGTTTTTGTTTTTAGTCGGGTGATGGGTTCTTGATCAATTTTCTATGTCAGACTAAAATGTAGGTTCACGTATTCTAATGTGTTGGTGCGATTGATCTTGTGGGTAGAAATGATGCGTATTGATGGTACCTATGTGTTTTAAGTAACATACTATATGCTATATATACAATGTGCTTATTATTACACTAACCAGTTCTGTCCTCCAGAGGAATCGTGCTGACACAAAATTATGTTTACCTCAAACGTTTAACCCTCTCCGTACCACCCACAGCAAAATCGTCACATTTGTTACGACACAATATACATTTTAAAAAATTCAGATTTATTTTGTACATCACAATAATCTTTGTTTAATTAATAAGAACACAGAGTGTTTTATAGAGAGATTGTTTTAGTTTTTTAAAAAACAAACATTTTCTGCTTGGTAACCTTGCCATTTTTTGGAAAATACTGAATATGATCGGTAAGGAGAAATTTAAAGTCAGATTGAGAGAATTTAGTGAGGACACGCCCTCCTGTTCTCGGGTAAACTATTGATTAGGATGTTAAAAATGAAATTTTTAATGAAAAAAAAAATTCACACTTCTATGTTTGTTTGAAGGTCTTAGTAGTTTGCAACACCAATGATTACCGGTGCCCATCTTGGGAAAAATAAATACATACAACAAACGCCGCCCTATCGATATGTGGGGTTTTGCTAATTATAAGACATTCGTATCGGCGATGCATATCGATATCTGATCGATTGAATCAATTCTCGTGTTCACAATTAATTAATCCGTATCAATATCACAGAAAACTCTCGCTTTTGTACTCCGCCTAGCCATGCGTTGAATCGATTTTTCTACATTGAGTAATCGTTTAAAACCTATAATCGATGCCTTGTGGTCCGGGCAGCCTTTTAGAAAACTCTCCTGGCCAATTAACTCGCCAAACAATGATTAATTAATAAAGCTGAACGGTTGTTTTATCACTGAATTAACCCATTCGAGACGCGGTCCGACTTTAACCTAACTGGTATATATCACAGCCGGATATTATCACAACGTACTTTTGGCACATTAGTAACCAACCGTAATGCAGCGAGTGCTTTTCCCTATGTAAAAAAAAACAAAAAAACGACAAAATCTGTGTTATAAGCAGAAGGATAGTGGGGAAAAAAAATATTGTTTGAAAAATAAAACGTTCGTCATAGACGGGTTAAAGAGCTGAACTCTGGAAAATAAAGGGAAGTGGGATGGGAATGGAGTGATGGTTTTAGTCATTATGCTACTACTGACAAGAAGGGGAAAGGGTAAGTTGTTGGATTAATGGACGAGGGGAGGTAACTCGATAATTTGTCTCGTAGATTTATTTCCCATAACATGAACATTTCTAAAACGCAGTTCCATTGATTGATCATATTAATTTGATGTGGTTCACTATGTTCATTTATTCTCCTCAGCATGCCGCATGGTACCAAATTTCCAGTTCGTGCAGTATTAATCACATGTAAGACGTTAGGCTATATTATATGGTCTTGTGGTATGACACTCGCTTTCGGATCGGAAGGTCCTGGGTTCGAGCCTCGCGCTCGGTGCATAGTTGAGTCCTTGGAAAAGGCTTTTTGCTCACATTCTCTCACCGTACTCAGGTGTAAAATGAGAACCTGGCTGGTAACAGCATTGTCTCTGTCCGAAAAAAAAAAAACGTAATATCGCCTAACAGGCGTCATATCACGTCCTACATGTTAAGTGTTGCTGTTGGCCAGGGACCCTTTGTAAAAAAAAGCGCTTTGAGCACGTTTAGTGGATATTGCGCTATATCAAAGCTCATTTTTTTAAAAGACGTCTTTTTGTATCTACACTCCCACAACAAATCTCATTGGTTGATCTCATTCACTCCTCCAAGCTCTTCTTGCGACTTACGTTTACCATGTCTCGTTGATTACGATCTCTTATGTATGCAGTGATGGAAAAAATTCGGTTACTGAAATATTGAGCGTGGTCAGTGACCGGATGGATGACAGACCATCCGGTCACTGACCACGCTCATTATTTCTTAATTTTATAACAAGATGACAGATCGTAAAGAGGAGCTACCGACACCATTTATTTATGAATAGAAGGAAACATTGACGTCACTCTGGCACTCAGCTCTTTGCTCTTGTTTTTAGCCAGCCATTTTTATGAGTAGTTCAACTTCTCTCTAAATTGTATTAATCAGAATGAAAGCGTTTAAGGTTACTTATGCTCATTTATTTATTCATTTATTTATTTATTTTTATTTATTCATTTATTCATGCATGTATTTATTATTTATTTATTTATTTATTTATTTATTTATTTATTTATTTATTTATTTATTTATTTATTTGTTTATTTATTCATTTTATTTATTTATTCATTTATTTATATATTAAAAGATGAATAAATTGTTCCCTCCAAAGGTTAGCTGAAAGGGATAGGATAGCTGACGTATTGTATTTCTCTGCTTCCACGGGGTAGGTGGGAAATCACTGAAATGGCGGTGTACATAATTAATGAGTTAATTGTCTATTCGTGATTAATTGCGACGTTGAGATGACATTAATTGGGCAGAGGGCGTGACTGCAGTGTTATTAGTATACCAATAACACTACAATACGCGGATCTGAAGTATAACTATTGTAATATAATATGTAAGTCATCGGATTTTTGTGTGCACTTTCGATATGTTGAAACTGTTCTTTGCAACCTGTAAGGCTAGAGTTACTAGAGTGGGCAAGTTGAAGTGGTATAGAAGAAATGGGGAAGCATTTTCGCGCGATGGTGAGTGTGTGTGTGTGTGTGTGTGTGTGTGTGTGTGTGAGAGAGATAAAGAAAGAGAGAGAGAAGAGAGAGAGAGAAAGAGAGAGAGAGAGAGAGAAAGAGAAAGAGAGAGAAGAGAGAGTGAGAGAGAGAGAGAAAGAAAGAGAGAGAGAAGAGAGAGAGAAAGAGAGAGAGTGAGAGAAAGAGAGAGTATGTGTGTGTGTGTGTGTGTGTGTGTGTGTGTGAGAGAGAGAGAGAGAGAGAGAGAGAGTCCATTAATGACCGGCGCCCTGTTTTTATCGTGACCCAGTGTGCAATCATCTGTATGATCAAGACTCGATCGATAGTTCGATGGATGGCTTCGTAAGATGATGAATGATTCAAATACACACAGGAATTAGGCCGCTGTCTCTCCTATTATCTTTCATTCACTCACACACACACACACACATACACGCATACACATACACACATACACACTACAAATACACACAGGAATTAGGGCTCTATCTCTCCTATTATCTCTCATTCACACACACACACACACACACACACACTACAAATACACACAGGAATTAGAGCTCTATCTCTCCTATTATCTCTCATTCACACACACACATACATACACACACACACTACAAATACACAGAATCTCCATTTTTATCTCTCTCCCTCTATGTCGTTCTCTCTTTCTTTTTACCCTACCCTATCCCCCCCTTCTCTCTCTCTCTCTCTCTCTCTCTCTCTTTCTCTCTCTCTCTCTCTCTCTCTCTCTCTCTCTCTCTCTTGTATATCCGCGTTCCTCTTTATATCTTTCCGCTACTTTCTCCAGCACATACTCCTCTCTCTCTCTGTCTCTCTCTCTCTCTCTCTCTCTCTCTCTCTCTCTCTCTCTCTCTCTCTCTTATTCATTGTTACCTTTTCACTATTATAATATCAATTTATAAATACACATATAATGTTATTCGTGATTGTAAACGGTTCCAGACTTTGGACATTTTCCCAAAACGTTAAAGCACCACTTATCTCATTATATTCCCTGCTGTGCCGGTCCCATTGGAATTATCACCATTATTTTCATTACCATACTTCTATGATTTTGATCCATGATATTATGGTCCACATCCCTGTACTCTGTGACAAATTATTATTATTATTATTATTATTATTATTATTATTATTATTATTATTATTATTATTATTATTATTAATTAATTAATTAATTAATTAATTAATTAATTAATTAATTAATTAATTAATTAATTAATTAATTAATTAATTAATTAATTAATTAATTAATTAATTAATTAATTGTTTAAATTTATTCATTATTAAAAAAATATCTTACTAATCTTTTTTTACTTTGAGTAGTAAACTCATACTTCAAAAAGTGTTCAATCCATGAGATACCCGCCTTGTCAAACAGTGTCTCTCCTCCCCCCCAGAAAAAAAAATTTTAAAGAGAGAGAGAGAGAGAGAGAGAGAGAGAGAGAGAGAGAGAGAGAGAGAGAGAGAGAGAGAGAGAGAGATAACCCCATAATGATTTAATGCACCTATTAAAGCCACATGACAAATTAAGAAATTAAGAATGAGCAAGCATTTGCATGAAAACATGATTAGTCAATGGGAAAAGTAAACAAAGAAATATAAACAATTTTATCTCGGGGTTTTATTTTATGGCATTGTTCCAACGCAGACAACTAACCTCTCTTGATTAAATTCTGTTAAGCTGCCGTTTAGCAGAGTAATATAGAGATAGATAGATAGATAAATAATGTAATAAAAGATGTGTATGTGGATGTGATAGGATGAGGAGATGGATGATGGATGGATGGATGATGAGATGGATGGATGGATGGATATGGATGGATGGATGGATGGATGGATGGATGGATGAGATGATGGATGGATGGATGGATGGATGGATGGATGGATGGATGGATGGATGGATGGATGGATGGATGGATGGATGGATGGATGGATGGATGGATGGATGGATGGATGGATGGATGGATGGATGGATGATGGATGGATGGATGGATGGATGGATGGTGGATGGATGGTTGATGGATGGATGATGGATGGATGGATGGATGGATGGAGATGGATGATGGATGGATGGATGGATGGATGGATGGATGGATGGATGGATGGATGGATGGAATGGATGGATGGATGGATGGATGGATGATGGATGGATGGATGGATGGATGGATGGATGGAGGATGGATGGATGGATGGATGGATGGATGGATGGATGGATGGATGGATGGATGGATGGATGGAGGATGGATAGGATGGATGAGGATGGATGGATGGATGATGGATAGATGGATAGATGGATAGATGATAGATAGATAGATAGATAGATAGATAGATAGATAGATAGATAGATAGATAGATAGATAGATAGATAGATAGATAGATAGATAGATAGATAGATAGATAGATAGATAGATAGATAGATAGATAGATAGATAGATAGGTAGGTAGGTAGGTAGGTAGGTAGGTAGGTAAAAGAAATATGTAACTGACATGGTCGTAGAGATCATTGTAGCACAATCGACACGGCCAAACTGTAAGAAATTCCTTGGACAATTTCTTCATGGGATATACATGATCCATAAAATCTCTTTAAGGGTCATATTACAAGTATTAAATCTCTTTGTTAGTTCCTTTTGCGGTTAGAAGCTCGATTTTCATATCCCAATTTTGAACATGTATTTTATCATGCGGGGTGTTATCTCGAACATGAAAAAGATAAAATGGATGTATTATGTTCTAATAAAGATTTATTTTGACCTTTTCTTCTAAATGTTGTTTCATCTCGGAATTTAAAGTTCGTTATGCCGTGTTCAACAACAAAAAATCCCCCCCCCCCCCCTCGTATAAAAATCAATTTTAGAACATTACATAGATCTCATAATTTGTATAAGCTGCGTACGATTTATATGTCCAAACCTAATTTAGAGATTGGCAATCCCGCCATATCCTGTAAAAAAAAAACCCCAAAAAAACCCCAACAAAACCCGTTTTTGAAATTCTAGCCAGAAAACTCATTCTGTTGATATCGATCGATTAAAATGATTAGATTGGCAACAACTCTCAAACCCGGGACTTTCAAAGTCCCAGGCTTGAGAGTTTTTTTTCAAGATGAGGGTAGTCCCAGGTTCGAGAGTTTTTGTCAAAATGAGGGTCGTTTTAATCGTATCAATATTTGAAAGACCAGTTTTCTAACCAAAATTTTAAATACGTGTTTTTGTCCGAGTACGGCAGAATGATGACGTGGTTGAATGGCTCTCCATGTCAAAGTCGATGGGGGCTGTTGGGCGAGTAATTTGATCCAGCCCAATTTGAAATCCAATAGCAAAATGACACGGCCACACTTTTTATGAAATTGAGGGGGAAAATACACATCTTCTGATATGAGTTTGCATCTGTCTGTAGGGTTTACCACGTAGAACAAAATAAATAGTATTTATGCTGTAGCCACGTAACTAGCTCTGTCTTCGACTCAAGATGGGTATGGGTAGAAATAGAGCAATTTTGTCATAACTGTAAAAACCAGAATTTTGTCAAGTTGCATCGCTCTGCTTTGGGACAACAGAGTGAGTGGGCAATCTGTCACTCATGTTTGATTGATTTAGCTATTTGTAACATTTACTAAGCCATTCAGATGTTTCCATCATTATATTAATAAACACATACTTCATACATACCCTGTGGCCAACCACACACTAACACAGCTGAGGGATTGGACATGAATCATTCAATGATCGACACGGCAGCGGCGGCTACAATCATTATCAATTATCTCCTCGTATCAGCTGTTGGTCCACAGAGAAATTCGACACATCCAAAAAGCTGTGGGTTATCGACTTATCAGTTACACGCAATCCATCACGGCTGATTCAAATGATGTCGATCGTTGTTAAATAAAGAAATCTGAGGCCTTAACCATGTGACGGTGCTCTCGAAGCGTGGTGGGAATAATATAGCAAATTCTATTTATGGTAACGATGTACAATGGAGACATCTTTTTCTTTCGTCTTGTCTTTCTCTTTCTTTCTTTCTTTCTTTTTTCATCTTTTCCTTTTCCTCCTCCTCCTCCTCTTCCTCCCCCTCCACCCCTTCCCCTTCCACCTCCTCCCCCTTCTTCTTCTTCTTCTTCTTCTTCTTCTTCTTCTTCTTCTTCTTCTTCTTCTTCTTCTTCTTCTTCTTCTTCTTCTTCTTCTTCTTCTTCTTCTTCTTCTTCTTCTTCTTCTTCTTCTTCTCCTCCTCCTTCTTCTTTCCCTGTCGCTAACCTCCTCCTCCCCTTCTTGCTTCTCCTCTTCCTCTCAGCCTCCTTCTCCTCCTACCTCCTCTTCCTCCATCTCCTTCTCCTGCTCCTGCTTTGTATGTTACATCTTTCGGTCTTTATTTAATGTATCACTTTCCCTTACCATAGGAGTATCGACGATGACATGGAGGTAGAGGGTGGGGAGGGGGGGGGGGGGGGGATAAAAATACAAAAGATAAAATAAATCAAAAATTGATGATTTGTAGAAATGTATTTGATAGCGGGAGGTATTTCATCCAACTTGTGAGATTAGAGTAATTTCCCCTCGCAAGAAGCGTTAAAAATGACGTCACCAACGAATTATAGCCAAGGTAGGAAAGTGAAAAACCATCTGGTGCTGCTTTGGGTATGAAAACACTTCAAAAACTTGTCAAAATGTAATCTTTTAGGATGATAACATTATAATAACCAGACAGAATGGCTGTCTAGATAATATGCACAGTCTGTGCCATTTCGTTTTTCAATCGTTTGCTAGACGTGGTTAAGGTAACTGGAGAGTTGATAGATAAGTGAAGGTTAAAATGTGATATAATGTTGTATTATTATGACATTATTGTATATTTATAAACAAAGATTTCATCCAGGCGACTTTCTGATTCAGTTTTTGAGGTACTCACTCTTGAAATAATGAATTTTGAATCCCGGACTGTTCTCTCTTCTTATCTCTTCCCCCTCTCTCTCTCTCTCTCTCTCTCTCTCTCTCTCTTTCTCTGTCTCTCTCACACTCATACACACGCACACACACACACACACACAGAGAGAGAGAGAGAGACTATTGTAGAAAATTGCATGAATCATGGCGCAGATGGTAGGGTCTCCTGTTCAGTCGGTCTTAGTCTGGCGTTCATGTGCCTGTAGACGTCACTTAAACCGAATGTTCAGAGACCAAATTGTGTGTGGCGTTATTATCAATATAATACGTACTCAACATTGACATTTATCTAAGCATTCAGGTATTTGGGCAATTAAGTTGTTTATTCTAATCACTAATTGCAGATTGTATAAAGCAGTAAATGGCATTTATTATCATTACAAGTAGCAAGGAAAATTCTTATTTAAACCGCGTAAGTCCACAGTTTAGTCATGCTTAATACGGTTCATAAATTAAATATGAGTTTCGTTTCCCCAACCGGCTAATTCGTGCATTTCCAAGTCGCCTCTATGTACCTTTTTACACTCGTGCACCATGCGCTTCTACTTATAGCCCTATACTAATTCACCTTTTTATATAAGACTACAACTCCAGGCCAGAGTTTGCAATCATTGCCCCCTATGGTATCTCTGACCATGCTAATTATCGCTTGGCCATCCAACAAGAAGAGACGCTCTATCGCTTCCTCGGCTGTATGTGGGCACCACGATTACAATGAGTTATTCTTTCCTTCCCCAGATGCCATGAAGATGTTGGCCACCAAGCTGGAAGGCCCGTTCAACATCGAGTCCGTGGTCCACCCAATCAACGTCAAGATATCCAACGCCATCATGAACATGCAGGAAAACAACAAGAAA
>NC_088369.1:31965221-31967721 GCF_034508935.2 Berghia stephanieae | reverse complement strand
GTTAATAATTCGTTGCAGTCAGGTGCTGTACCAGACATTTACAAAGTTGCTCATGTCAAACCCCTTTTGAAAAAACCTGATCTCGATAAAGAGAACTTAAAAAACTATCGCCCTGTCTCTAATCTTCCTTTTCTCTCTAAGATCTTAGAAAAGCTTGTTTTGAAACAATTACTGTCTCATCTTAAAAATAATTGTCTTGAAGAAAAATTTCAGTCTGCTTATAGGCAACATCATTCGACGGAAACCGCACTTGTTAGGGTTGTTAATGATCTCCTCTCTGTTATAGACAATGGTTCATGTTCTTTGCTGAATTTGCTTGACCTATCGTCTGCTTTTGATACTATTGATCACAATCTTCTTCTCAAACGTCTTGAAATTACTTATGGCGTGTCTGGTGCAGCGCTTGATTGGTTTAGGTCATATTTGTTTAATCGTAAACAGATTATTACGGTGGATGAATATAGATCGGAGGAAATCTTTCTTGATTGTGGGGTTCCCCAGGGTTCAGTACTTGGACCCGTTCTTTTTGTTTTGTACGTTGGCCCTCTGTCTAAAATCATCAGAAGTTTTGGTCTGTCTTACCATCAATACGCTGATGATACGCAATTGTACTGCGTTTCCAATATGAGAAATTTACAAGAAGTATCAGCCAATAGTAAAAATTGTATCCAAAGTGTTAAGAAATGGATGAATGAGAACAGACTGAAACTGAATGATGATAAGACGGAGGTGCTGTATGTGGGGAACAGGAAGTGGAAAAGTGAAACAGATTTGAAGTTGGGGGATGCCTCTATTCAAATTGTTGACAAAGTGAAAAACCTTGGCACATTCTTAGACTCTGGACTGTCGATGGAGCATCAGGTTAATAATTTGGTTAGATCTCTCTTTTTCCAACTAAAAAAGATTGCTTCCATTAGACGGTTCATATCTGAGGATGTGACCAAGCACCTGGTTGTGTCCCTCGTACTATCGAAATTGGATTATTGTAATGCTCTGTTGTTTGGCGTTTCGCAATACAATCTGAAACGTCTTCAGATTGTCCAAAACAGCGCTGCCAGACTAGTATTTATGAAGCGTAGGTGCGACTCTGCCGGACCTCTACTTCATGACCTGCATTGGCTGCTGTTGAGAAAAGAATTAAATTCAAAGCTTGTGTTTTAGTGTATCGTTGTCTTGAAGGTACTGCCCCTTCCTACCTTTCAGAACTAATTGAAAGATATTCAAAACCCCGCCCCTTACGTTCGGCCAGTGATTCCACAAAACTAGTTGTCCCTCGAATTCGGAAAAATGCTGGAATGAGATCCTTTTCTCATTTCGGACCCTCTATTTGGAACGCCTTACCGCAGAGCATTCGTGAAAAAGAATCTTTGTCTATTTTTAAACGTTCGCTTAAAACATATTTGTTTCGATTTTAGTAGATGGTATGAGAAGCAAGATAGGTTTGGTTTGTGTTGTGTGTTGTATTGTGTGTGTGTGTATGTGTGTGTGTGTGTGCTTGTGTGTGTGAATGAGTATGTTTCAGCCAAAGTAATTTGTAATTTAAGCGCTTAGAGTCTGGTGTCTCGGAGTTATAGCGCTATATAAGTTTTCAGCATTATTATTATTATTATTACAACTACTACTACTACTACAACAACCACCACTTCATCATCATCATCACTACCACTACTACTACAACCATCAGCACCACATCATTATCATGAGCACTACTACTACAACCACCACCACCACCACATCATCACTACCACTACAACCACCACATCATCATTACCACTACTACTACTACTACAACCACCACCACCACCACATTATCATCACTACCATTTGTACTACAACCACCATCACCACCACATCAACAACACTCCCACCACTACTACAACCACCACCACATCACAACTACTACTTCAACCATCATCACTACCACTACAACTACAACCACTATCAGATCTTCATCATCACTACTATTACTACAACCACCAACACCACATTACCACCAGTAGTACTATCTCTACCATTAGGTTTTGGCCCTTTACTTCATTTGAAATAAGGAAACTTTGGGATTGTATTTGGCATTGTGTTTATGTATCATTATGTAATTCTAATGTTATCTATTTAGAACGATACATTATGTAAACACAATATCAAATACCATTCGAATTCCTTTTTCTTGTGTGCGGAAATTCCTCTTTCGGCATTGAAATTCCTACGAGTGGTGTCTGAAACTCCTGTGAGCCAAATTTAAAGTTGGCGTCTCTGCATATTAGTTTAACGTATTGTTTGATAGAATTACAGAATTAATTCCCCAAGACAAATAATTGAATCTTTTAGAATATCACAAACATTTAAGTAATTTTCCGTACTGATATAGTCTAGAGCGAACAAGCTTGCGTACTTCAATTATTCCATGTCAAGGGTCGGTTTCAGTGTTTTTCAGAATTTTACGGCGTTTGTGACGCATTGAAAGAACGGAAAATGTATAAGGTAGTCTAAAAGTATACTT